>NC_133391.1:100769883-101092383 GCF_047511655.1 Castor canadensis
TGGGGGCATGGCTAAAATGTTAGGGGACCTGTCTAGCAAATACAAAATTCCTGGTTTAAACACCAGTTTCTTCCCTACCCCCCAAAAATAATATTGATGTAGGTATACAGAATCCATACCTTGAGAAAGTCTTCTGTAAGGTCCCAATCATTTCCTTAATGTTATTTATTTTTTTTAAACCATACCAGAAAAATTAGTCATTTTACCAATTTGATATACAGATTTCTATTGCACTGAACTACACTATGTGAAATATAATTAGGCATAAAATACATTTAGTATTTAATAAATTTTGAGGAAATGATAATACAAACATGATGGTGCTTCATCTCTAGATTTTAGAACCTTACATTCTACACATATTTCTATACCATGGGCAAGATATTGCATTATCACTTGGGGTTCCAAAATGTAAAACACAGTCTCTAGTGCCAAGACATTTACAGATTAGCTGACAATGATAAATATAAACAGACCGTATCAGTATATTAATTGTATAATTCAAATATATCTTTGATATATTGTAAGAACTCTTATAAATGACATAGTGTACCTCCATCCAGCACAACAATAATGAAAAGAATGTAACATATCACAAAACATGTAAGATTTTTTTAGAATGTAGCTATCTAAAGAATGGAAACTGAGTTTCCTAGCTCAAAGAAATAAAAATGTTTGAGGTGATTTTTTTTAACCATTATACATTGTATGCATGCATGCATGCATCAAAATATGGCAGTATTCCCCATAAATTATTAGGAACCAATTATAAGACAAGAATGTGATACTTTTTTTCAGTAGGAGAGATTAAACCCAAGACCTCGCCTTTGTGCTCTTACTGAAGCCATGCTCCCCACCCTTTTGCTTGTATTTTGTTTGTGAGATACAGTTTTGCTAACTTTGCTCTGGTTGATCTTGAACTTGTCATTCTCCTGCCTCTGCCTCCCAAGTTTCTGGATAACAGACATGTGCTGTTACAACTGCTAGGAACATGGGGTTCCTTTCGTGAAGGTAGGGATTGTGTTAGTTTTGTTTACTTCTGTGTCTCTAGGACTAAAGAAAACATTTTAAATCAAAGAATGTTTTTCTGGGTCCCAGGATATGAATATGGAAAAGAAATTAATTTCTGCATAAGGACATTTACACACTAATTAATAAAAGTTGAGTAAGATTTGTTCCTAAGTAAAAATAATAAAAACTTTTGTGGGTTAGGGAGAGCCTATTGTTGTCAATACATCACTATCTACATGAAGTCATCATTCATCTCAGACACTGAGAATGTTAACACCACATCCGAGTAACTTAACTTTCATAAGGTCCTTATTTGGGACCAAGGGACAAAGACTTTTTTGCTTATTCTCAGGTTTTTGAATTCTACATTGACAACTTTTATCTATTTATTTATTTATTTATCTATTTATTTATTTATTTTGGTGGTACTCAGGGTCTCAGCACCTAGACCAAGGCTGGTGCTCTACCACTTGAACCACAATGCCAGCCCTTTTTTTTGCATTGGGTATATTTGAGATAGTTTCTGTCAAGACACCATGCTGGGACTAGGAATGTAACTCAGTGGTAGAACTGTTGCTTAGCATGTGGGAGACCCTAGGATCAACCCCTAGTTCTTCAAGAAAAATCATGCCACACATTTTAGATGCATATAGTAAAATAAATGCAAAAAGTCCCAAACATGTGTATAAATGAAAATTGCTACTCTTTACCATTGTGAGAGCAATGTTATTTCAGTGAATGGATATAGTGACTACAATGTATTGTACATAGCAATGTGCTTAAATGCACCATGAACAAAGCAAAACAAGCAAAAACTAAAAAACAGAAACCCATAGCTCATACTTTGAAAAATAGAGCAATAGCTGGTATCTTGAAGAAGGAAAGAGAATTTTCAATTTACTTCCTGACCACTCATTGTCTGGAACTCTTTGTAGATTTTATATGCTTCCAATATGTCATGCTGAAAATAGGTCCATATGTCTGGAAATTATGGAATTTATGAGGAGCTGCAATATCTCCATCATTCTAAAATAGGTAGTCTGGTTTAGATCTCAAAGTCTCCATAGTCAGGGTGCTCCATTGACTAGTTTCATGGAACACAGCACTATATTTCTTCTTTAATACAAGACTTATACCTTCATTTAAGGGTTTGTGATAAAGGGATGTTTTAAATGATCCGGTAATATGCAGATCCCACAAGCAACTCTGTTCATTTACCTGTATATTGATTTTCAGTACAGAGAGAAGTAGAAAAGTGCTAAGAAGCAGGGACTGTAATCCTTTGATTGCGCTTGTTTCTGACACTCTTTTCTGAAAATTTGTCAAAATATGTGGGTGTTCCCCTCAGAAACCAAGCAGGATTTATGGCATCTTTGATATTTTATATATCAGGGTGTTATGACTTCATGTCACCCAATGTTGGATCTCTATAACCACTACCCAGCAGACTAATAAGAGAAAGAATCTTGGGACAGATCATACCTAAATATCCACCCATTTAAGCGACTGAGAATATAATAAGAATATTCATCAATATGAAACAGGAGCTTGGCAATGAATATATAGTATTATCAAACTGGATAGTTAAGGAGACTCTAACAAAGGGCTATTCAAAATGTGTTGGCAGAATTTTGAAAAATCCGGTAATTGTGTAGTTAACTGGGGTTTGAAAAATGAGGGATGGAGACCTGAGCAGCCTTTACTAAAGTTAGTCTGGTGGGAAAAGAGAAGAGGGCAATTACCTGTACATAGAGAGGATAAACTCATGGCAGCCATGACCTTCAGTAGAGATAGAACTAACCTGCAGTGTCCTGAAAGGAAGAGCCTGGGGAGTAATTTCTCCATCCATCCATCCTCCTTGTTTGCTTTGGATGTCCTGTCATTGTCTCTCACGGTCTGAATAAACCAGAAGCAGAGAGAAAGGGGTCCTGTCAAGGCAGTCTATATAGGTCAGGATTCTGTGGTATTACACTAAGAGGAAAGGGTTGGAAAGGAGACCTGGAGAGCGAAACAGAAAGATTCAGCATTCAATGTTACCCAAAATGTATCCCAAACAATACTAATTCGGTGACAGTAGACATGTGAAAAGAGCATCAGAAATGAAATAAACTTGGGAAATAGCACATAACGTAGCTGCCATATGCCTGTATGATATACGCAAGGCACTGTTTGAAGGACTCAGGAAGAAGTAGAGGAAAAAATTAGGAAGTTTCTGCATTCCTGAAAGTTATATGAAGTATATTGGGAAAAAAATAAATGCACACTAAACAAATGTCTGTACTGCACAATGTTAAGTGGTTAAAAACATTGTGAAGAATAATAATTTCTTTTTTTGTTTTTTTCTCCTTTTAGTTTATCATTTTTACAATTACTTACATGTGTATACATTGTTTGTGTCACCTGCCTGCAATCCCCCACCCCCAAGCCCCCCATTGCCAGGCAGAACCTGTTCCGCCCTCTTCTCCAATTTTGTTCAAGAGAAAACATGAGAGATGATAAAAAAAATAGTTTTTCTGTTAGTTTGGGATAAAGATGGCTATACAGCTATTCCTAGCATTGTTTCCATGCACTTGTGTATTGCAACACACATTGGTTCATCTCTACCAGACCTCGTCACTACTTCCTGGTCCCCTTCCCACAGTGGCCTCTGAAAATTTAAGATTACTTTTTTCACTCCTCAACAGGGAACACATCAACCATATTCAAGTTCTGGGTTTCCCTTCCTTTCCCTATTTCTCCCATACATATTATCCCCTTAATGTATGACCCATGTAAATTAACATTACTACATTTGTTTTGGGTCTACAACCCCCACATGAGGGAGAACATGTTATTTTTGGCCTTTCGAGCCTGGCTAACTTTGCTTAAGATGATGTACTCTACTTCCATCCATTTGCTTGAGAATGACAAAATTTCATTCTTCTGTGTGGCTGAGTAAAATTATATTGTGTATAAATACCACATTTTCTTGACCCATTCAACAGTTGTGGGGCATCTTAGCTGTTTCCATAGCTTGGCTATTGTAAATACTGCTGCAATAAACTTGGGTGATCAGGTACTTTTGTAATAACTTGAGTCACATTCCTTCAGGTATATCCCTGGGAGTGGTATTGCTGGATCACATGGCAGATCTATGTTTAGTTTTTCAAGGAGCCTCCATAGTGTTTTCCAAAGTGGTTGTACTAGCTCACATTCCTACCAGTGTATGAGGGTTCCTTTTCCCCTGCATCCTCACCAGCATTTGTTATTGCTTGTGCTCTTGATGATAGCCATTCTAACAAGGGTAAAGTGGAATCTTAGTTGGTTTTGATTTGCATTTCCTTTATGGCTAGAGATGGTGATCGTTTTTTGGCCATTTGGATTTCTTCTTTAGTTGTCCACTTCATTTGTTCATTGATTTTTGGGGAGTTTAGATTTTTGAGTTGGTTGTATATTCTGGTTATAAGTCCTTTGTCTGATGTGAAATAATCAAATAATTTCTCCCACTCTGTGGGTGGTCTCTTTGATTTGGAGACCATTTCTTTTGTTGTGCAGAAGCTTTTTAATTTCATGTATTCTCGTTTGTTTGTCTTAGATGCTGGGCTGATGAGGTTCTACTGAGGAGTCCTTGCCTATTCCTATTGTTTCCAAGGTTTTCCCTTCTCTTTCTTGTCTGATATTAAGGTCCCTCGTCCACTTTGAGTTGACACTAGTACAGGGTGACAGGCATGGATCTAGTTTCACTTTTCTGAAGGCAGATAGCTACTTTTCCCAGCACTATTTGTTAAAGAGGCTGTCTTTTCTCCCTTGTATATTTTCAGTGACTTTGTCAAAATTAAGGTGGGCATAGCTGTGTGGATTCATATCTGGGTCCTCTATTCTGCTCCACTGGTCTTCATATCTGTTTTTGTGACAGTACCATGCTGTTTTGATTGCTAGGGCTCTGTAGTATAGTTTGAAGTTGGGTATTGTGATACCTCCAGCATTGCTCTTTTTGCTCAGTATTGCCTTGGCTATGCAGTATTTGTGTTTTCAAATGAATGTTAGAGTAGATTTTTCAATCTCTGTGATGAATGTCATTGGAATTTTGATGGGAATTGCATTGCACATGTAGATTGCTTTTGGTAGTATAGCCATTTTTACTATGTTGATTCTGCCAATCCATTAGCATGGGCGATCTTTCCATGTTCTGTAGTCTTCCTCAGTCTCTTACTTCAGGGGTTTGTAGTTCTCCTTGAAAAGATCATTTACATCCTTCATTAAGGTTACTCCTAGGTTTTTAATTTTTTTGAGGCTATTGTAAAGGGAATCGTTTTCCTGTATTCTTTCTCAATTTGTTCATTGTTTTGTTTAGAAAGGTTATTGATTTTTCTGTTGATTTTGCATTCTGCTAAATTGCTGAAGCTGTTTATGGTGTCTAGAAATTATTGGGTGGAGTTTTTGAGTCTTTGAGGTATAGTATCATGTCTTCTGCAGATATGGATATTTTGACTGTTTTTTACCTATTTGTATTCCTTTTATTTCTTCTTGCCTTATTGTTCTGGCTAGGAATTCCAGTACTATGTTGAATAGGAGTGGGGAAAGTGGGCACCCTTGTCTTGTTCCTGACTTTAGGGGAAATGGTTTCAGTTTTTCTCCACTAAGTATGATGATGGCTATAGGCTTGTCATATATTGCCTTTATAATGTTGAGGTACATTCTTTCTATTCCTAGTTTTCTTAGAGCTTTTATCATGAAGTGGTGTTAAATCTTATCAAAGGCTTTTTTTTGCATCTATTGAGATGATCAAGTGGTTTTTGTCTTTGCTTCTATTAATATGCTGTATTACATTTATTGATTTCCTTATGTTGAAACATCCCTGCATTCCTGGGATGAAGCCTACTTGGTCGTGGTGAATGATCTTTCTGATGTGTTGTTGGATTCAGTTTGCCACTATTTTGAGGAGTTTTTCATCGATGTTCATTAAGGAGATTGGCTTGTAGTTCTCCTTTCTGGAAGTGTCCTTGTCTGGTTTTGTGATGAGTATAATCCTGGTTTCATAAAATGAGTTGGGTTCCCTTTCTACTTCAAGGAAAAGTTTAATGAGTGTTGGTGTTAGTTCTTCTTTGAAGGTCTGGTAGAATTCAGCTGAGAATTGGCCAGGTCCTGGACATTTGTTTTTTGGGAGATTCTTTATTGATGCTTCAATTTCATTAAGTGTTATAAATCTGTTTAGGTGGTTAATATCTTCTTGGTTCAGTTTTGGATGGTCATAAGCACCTAGAAATCTGTCCATTTCTTCTGGATTTTCCAATTTATTTGAATATAAGTTTTCAAAGTAGTCTCTGATGATTCACTGAGTTTCCATTCTGTTTGTTTTTATCTCTACTTTTTTATTTCTGATTTTGCTAATTTGGGTCTTTTCCCTCCTCATTTTAGTCAGATTTGCCAGGGGCTTGTCAGTCTTATTTATTTTTCCAAAGAACCAGCTTTTTGTTTTGTTGACTCTTTGTACAGTTTTTTTGTTCTCTATTTCATTAATTTCGTCCCTTATTTTTATTATTTCTGTCCTTCTGACTCTTTTGAATATTGCTTGCTCTTCCTTTTCTAGGAGTTTGAGGTGTAGCATTAAGTCATTTATCTGAGTTCTTTCTGTCCTTTTAATATATGCATTCATGGCTATAAACTTGCCCCTTAGGACTGCCTTCACTGTGTCCCATAGGTTCTGGTAGGTTATGTTTGTATTTTCATTAGCTTCCAGGACCCTTTTTATTTCCTCTCTTATTTCTGATCATTGAGCAATGTATTATTCAGCCTCCAATTATTTGTGCATTTTCTGCGGTTGTTTTGGTTGTTGAGTTCTAGTTTTAATGCATTGTGATCAGATAGAATACAGGGAGTTATTGAATTTTCTTATATTTGCTGAGACTTGCTTTGTGTCCCAAAATGTGATCTATTTTGGAGAAATTTCCATGGGCTGCTGAGAAAAATGTTTTTGTGTTGTTGTTGGATTAGATATTCTATAGACATCACTTATGTCCACTTGATTTATGGTGTCATTTAGTTTAGTTCTAAGATTTCTTTGTTGATTTTTTTGTGTGGATGACCTATCCATTGTTGATAAAGGGGTTTTAAAGTCTCCCACAACCACTGTGTTGGAGTCTGTATGTACTTTTAAGTCCTTTAGTATATGTTTGATGAAATTGGGTACACTAACATTAGGTGCATGCAGGTTTACAATTGTTATTTCCTTTTTATGTAGTGCCCCTTTTATTAGTATGAAGTGTCCTTCTTTATCTCATTTGAACAATGGAAGTTTGAAGTCTACTTCATCTGATATAAGGATTGCTACTCCTGCTTGGTTTTGGAAGCCAAACAGGAGAATTCATTGCAACATTTCTAAATGTGCTTATGTTGTACATTGTTTAGGTTTGCTCCACCTTTTTTCCCTATTCCCCTCCCCCCTACTTAAAACAATTGCAAATGTTTCATTGTTCTATTTCATATATGTATATAAAATAACATAGACCATATTCACCTTTCATCCCCTCTATTCATCTTCCCCACTCCCATAACTAACCACCACCTCACAGGATGTATTTTGCAGTCCTGAACTTAATTTTCCATTCCACAGTCATTGTTCAAAGGGATTTCTCAAAGTATCTCAGCCATGAATCACTGTGCTTTGGTCAGATTAACTCCCTTTATTACTCTTCTTTCCCTTTCCCTCTTACCCCCATTATTTAACAGCTTTCAAAACATATCATTGGGTCATCTACCTGCACAGATGTAATGTACTTTGGTATTGTTGTCTCTTATTCTATCTTTCTATTCCCTCCTCCCCTGAGTTCCATAGAACAGTTCCACTATTACAAACATGTCCATATAAATGTGTATATGATCATGCTTGTTTTTGTGTATACATTAATCTCTTGGAAGTATCTTCCACATATGAGAGAAAATATATGGCTTTTGTCTTTCTACATCTGGCTTGCTTCACTTAACATGATGTCCTCCAATTACATCCATTTACTGGCAAACAATGTAATTTTATTCTTTTTTATGGCTAAGTAATACTTCATTGTGCATATATACCATATTTTCTAATCCATGCATCAGCAGTAGGGCATCTGGGTTGTTTCTGTAGTTTGGCTATTGTGAATAAGCTAAATAAGTTTGTTGTGCTATAAGAAACATAGATGTGCATGTGTCACTATTGTCTCCTAACTTATCTTTATTTGGATAGATGCCCAGAAATGATATTGCTGGGTCATATGGTAGTTCCATTTTTAGTTTTTTAAGGAATATCAACATTGCCTTCAATAATGATTACACTAATTTACATTCCCACTAGCAGCGCATAAGGGTTCCAGTTTTATCACGTTCTCACCAATATTTGTTGTTTGTATTCCTGAAGATGGCCATTCTACCTGGGATGAAATTTTATTGGTGCTTTGATTTGCATTTCTTCTATGGCCAGGGAAACACTTCTTCATATATTTATTGGCCATTTGTACCTTTTTCTCTGAAAAGTGTCTATTCAGTTCATGTGCCCATTTCTTCATTGTTGATTCTTTGGGAGTTTAGTTTCTTTGAGTTCCCTATAAATTCTGGTTATTAGTCCCTTATCAGATGAATAGCTGAAAGATTCTCTCCCTTTCTGTAGGCAGTCATAAGTCTAGTGACTGTTGCCTTTTCTGTGAAGAAGCTTTTTAGTTTGATGTAGCCACATTTGTCCTCCCTTTCTCTTATTTGCTGAGCCATTGAAACTCCATTTTGGAAATTATTGCCTATGCCTATATGTTCCAATGTATTTCTTTCTCTTTCCTGCAATAGTTTCAAAGCCTTATATTAAGCCTATATTAAGGTATTTGATCCACTTTGAATTGGTATTTGTACTGGGTGAAAGACAGGTATCTAGTTCCAGTCTTCTACATGTGGACATCCAGTTTTCCCAGCACCAATTATTGAAGAAGCTGTCTTTTCTCCCCCATGTGTTTTGGGATTCCATGTCAAAAATCAGTTGACTTTAGTTACATGGATTTATGCCTGGGTCTTCCATTCTGTTCCATTGTTCTTCATGTCTGCTTTCCTGCTATGGCTCTGTAGTATAGTTTGAAGTCAGGTATTGTGATAACTCCAGCATTATTCTTTTTGCTCCAAATTGCTTTTGATAGTCAGGTCTTTTGTAATTCCATATGAACTTTAGGATTGATTTTTCTGTCTCTGTGAAGAATTTCAATAGAATTTTGGTGGGGATTGAACATGTAGATTGTTTTTGGCAGTATAGCCACTTTCACAATATTGACCCATGAGCCTGAGAGATCTTTCAATCCTCTGATACCTTCTTTAATTTCTTTTTTTGGTGATTTATACTTTTCATTGAAGGGATCTTTTATGTCCTTTATTAAGTTTATTCCCAGCTATTTTACTTTTCTGAGGCTATTGCATATGAGTTATTTCCCTGATTTCTTTCCCAGTCTGTTCATTGTTGGCATATATAAAAGCTACTGATTTTTTACATTGATTTTGTATTCTACTACTTTGATGAAGGTGTTTATGATGTCTAGGAATTTCCTCATGGCATTTTTAAGGGTTTTTTAGGTATAAGATCATACCATCTGCCAAAAGGAATAGTTTAACTTCTTTCATCCTATTTGAATACATTTTATTTCTTGTTCTTATATTACTCTGTCTGGGAATTCCAAACAAATTTTGAATAAGAGTGGGGAAAGTGGACTGATGAAGGTGTTTATGATGTCTAGGAATTTCTCATGGTATTTTTAAGGGTCTTTTATGTATAAGATCTTATCATCTGACAATAGGAACAGTTTAACTTCTTCCTTCCTTATTTGAATACATTTTATTTCTTGTTCCTATATTACTCTGGCTAGGAAAAAACATATTTGGATAAGAGTGGGGAAAGTGGACACCCTTGTGTCATTACTGACTTTAGCCAAAATAGCTTCATTTTTTTCTCCATTTAGTATAATGTTGGCTATACATTTGTTATACTATGTCAAAAAACATTCCTTTTATTCTTAATTTCTTCAGTCTTTTTATTAAAAGTGGATGTTGAATTTTGTCAAAGGCTTCTTCTGCATCTATTAAGATGAACATTTGATTTTTGTCCTTGCTTTTGTATATGCTATATTACATTTATCAATTTGATTATTGTAAACCACCTTACATCCCTTCAGTGAAATATATGATCTTTTGGATATGTTGTGGATTTGATTTGCAAGTATTTTATTGAAAATATTTGCATTTATATTCATTAAAGAAACTGGCATGTAATTCTATGTTTTTATTAAATTCTTATTTGGCTTTGGAGTGAGTGTAATACTGAGTTCAAAGAATGAGCTTGACACTGTTCTTTCCCTTTCTATTCCCTGAAAAAGTTTGAGAAGTATTGGTATTAGTTTTTGTCTAAAGTTCAGGTAGAATTTAACTCTGAATCTATTAGGTCTTCATTTGTTGTGAAACTCTTTATTATTATTGCTTCAATGTCATTACTTGTTATAGATCAATGTAGGTGCTTTATATCTTCTCGGCTCAATTTTGGTTGATGAACTGCAGCTAGAAATTTGTTCATTTCTTCTAGATTTTCTAGTTTACTTGAATATGTTTCCAGAGTATTCCCTAATGATCCTCTGGATTTCATTGCTATTTGTGTTGTCCCCATTTTCACCTTTAATTTTATTAATTTGGGTCTTTCCCTTCTCTCTAGTCATATTAACTAAGGGTTTATTGAATTTATTAATCTTTTTGAAGAACAATTTTTTGCTTCCTTGATTCCTTGTATACCTATTTTGCTCTGAATTTCATTGAATTTTGGTTTCCTCTTCCCCCTAAGGGAGCTGGCAGTATAGCCATGGTTCTTGTGGCTGACTGGAAAGTGCAAACAGTTTCTTCACCTACCCTGTTACTTCTCATTCCCTCTATTTTTCAGCTGGCCTGTCCCTCTTGATGGTTCAGTGTCCTTCTTCCCATTTGAGCCTCTGTGGAAGAACTCATCTTTATTACCCAGGCTATTATGCATGAAATCAGATGACAAAAGTTTTGACATCCTCCACCATCTTGCCCCAGCTCTGCAAGTTAGCATTCTAAATGAAAAGTGGGAGGAAATTAAAAAATGAGAAATTCAGTTTGAGATGGAGTTCAAATTTTGTTGTTTCTCGAATCTTACAAATCTTGTTTCCTGATCACAAAGCTAAACTGGAATACTATCAAATCATTTTTACACATTTCCTCCATCATGTAATATTTTTGGTAGTTTCTTACTTTTTCTCCAAACTGATCAGAAGTCATTTTGTATAAAAATCAGTGTCTGGGCCAATGTTTTGCTCAGTAGGTTTTTAACAAATGCTTTTCAAATTAAAGTAATTTCATAATAACAAAGTATAATAATAATTATAGTTTAAAAAGTCAACTTCATTGCCACTTGCTTTTTTTTGCCAGATACTGTTCTAAGTGCTTGCATGGATTATTCCATTAGTCTTAAAACAGCCCAATAACATGGACCTTCTTGTTACCCTCACCCTACAGACTAGAAAACTAAAGGCTTAAGAGTTTAAATAGCCAGATTTGCAGTTAACAGGAGTTTTAAGGCCCCACTTGGCTCTATATGCATGTTATTAAATAGTGTAAGTTATAGGAATACCTCCCAATTATACCAAATAATCAGTTGTAAGCTGACAGATGTTATACAAGTTACTGCATTCAGAAAAGAAAAGTAGAGAAGGAAAAAATATCAACCAAGAAAGAATTGCTGAGGATCCAAAATGGCAACTAGAGTATAGAAGCAGACAGCGTGAACTCTGTAAATCAAAAATCTTACTGAGGTGCTGGAACCACACTTAGCAGAAAAAAAGCACAAAGAAAAATAAAAATTTCAACACCCTGAACCCCCAGCCCATAAAAAGCTTCTCCACACCATGTTACAGTGAGAAAACAGGAACGCTACCATGCACCAGCACCAGATGCTGGCTCCAAACCTCCTTGGTAGACATCCAGCAGACCACAGTAAGCAACAAGCATCACATGGTATTCCCACAGCCACCCCTGGGATAAACCAGCATAGCCCCCTACACAGACTAACCCCCTGCTCCACAAAACAAACAAACAAAAAACTGAATAATAAGCAAGGAACTGAAAGGAATACATAGCAGAAGGGGGGGGGTGTTGTAAGCACACCAGAGAAGGGGGGAGGAGCAAGGAGCTGATCTCCATGGGAATTTTCAGTAAACAAAGACTGGAAAGGCAGAAGAGCTGACAGTGGGTGGGTGAAAAGCTGCTGCCTGAAATAGGACAGATAGTGGTCCACAATGCTAATCTCCTGAGCCAGTGAGGAACATTCAATTTTGACACTGCAAAATTGAAGAACAATCAGCAAACCATCATAACATGCTGACAGCAGAGAGTCAGCTGATGGATCTCTGACCTTGCCCCAGAAAAAGGGGGCAAGGCAAAGAAGCAAGCCCCCAAAAACCTAACACAGCAAAAACACAACTCCAAAGCAGGACAGCTGGTGGGCTACAGAGCTGTTCTCCAGAACCTGAGGGCAATATACAAATTCAAACTGCCACACCTCACTGAGGGAGGATGACTAAGCAGCTGCCACAGAAACACAGGAAAAAAAAATGGCGAGACTCCCCAACCACCTGGTGAGACTAAGATGGAGCCTCTGCTTAAATACAAATACCAGGACTGGATGATGAAGGAGTAACACCAGACCTATTAAGACTGAAATTGTATTGTTCCTGAACCTGGAATTTTTTTGTGTGTTTGTTTATTTTATTTCCTGTTGTTTGTCTGTGTTTGCTTGTCCATTTCTCCCTGTTGATTTTTTTGGTTTTCTTTTTTTGATTTTGTTTTTGTTTTATTTTGTTTTGCTAGTTTTACTATTGTGAGTTAGCTAATACTAAATTACACATAGACCTGGGATAAAAAGAGCATACATACACTAACCTAAAACCCAACAAGACAAAATTAAACCAAGGGAAAGAAAACAGGTGTCTGAAACCACCAATAGCCATTCAAGAACATAGTTACACAGTACAAAGTGTAGTGATGGGAAGATGAAAAAGGGATGGAAACCATTCTCTCCCCCAAAATAATTTAATACAGAATTCAGAGGGAAATGAAGAAAATGGATACCTAGTTTCAGACTCCAACAAAAAAAGATAAATGATGCCAAGGAGCCCAATGAAGCCCACAAGAACACCATGAAAGAAGATATCCTGCAGGTAATCAATGAAGATTTCATGGAGCTGTTACTAGACATGTCAACCAGAACACACAAGAGGCACACAAGAAATTCCAAGACACCAAAAATAAAGAATATGAGAAGACAAAGAAACAAATGAATGAGATCATAGGAGCCCTAAATAAACACCAAAGTGAAACAGAGAACACTATAAATAGAAAGATAAAAGAATTAATGATGAAACTTGACAATATTAAAGAGGAAGTGATTCATGATATGGAAAACCTCAGAAAAAAGAATGAAACAGAAATACAAAACACAATGGAAGGCCACTCCAGCAGCTAGAACAAGTGGAAGACAGAATCTCAGAACTTGACAGAGAAATGGAAATTAAAGGAGAAACTGAAGAGCTATTAGTCAAACAACTCAAGACCTGTGAAAGGAATATGCAAGAACTCACCAACTCCATCAAAAGACCAAACCTGAGCATCATGGGCATTGAAGAAGGAGAAGAGGTGGAAGCAAAAGGAATTCATAATATAGTCAACAAAATAATAACAGAAAATTTCCCACATCTAGAGCAACCTATGCCCATAAAGGTACAGAAAGCCTCCAGGACACCAAACAGACTTGACCACAATAGAACTACCCCACAACATATTATTATTAAAACAATAAACACAGAGAATAAAGAATATTGAAGGCTGTAAGAGAGAGAGATAAAAAAAGGTAACATACAAAGGTAAATCCATCAAAATCAGAGCAGATTTCTAAACAGAAACCTTAAAAGCAACAAGAGCATGGAGTGAGGTATTCCCAGCACTGAATGAAAATAACTTCAAACCTAGGATATTCTACCCAGCAAAAATATCATTCAAAATAGATGGAGCAATAAAGTCTTCCAAGATAAACAGAAATGACAATATATGACCACCAAGCCACCACTACAAGAGATTCTTTAAGGAATTCTGCACACAGAAAATGAAAGCCAGATAAAGACACCTCCAAAAGGAGAATTATAGGCCAATCTCCTTAATGAACATTGATGCAAAATTCCTGAATAAAATAATGGTACATAGCTAGGAATTTGTGAGGCCAGGAAATATAATTCTAGAGCTGGGCCTCATAATTTATGCTACAATTTAAATAATATTTGGACTATATCTAATTAATATAAACATATCTACCAAGATAACTTCTTTATGCATATCTTCAAGATTGAAAATTTGTGAGTGTTTAAAAAATATCATTTCAGTACATTCGAAAAATTAGGAGGGAGTGACAGAGTATCTCAAATGGTAGAGCACCTTCCTAGAAAAATGAGGGAGTAAGTGTCAAAGAAGAAAAATAAAGAAGTTAAAGTTCAGAAAAGTAGAATGTTATATAAATGAAGTAAATATCCATTCAGTCCATAAGAAGAGGAAGGTAGAGATATGACTGACACTCAATCTTATTTGAAGACAATTGTGGGTTAAATTACACTAGAGCATTTAAAGTTAAGGCAATGCTATGCTATTTTATTTCTTACACTATGACATTTACAGAAAAATTAAAATTTTAGTAGCATAATAGTATTTTTACATGTAATAAATACAAAAGCTTAGTTGAGACATAAAAATGGGTGGTCTATTCAATTTAGAGACCATTTCTTTTGTGGTGCAGAAGCTTTTTAATTTCAGGTAGTCCTGTTTTTCAATCCTTTCTCTTAGTTGCTGAGCTGCTTGATCTATTGAGGAAGTCCTTACCTATACCTGTTGCTTCCAGTGTATTACCTGCTCTTTCCCATACTAACTCAAGGTTTCAAATCTCATAGTAAGGTCTTTAATTCACTATGAGTTGATACTAGTACAGGGTGATGGACATGGATCTAAGGTCAGTATTCTGCAGGCAAATAACCACTTTTCCCAGCAACATTTGTTGAAGAGGCTGTCTTTTCTCTATTGTATGTTTTTGGCACCTTTGTCAAAAATGAGGTGGGTAGAGCTGCATGAATTCATATCCCAGGTCCTATATTCTGTTCCACTGGTCTTCATATCTGTTTTTGTGCCAGTAGCTTGCTGTTTTTATTGCTATGACTCTGTAGTATGGTCTGAAATGGGGTATTGGGATACTTCTAATGCTGCTCTTTTTTGTTCATAATTGCCTTGGCTGTTTGCAGTCTTTCATGTTTCCAAATGAACTTTAGAGTAGATTTTTCTTGCTCTGTGATGAGTATCTTTGGGATTTTTATGGGAATTGTGTTGAACATGTAGATTGTTTTCAGTAGCATAGCAATTTTTACTATGTTGATTCTGCCAATCCATGAGCATGGGAGATCTTTCCACCTTTTGTAGTCTTCTTCTAGCTCTGTTCAATAGTTTGTAGTTCTCCTTGTAGAGATCTTTTATATCCTTTTTTAAGTTTATTAATAGATATTTTATTTTTTTAGGCTATTGTAAATGGAATTGTTTTCCTGCATTCTTTCTCACTCTGCTCATTCTTATGTGTTAGAAAGGCTACTGATTTTTGTAAGTTGGTTTTGTGTCCTGCTACATTTGTGAAGCTGTTTATGGTGTCTAGGAGTTTTGTGGTAGAGATTTTTGGGTCTTTAAGGTAAAAGATTATGTCATTTGTGAATAGGGATAGTTTGACTACTTCTTTACCTATTTGTATTCCTTTTGGAGTGGGGAGAGTGGGCACTTTTGTTTCATTCCTGACACTGGGGAAATGGTTTCAGTTTTCCCCCACTAAGTTTGATGTTGGCTATAGGTTTGTTATATATAGCCTTTATAATTTTGAGGTACATTGGTTCTATTCCTAGTTTCCTCAGAGCTTTTGTCATAAAATGGTATTGAATCTTATGAAAGGCTTTTATTGCAATGACTGAGATGGTAAGGCAGCTTTTGCCTTTGCTTCTATTAATGTGCTGTATTTTATTTAACAATATGGGTATATTGAAACATCCCTGCATCCCTGGGATGAAGCTGATCTGGTCATGGTGAATGATCTTTCTGATATGTTGATGGATTTGTTTGGCCATTATTTTATTGAAGATTTTTGCATCAATGTTCATTAAGGAGACTGGCCTGTAGTTCTCCTTTTTGGATGTGTTCTTGTTCAGTTTGGGGATGAGTATAATACTGGCTTCATAGAATGAGGTAGGCAGTTTTCCTTCCCTTTCAATTTTGTGGAAAAGTTTAAGGAGTGTTGCTTTTAATTCTTCTTTAGGTCTGGTAGAATTCAGTAGAGAATCTGTAAGATCCTGAACTTTTCTTTTTTGAGAGAATCTTTATTGTTGCTTCAATTTCATTAAATGTTTAAGTGGTTAATATCCTCTTGGTTCAGTTTTGGATGGTCAAAAGCATCAGGAAATTTATTCTTTTCTTTAAGATTTTCCAATTTATTTGAAAGTGGGGTCTCAAAGTAATCTCTGATGATTCCCTGGATTTCCTTGGTGTTTGTTGTTATCTCCTGTTTTTCATATCTAATTTTTCTAATTTGGGTCTTTTCCCTCCTCCTTTTAATCAGATTTTCCAGGTTCTTATCAATCTTATTTTTTTCTTCCAAAGAACCAGCTTTTTGTTTCATTGATTCTCTGTATTTTTTTTATCTCTATTTCATTAGTGTTGACCCTTATTTTTTTATTAATTCTCTCCTTCTGCTTGTTTTGGGTTTTACTTGTTCTTGTTTTTCTAGGAGCTTGAGATTTAGCATCAGGTCCTTTATTTGAGAACTTTCTGTCCTTTTAATATATGCATTCATGGCTATATCCCATATGTTCTGATAGTTTGTGTTTTCATTTTCATTACATTCCAGGAACTTTTGATTTCCTCTCTTATTTTTCTATGACCACTGATCATTGAGGAATGTGGTGTTCAGCCTCCAATTTTTTGTGTATTCTGTAGCTGCTTTTGTAGTTGAGTTCTGTTTTTTTTTTACATTGTGATCAGATAATATGCAGGTAGTTAATTCAATTTTCCTATATTTATTGCGGCTTGTTTTGTGCCCTAAGATCTGGTCTATTTTGGAGAAAGTTCCATGGACTGCTGAGAAGAATGTATACTGTGCTCTTGTTGGATGAAAGGTTCTGTAGATATCAGTTAGGTCCATTTGATCAAAGGTGTCATTTAGGTCTAAGGTTTCTTTGTTGATATTTTGTCTAGATGACCTATCTCTTAGAGGGGTATTAAAGTCTCCCACTACCACTGTGTTGGAGTCTATATGTACTTTTACATCCGTTAGTGTATGCTTGATGAAGTTGGGTGCACTAACTTTGGGTGCCTACAGTTTGATAATGTTATTTCCTTTTTATGTATTGCCCCTTTTATTAGAATTAAGTTACCTTCTTTGTCTCACTTGATTATTATTAGTTTGATGTCTACTTTGCTTGATGTAAGTATTGCTACCCTTGCCTCTTTTGGGGGGCTTGGTAAATCTCCCAGCTTTTCTCCATGGGCCAGTGTTTATTTCTGCCTATAAGGTGGGTCTCTTGTAAAAATGGATTGTTGGATTTTCCTTTTTAATCCAGTTTGCCAAATGGTGTCTTTTGATGGGGGAGTTGAGTTCATTGATATTCAGCATTAATATTGATAGGTATGTGGTAAATTCTGCCTTTTAGTTGTTTAAGGATTTGAGTGTGTGCAACAGAATCAGTGCTACTCTCTGGTTACTTGTCTTTTCTTCTCCTTTGGTTTAATACTTCTCATCTTCTCCTTGTTTTGCTTGCTTTCATTGTCTGTGTGAAGAATACCTTGAAGAATCTTCTGTAGTGGTAGTTGAAGGTCATATAGTATTTTAGTTTGTGCTTATCATGGAAGACATTTATTCCTCCATCAATTTTTAATGATAGTTTTGCTGTGCAGAGTATCCTAGGGCTTAAACAATTCTCATTCAGTGCCCAGAATACATTACTCTGTGCCCATCTTGCTTTTAATGTTTCTGTTCAGAAATTTGTAGTTATTTTGATGGGTTTACCTTTATACGTTATTTTTTTTCTCTTACAGACTTCAATATTCTTTCTCTATTTTCTGCACTTATTGTTTTAATAATAATATGCCATGGTTTATTTTGGTCAAGTCTGTTTGGTGTCCTGGAGGCTTCCTGTACCTGAATGGGTGAACCTTTTCTTTGGGAAATTTTCTGTTATTATTTTATTGAATACATTACATATCCATTTGCTTGCACCTCTTCTCCTTTTTAATGCCCATGATTCTCAGGTTTGGTCTTTTAATGCAGTTGCTGAGTTATTGCATATTCCTTTTGTAGCTCTTGAGTTGCTTGATGAAGATTTCTTCTGCTTTTTCTTTAATTCCTTCTGGAATTAGAAGGTACAGAAAGAATAGTTGGGAGGGAGAACAATAAATTGTAGCACAAGAAAAGGAAGGAAAGTGAAGGGGGTAAGAAAAGGGATAAGAAAATAGTGATGGTAGAGTTAATAATACAGAAAAAAAAAAAACAGGAAGAGCAACAACAAAAATTTCAGTCTGCTTGGTAAAAGTTCTGGACTTACTCCTTTGGCATCCAATCCTAGTATTGGTGCTTAGTATTCTGGGCTCTGTTGGAAAGGGTCTTGCCCCTCTTATCTGACAGCTTAGGGTGGAGATAGCTAAAGGTTTTTTTTTTTCTTTTTTCTCACTTGGTCTTATGGGCTTTCCATTGCAAGTGGGAGTCCTGAATTGGTCTCACTAGGTGACTGGCTTATGAGCAATATTTGGTTCCTTCTGTCCGCAGGGCTAGTTGCAATTGTGACCTGAGGTAACTCACTGCCAGTTCATGCAAGGTGGTCCGATCTGTTGTTTTCACCAGGCAGCAGCTGAATTGCCCTACAGGTGCAACTCTTGCTAGTTAGCTCTTCCCCTACCAAGATGATGCAATTCAGTTTTGAGTACAGTCCTCAGTCCAGTGGGACTAGCTCAGTGATCCACCACATCCCTATTTTGGGAGTCTGGCTTGTTATACAACCCCTTTCTCAGCTTTTGTTACTTTTCCCCATTCATTCTTGAGAGTTTGTCTCCTCTCCTCACCCCCATTCTCTGGGGCACAGTCAGTGTTCCACCCCAACCCCACTGTTGGTGCTAGATTTCAATTCTCAGTTTATGCTTTTCAGTTTTGTTGGTGCAGGGGGTGGGAGTTTCAATCTGCCCTGGGGATGGTCTGGATTATGATCCTGAGGGGTAGGTAGGGGAGTTATGTGGTGCATAATGCTCACATGTAGGGTTGCAAGTTTATTAGGGAACTTTGAAACAGGCTGGAAAGGAGAAATGGTGTGGTGCTTTTCTTAAGGCAGACATTTCCTGGATCTGGTTCAGTGCTGGAGAGTGTAGGGAGGCTTTTCATGGGTTAGGGGTCCAGGATATCACAGAGTTTGATTCTGGTTGATGCTCTATCTTCTGCTTATTGAAAGAAAAAAAAAAGGGAGAAACTGCCAGGGTTTTTTTTTTTCCTCCAGGGCAGACACACTCTGTTGGCTGTGCTGTGCTGGGATTTTACCAGATGTTAGGTGCAATTAAAGGCTATTTTAAGGGTCAGTCCTTGAAATTCATGTGCATCAAATGTGTTGGTGGTTATTATTTTGTCCAGAATCAATCAGAATTATCCAGGTGTAGCTCACACATTTTAACATAGTTTCTAGAGTCACAGAGCTCAGGAATTTTGATTCCTTAGATTAACCACCATCTTGGATCCACTAGTGTTTTCTGTTTAGTTGCATATCTATTCATAATGAATTACAATCCTACATTTTTCTCCTAAAAGCCAGGCTTCTGTATGTTCTCTTTAGTATTTTCTCTACCCATTCATCTATCTATCTGTACATATACATATACAAATATATATAATATTTTCTCTCTGTATGTGCATATATATATATACAAATGAATATTATATTTCTATTATATAAAGAATAGAATAAGTAAAAGAAAGTAGATTTAATAAGACACAGATGAAAATCATAGTGGTTATAGAATGGTGGAATTCTCATGTTACTGTAATCATGATAGAGACCTAGATAGCAGGGTTCTCTTTCTAATATATAAACATTGTAAGAATTACCAATTTCAATAATGAAAAACTATGAATTGACACACTCACTCCCACAGGATACATGCATCAGCCTGTATTTACTTACTGGAATTAGAAGTTTGCAAATTGAAAAACTCACACAGCATGTCTTACTATGACTCATGAGAACCATAATAAAATGAGAACAATATTTTTAGCTTTGCTAAAATGGGGGTAACCTAAGAATAAGCCATGATGATAGAATATTAAAAATTGTATTTCTCTTAGACTTTAGACACATAACTAACCAAAGAAAACAGACTTAGTCTAGAAAATCAGCAATTCCATTTAATAGAAATACTAAGGAAGAAAGAGGATTAGAGGCACCATCACATTCCTGCATGAACAGAAAACTCTACATTTTTATATCTCCAAATTCCCAAATCTTACCTCCATGCAAAGCAATTAACCAACCTGGAAATTTGTTATGATGAGAATTCAGATTCATTAACAGACACATCTTGGGTGGGACATGTGAGGAGCCATGCCACAGAAGGAAGTCATGGATAAAAACACCAGCAGAATTGAAGCCCACCCAGATTTGTTTGAATATGAGTGAGGGAGTTGGAACAGAGAACTGTGAGGCCAGTGTGCACAAGTACAGTTTGAGCCCTGCCAAAAAGGGTATACTGCTTTGGTTAGACTGCTTTTTACATAACTATAGGGCTTGAGAGGTTGGTGGAAAACACTGGCTACTCTGATTGGGCTCAGTATGTAAACAACCCTTTAAGGTCTAACTGATTTGGACTTCAGAAAGACAAAAATATCTGCCCCACCCTCAGCAAAGTAAGCTACAAAAGATAAGCCAGGGAGAAATCCTTTCTCTGCTCCTCAGTGAGGGAAAAATATTGACTTATTTTTTTTTGTTTTCTTCCTTTTTTCCTTCCTTCTTTCCTTCCTTCCTTCCTTTTTTCCTTACTTCTTTTCTTTCCTTCCCTGCTTCCTTCCTATCTTTCTCTGTATGTATTTTATTTTGTTCTACTTTCCTATTATTTCTTTTTTGTGTTTATTTTGGTTGAAATGAGAATTGAACTCAAGGTTTCAAGCTCTACCATTTAAGCCACACAACCAGCCCTTTTTGGTTTAGTTTGTTTTTGTTAGAATCTCAGGATTTTATCTGACTTGGCCTAAAATCACAATCCAACTAATTCTGCCTTATGAGTAGCTGGAATTAAAGGCATGCACAGCCACACCAAATTGCTTTTTGACATAGGCTCTTACTAACTTCACCTTGACCAGGCTCAAACCACAATCCTCTTATCTCTACCTCTGAGCAGCTGAGATTATCAGGGTGGCCATAATGACTGACACACTATTATTTCTCACATCTTCCTCTCATATATGTTTCCTCTTCTTCTTGTCTTGCTTCTTTATTTTTTCCTTTCCCCATCCTCCCTTGTTTTCATTACTTAAGTATTAATACATTTAGCTTTAATAATTTTTAAACTCCTACTTTTTCTATAAGTATCCAAGTTCCTTTCTTTTCTAACCTTATTGGGAGTGTAGTTGATGCTTTTTACTACATTTAAATATCTAGATTATTTTTAAGTTGCTGTTTTCATTACTGTTCTCTGCTTTGTCTCCTCTGTGTGGTACCAGTGATCATAACCCTAAGTAAGAGCTTCCTATTAGAAGAACCCTGTGAAAATCCTAAAATATCCTTCTCAATACATATGCAAATCATAATGAAGAAACACAACAAATATGAAAAACCAAGGCACTATAACTCCCACACAAGCTCATAATTTCTCAATAATGAAATTCAAACATCCTGGTTGAAATGCTGCACAAAGAATTCAAAAGTCTAGTTTTAGAAGTGATTAAAGCATATTCAGGCAAACAAATGAATGAAGTATGGAAGCCAATTCAAGATCTGGCTGAGAAAGTTGAGCAAAATGGATGAGAAATTCAGTAAGAAAGTTGAGATTCTTGGGGGAAAATGGAGAGGAGGATGTTTGAAGTGAAAAAAAATCAACAACTCAATTAAAAACACAGCAGAAATTCCCACTAATAGACTATATCAATTAGAAGAAAGAATATCAAGGATGGAAGATAAGGTAAAGGCAATATTGCATTCAGATAGCAATAAAGAAAAATAAGCATGATGACAGCTTTCAAGAAGTGTGGCAGGATTAAGAGATCAAACTTATGAATTCATGCAGTAGAAAGAACTGATATAAAAACTAAATCATAGAAAACACATTCAATGATGTTGTAGCAGAAAAATTTCCAAATCTAAGGAAAGATATAAAAATCCAAGTACTGGAAGCATTTGGAACTCCAAATGGACATCTCCAGAAAAGGACATTGCTATATCACATTATTGGTAAAATGAGAAGACTACAGAACAAAGACAATATTAAAACCACAAGAGAAAAACACCAACTTACATATAATTATAAACTTATCAGAATTATACCAGCTCTGTCATCAGAAATTCCAAAACATAGGAAAGCATGTAGTGATATATTTTAAGTCCTGAGAGTAATAAATGCTAACCAAGATCAACATATTCAACAAAGTTATCTGTTAAAATTAATGAAGAAATAATGAACTTCCAAGAAAAGCACAAAGTAAATGCATTCATCAGCACTCAGCACTGCAGAAGATATCCTACATGGATGAAGAACAAAGTCACTCAGATACATGAGATCTCAGGAAAGAGTAAATTTCATAGGAGGCAGAGATCAGCAAATGGGAATTAGGAAAGGATCAAACCTGTTGAACTCAGTGAACCAGCAAATCTCTAAGATGAAGGCAGAAAAAAGAAATGAACAAATAATACTCAAATCTACCAGGAAAAGAGAAAAAAATTTTAGGACTCAGCAAATATCCCTAAATAGTAACTATAAATGTAAATTGTCTTAACTCTCCAATTAAAAGATGCAGACCAGCCAATTAGATTAATAAACAAGATTTAATTGCTTGCTGCTTGCAAGAAACACAAATCAATGGCAAAGACAAACACAATCTGAATGTGGAAGGAGGAAAATGATATAAAAAAGCAACTGGAAGCCAAAGGCAAGCTGGAGTAGCTATACTTATATCTGAAAAAGTAGACTTCAAGCAAAAATTGGCAAAAGTTAAAAAAAATTCAGCATTTTAATAGGTGGAATAATCAACCAAGAAGATATAATGATTATAAATGCATATGCACTGAATATTCTTTGCACCTAATTTCATAAAACAACAAAGGGACAGATAGTTTCAGATACAATAATTGTATGTGACTTCAATACCTCACTCATCAATATTTAAATCTCACCCAGACCAAAAAAAATCAATAAAAAAACTTGAGAATTAAACTGTACAATAGATTAAGTATATTTAACAAACATCCACAGAGTATGCCCTCAAAGTGCTCTGGAATACACATTCTTTTTCAAATCCATGGAATTTTCTCCAATATATATCATGTTAGGCCATCAAGCAAGTCTTAACAAATGCCCAAAAATTGAAATAATTTCTGTATGCTATCTTAACAGAATAAAATTAGAAATCATTTTCAAGAGAAATTATATAAATACAAGGAGACAGAACAATGTAGTTTTGAATGATTAATACACCACTGAAGAAATTGTGAAAGGAGTTAAAAAATCTGTAGAATCAATTTGTAGAATCAACAAAACACCAAAATATATCTAGGAATAATTCTAACCAAGGAAGTAAAAAAAAAAAGCTCTACAATGAAAACTATAAAAGCACTAAAGAAAGAAATTAAAGACACTAGAAGATACAAAGAACTCACATGTTCAAGGAGCAAATATGGCTGTATTACTAAAAATAATCTACAGACTCAACACAATCCCCATCAAAATATCAATGACATTCTTCACAGAAATAGAAGAAACAATCCAAAAATTCATATGGAAACACAAAAGACCCCGAATAGGCAAAGCAATCTTGAGCATAAAGAACAGTGCTGCAGGTATCACAATACTGACTTCAAATTACACTACAAAACCATAGCTAAAAAGTACAACATGCTATGCAAAAACAAACACATGGAACAATGGGATTGAACAGTAGATGTAGCCATAAACCCACATGGATATAGCTGATTCTCAACAAAGATGACAAAACATGTATTGGAGAATAGACAGAAAATGGAGCTTTGTAAACAGGATATTCACATATAGAAGATTGAAACCAAACCCTTTTCTTTCACCCTATACAAAAAATTGTTTAAAAAGGGATCACAGAGGCCTAAAGGTAAGACTTGAAACTTTGATGCTAATATAGGAAAACATGGGGAAAACCTTCAAGATACAGTCATAGGCATTGACTTTTTGAAAAGTACTCTCATGGCTTAGGAGATAATAGTAAGAATTGACTGGAGGGATTGCATCAAGTTAAAAATCTTCTGTACAGAAAAGGAAACAATTATCAGTGAAGATACAGTTACACAATAGGAGAAAATCTGCTGACTATTCATTTGACCAGAGATTAACATCCAGAATATTAAGTACCAAAAGAACAATGAAATTAATGAATGGGAAAATTAATTGAACAGACAGCTCTCAAAAAGAAGTACCAATAGTAAATAAATACATGACAAAATGCTCAACATACTAATCCATAAAACAAGTGTGAATTAAAACTACATTAAGATTCCTTTTGAACCCATTTAGAACAGCTGCCATCTATCATTGATAAAACAAAGAAAAAACAAGGCTAGGGGAATGGCTGGAGAAGGAAGTCTTCTTATATAGGATTGGTTTGAATGTTAATTAGTGCAGCCACCATGTAAATTATGGTGGTTCCTCACAAAACTAAAAATAGATCTACCATAATTCTGGTATACTGCTCCTGGGTAGATTTACACAAAAGAAAAACAAAAACATGACAGTAGAAGGAAGACTATTTGAGGGAAGGTGGGAACAGTGGGAGGGATTATGACAAATCTGAGAGGATAATGGAGGGTGAGTATGATCAAAGTACATTGCATACATGTATGAAAATGTCATAATGAAACCCATTATTTTGTTGAAATAATAAAAAGAAATAATTTGCACATGAATTATCTAGTTATCCAACATTCTTTATCTTCAAAAAGTATTCCCAGTGCCTCTGTATATCATACTATTTCTCTCTAAAAACTAATGATTCTTTTTGAATCACTTTTAAAGGTAGGCTACAATGTATACAGGCATATCATAAGGGATTGTCTGGAGCCATGTTGGAGCCTGAGAACAGTCTCTGTTATTTGACTTTCTGGTCCTGTGTTAATACTTTATCCCTCTGACGGTTTGTTTCCTCATGTGAAATTAGGCTACTTATGCTTCTTTTGAAGGATTATTGGGATAATAAATTACTGTTTTGTATTATAATCCATTATAGTCACTACAATACTAATTTGTATACATAATTCTGTGATTTTTGCCCATGGTATCTCTTCCCTCAGAATGAAATTGGGAGATAGGTCCATATGAATGTCATCAGGTTCAAATAGACAGAGCATTGACATTGTTTGCCAAGGTCCTGGCTTATTTTAGATATTCATATGCAACACTGAATTCTAGTTCAGTGTCTAAATGTTTGAAATAGTCTCACTGGCTATTTTTTACTGTCAACATAAACATAAAGCTAACTGAATAAATTAAGTTTCTAAAATTGCTCTTATTAAAATTTTGTAGGAAGAAAGAAATTTTATTTAACATTCTCTTTAAATATTGAGAAGAATCATATAGAATATTCATGTGTTATTAAAGTCATAACTATATTGAATATTTCTCATATGATGACATATATACATAGCTAGAAAACATATACTATGGAGTCAAATAATATAAAATTTGTGTGCACCCAAGAAATACTTGAAAAGTATCTTCAAAAATAAATATACCAGCAATGAAAGTACAGAAATGTTCATACTTTTGCTAATGAACTTTATCAATTATTGTATGTCAAAACTGGGAAGGCAAGGAAGAGAATGAGAACTTTAAGTAGAAGCACTTAGAGAGTGACCTTAATGGAAACTGATGTTGAAATGGAAGTTTTCAGCTAAAGTAGATTTCGAAGTGAGGTAACAGCACAAAATTTAAATTATTTTAAAATAAGAATTACACAACAGTAAAAAACATGCCCAATTCTTATGTGCTTCAAGAGTATAAAAGCATAGGCAATGAAAAATTACAGTATAGTTTCAGAAAATGGACATTTAAAAGTAATATTTAATAGGGCTCATTATGAAATTTTCATACTCCCCCCTTACCCTTTTTTGTTCCCCCACCCCAGTCCCTCTTCTTCCTTTTCTACAAGGAGAACTTTTTTTTAAGAGAGACTGCCAGAGTTTCAGGCCACCACTTTCAGGAACACAGTGGGTTGGTTTCCTTGTCATGCCTGAGGAACTGAATGGGTTAAAAGTTGGCTACCTGGAATTCTGGTAGGGGAGTGAATAGTTGTATTTTGAGAAACAACTGGACCCTAGAATTTCTGGAGAAGGGAAGATTGGTTGTTCCTTCCAACTAAGGTCATAGTTGAAAGTGAGCTGTCTAAGAGGAGCCTAGGAGGAGTCAAGGCACCTCAGGGGAAGACAGCTGCAGGTAGACTTCCAGAAACCAGGAAGTTTTAGGTAGTGAGCAGCAGCCAGAAGAGTTACATTCATCCGTTTAAGGGGACTTCAAATGAGGCAATGGGAGCAGAGCTCCCCAGAATGCTCCATAAAAGCAACTGTTGACTTTAAAATTCTGCCAAGTGCAGAGAGGGTCATAACATCACCACTGGAGTATTAGTCAAGTAACAACTTCCATTCTTTCTAATTTTATTCTTCTTCACCACATCTCCAACCCCAAGGGGATAACTCAGTGAGTCAGGAGATCAATGCCTAGGTGACAAAAGAAGGAAGGCACTAACTCAGCACCATTTCTTCCCTGAGTACAGCCCACAGCAGACCGTGCTAAGGAAAGCCACAGATTGAAATTAGACAGAGTTTTGACCACTACAACACTGGAGATTTAAATACTGAGCTATGTTTTGTTTAATTATTAAAACATGACTATAAGATTTGCTAATTCCTAGGCACAATTTTTCTTTTTAATTATTTATTGGCATATTGATGTTACTTTTAAAAAATAATTTCTTTACAGATTTTAAAGTTAAGATTTTGAGCTGTGGAAGAATAAACTAGTCTTAGATTTGTGAGTATACTTTTGTGGATTAGGAACTATGTCTAAAAGCATGTAAGAATTAGTTAATAACATAGAAAAAATAAATCAAACACATAAACACAGTAAACTGAAACCTTAATTCTTATACAGACTCATCTCGATTTTATCTATCATATGATATCATTTTTATTAGCATATGTTAATTATGCAAAGGGGTTTACTATGATATTTCCATATAGGCATATAATGCTCATTGATCAAATTTACCCCCTCTATTACTCTTTCTTATTCCCCTTTTTTGTTAAACAAATTTAACAGATATCATATTTCTGTTTTCATGCATGCATATGAAGTATTTTGGTCATATTAACTCCCTCATCACCCTCTCTTTTTACACTCCTCCCCACTATATCCCACTACCAGTATCCTCCATTTTATACTCATGTAATTTTTTTCAGGTCTAGATTCCACATATGAGAAAGAATGCAATAATTGTCTTTCTCAGCCTGGCATATTTCACTTAAAATGATGACGTAGTTTCTGGTTCTATATATTTTCCCACGTGACAGAATCTCATTCTTCTTTATGGTAGAAAAATACTCCATTGAGTATATCACATTTTCTTTATCTGTTCGTCAGTTAATGGACACCTAGGCTTATAGCTACTGTGAGTATTCTGCCATACACATGGTCTGCAGGTATTTCTATTGTATGAAGTCTTATATTTCTTTGAATTTATGATCAGGAGTGGAATAGCAGCATCATATGGCAGTTCTAATTTTAGAGGAAGCCCATACTGCTTTTCTGTCTAGGGCAAGATGGAATCTCAGTTTAGTTTTGATTTGAATAACCTTCATGGCCAAGGATGCTGAACATTTCTTCATGTCGTTATATACTTATTGGATATTTGTACTTCTTTTGATAACTCTCTGCTCATTTGCCTGTTTACTAATTGGGTTTAATGTTCTTTCAGTGCTTAATTTTTAGAGCAGTTTATACATTCTGGATATTAATCCTTTATCCAATAAATAGCTGGCAAAGATTTTCTTCCATTCTGTAGATTATCTCTTGAATCTGGCAATTGTTTTTTGACAAAGGTGCCAACAACATATTGAAGAAAAGTCAGCCTTTTCAACAAATGGTGTTAGGAAAACTTGGAATTCACATGTAGAAGACTGAAATTAGACCACTATCTTTCACCCTGTACAAAATCAATCAAAATGAAGTATAGATATAAATGCAAGGCCTGAAACTTTGAAAATATTATAGGAAAATATAAGGAAGACCCTTGAAAATACAGGCATAGGTAATATCATTCTGAGTAAGACTTCAATTGCTCAGGAAATAATAGTAAGGATTAACAAATGGGATTGTATTAAATTTAAAAGCTTCTGCACAGCAAAAAAATTCTATAATTTTTTGGCACATCCTTATGTGGTTTTATTAACATGATAATACTGACTACCTAGAATAAGCATGGTATCATTCCTTCCCTTCCTATTTTTTGGTATAGTTTGAGAAATATTGTTAGTTGTTCTTTAAAGTTTTGGCATAACTCAGCAGTTAATTTATCATGTCTTGGGGTTTTCTTTTTTAGGAGATTATTTGTTACTGCTTCAATTATATTGCCTTTATAGATCTAGTTAGGTGGCTTATACCCTGGTTCGATTTTGTTAGGTCATATGCATCTACAATTTTATCTATTTCTTCTAGACCTGTCAGTTTATTAGAATATAAGTTTTAAAAGTATTCCATAATGATCCTTTGAGTTGTAATGATGTTTATTATAATATCCCCTTTCTCATCTATGATTTTCTTAATTTCAGTCTTTTCCTTCTTTTTTTTTTGTTAGTTTGGCTAACGATTTGTCAATGTTGTTTATCTTTTCAAAGAACCAACTCTTAATTTCATTGATTTTTTAAAAGTTTTTATTTTATTCATATGTACATACAATGTTTGGGTCATTTCTCCCCCCTTCCCCCCGCCCTCTCCCTTATCCCCACTTCCTCCCTTACCCCCCCTTACCCCTCACTACCTGGCAGAAACTATTTTGCCCTTATCTCTAATTTTGTTGAAGAGAGAGTATAAGCAATAACAGGAAGGACAAAGGGTTTTTACTAGTTGAGATAAGGATAGCTATACAGGGAGTTGACTAGCATTGATTTCCTGTGCATGTGTGTTACTTTCTAAGTTAATTCTTCTTGAATTAACTTTTTCTCTAGTTCCTGGTACCCTTCTCCTATTGGCCTCAGTTGCTTTAAAGTATCTGCTTTAGGTTCTCTGCGTTGAGGGCAACAAATGCTATCTAGTTTTTTAGGTGTCTTACCTATCCTCACCCCTCCCTTGTGTGCTCTCACTTTATCATGTGATCAAAGTCTAATCAACCTTGTTGTGTTTGCCCTTTTTTAAAAATTGTTTTATTATTCATATGTGCATATAATGCTTGGGTCATTTCTCCACCCTGCCCCCACCCCCTCCCTTACCACCCACTCTACCCTCTCCCTCTCCCCCCCACCCCCTCAATACCTGGCAGAAACTATTTTGCCCTTATCTCTAATTTTGTTGAAGAGAGAGTATAAGCAATAATAGGAAGGAACAAGGGTTTTTGCTAGTTGAGATAAGTATAGCTATACAGGGAGTTGACTCACATTAATTTCCTGTGCATGTGTGTTACCTTCTAGGTTAATTCTTTTTGATCTAACCTTTTCTCTAGTTCCTGGTCCCCTTTTCCTATTGGCCTCAGTTGCTTTTAAGGGATCTGCTTTAGCTCCTCTGCATTGAGGGCAACAAATGCTAGCTAATTTTTTAGGTGTCTTACCTATCCTCACCCCTCCCTTGTGTGCTCTCGCTTTTATCATGTGCTCAAAGTCCAATCCCATTGTTGTGTTTTCCCTTGGTCTAATGTCCGCATATGAGGGAGAACATACAATTTTTGGTCTTTTGGGCCAGGCTAACCTCACTCAGAATGATGTTCTCCAATTCCATCCATTTACCTGCGAATGATAACATTTCATTCTTCATGGCTGCATAAAATTCCATTGTGTATAAATACCATATTTTCTTAATCCATTCGCCAGTGGTGGGGCATCTTGGCTGTTTCCATAACTTGGCTCTTGTGAATAGTGCTGCAATAAATATGTGTGTGCAGGTGTCTACAGAATAACCTGTGTCAGAGTGGTATTTCTGGATCATATGGTAGATCAACGTTTAGATTTTTAAGTAGCCTCCAAATTTTTTTCCAGAGTGGTTGTACTACTTTACATTCCCACCAACAGTGTAAGAGGGTTTCTTTTTCCCGGCATCCTCGCCAATACCTGTTGTTAGTGGTGTTGCTAATGATGGCTATTCTAACAGGGGTGAGGTGGAATCTTAGTGTGTTTTTAATTTGCATTTCCTTAATTGCTATTGATTCTTTGTCCTGTTCTTTTAGTCTGTATTTTTAAATTTCTGTCCTCATCTTTACTATGTTTTCCTGTTCACTGCTTTTGGGTTTGGCTTGTTCTTGTTTTTCTTAGAACTTAACATTGTTAGGTTATTTATTTGATGTCCCTGATTTTTTTTTGCAGGCCCTCATAAGTATAAACTTCCCCTTAATACTGTTTTCACTGAATCCCAAAGGTTCTGATAAGTTGTGTTTTCCTTTTTGCTTGATTATAGGAATTTTTTTATTTCCCCATTACTTCACTGATGACCCACTCATCACTCAAGTGTGAATTGTTCTGTATCCATGTATTTGGCTACTTTCTGTGGTTTCTCTTTTTACTGATTTCTACTTTTTTTTCCTTGTGGTCTGATAAAATCCATGAAATTTTTACAATTTTCTTACATTTGTTTAGATTTACTTTATTTCTTAAAATAAGTTATATTTTGGAGAAAATTCCATGAGCTACTGAGAATAATGTGTTTCCTATGACTGTTGGGTGAAATAGTCTGTTGATGTCTGTTAAGTACATTTGGTGTGAAGTGCTACTTAGTTCTGAAGTTTCTGTATTGATTTTTTGTCTGTGTAATGTGTCTATTGGTGAGAGAGACATATTGAAGTTATACACTACTACTATGTTGATATTTATCTGTGTTTTAATGACTAGTATTTGTTTTGTGAAGTTGGCTTTGCCAACCTTTGCTATGCATTTTTTATAATTGTTCTATACTCTTGATGAATATGAGGAGCATATGAGTATATTCCTTTTATTAGTATGAAGTGACCTTTTAGTATGAAATCCTTGTGAGATGTGAGTTTAGATATTCCTGCTTGCTTTGGGCATCAACTTGATGGAAAAATATTTTTCCAATCTTTCACTCCAAGCCTATGTTTGTCTTTGTCAGTGAGGTAGGTTTCTTGTTGGAAACAAAAAGTCACATCTGAATAAATCTGTCTTTATCTTTTGATTAGCAAATTGAGATCATTAATTTTCAGTTACTGAAAGTTATGTAGAAATTCCTGTAATCTTCATGGCTTTGTAGTGCTTCATTTTTTCCTTACTTTTCATTTGCTTATGTTCTCATTTGGTGAAATGTATGCTTTCCTGTGTATTCATGGTTGTGTTTATCTTCTTGTTTGTGCAGGATTCATTTAAGTGTCTTCTTCAGTGATAGTTTGATGTTTATGAATTGTTTTGGTTTTTAGTTTTTGTTAATCATTGGAAGGTTTTTAGATCTCTTTCAATAATGACAGCTTTATGGAGTACAGAAATTGAGCCTTAGAAGATAATTTCCTTCAGAGCCTGATATATACCATTCCATTTCCTTCTTGTATTTTTGAATGTTTTTTTGATAAATCTGCTGTTATCCTAATGGGTTTGCCTGTATAGGTGACTTGATACACCTCTCAGCTTTCAATATTCTTTCTTCATTCTCAGGAGTTTTTTTTTCTGGTAATATTTGTTTGAGCTCCTAAAAGTCTCCTAATCCACCATCCTGCCTATCCTCAACCAAGCATTCATATTCAACCAAGCATTTGAGAATTTTTTTATGAATTATATTTTGTCTTCTCATAGAAGAATTATATATTTGACTCACTAATGACAAGGAAATAACTGATTAAAAGTAGGGATGCAGGGGTGGTTCAACATATGCAAATCTATAAATGTAATACAGCAAAGACAAAAACCACTGGATCATTTCAGTAGATGCCAAAAAAGCCTTCAACAAGATCCAAAACCACTTCATGATAAAAGCTCTAAGAAAACTAGAAGTAGAAGGAATGTATCTCAACATTGTAAAGGCTATATATGACAAACCTACAACCAACATCATACTTAACAGTGAAAAACTGAAACCATTTCCCCTGAAATCAGGAAGAAGACAAGGGTGCCCCCTATCCCCACCTCTATTCAACATAGTCCTGAAATTCCTAGCCATAGCAATTAGGCACGAAGAAGAAATAAAAGGAATACAAATAGTTAAAGAAACTGTAAAAATATCCTTATTTGCAGATGATATGATCCTATACCTTAAAGACCCAAAAAACTCTACCCCAAAACTCTTAGACACCATAAACAGGTATAGCAAGGTAGCAAGATACAAAATCAACTTACAAAAATCATTAGCATTTCTATACACTGACAATGAACCAACTGAGAAAAATACATGGAAACAATTCAATTTATAATAGCCTCAAAAAAATCAAATACCTAGGAGTAAACTTAACATAGGATGTGAATGAACTCTACAAGAGAATTACAAACCCCTGAAGAAAGAGATAAAGACTACAGAAGATGGAAAGGTCACCCATGCTCATGGATTGGAAGAATCAACATAGTAAAAATGGCTATACTACCAAAAGCAATCTACATGTTTAATGCAATTCCCATCAAAATCCCAATGACTTTCATCACAGAGATTAAAAAAATCTACCCTTAAGTTCATTTGGAAACACAAGAGACCGTGAATAGCCAAGGCAATACTCAACAAAAAGAGCAATGCTGTAAGTATCACGATACCTGACTTCAAACTATATTACAAAGCAATAGCAATAAAATCAGCATGGTACTGGCACAAAACCAGACATGAAGACCAGTGGAACAGAAAAGAGGACCCAGTTATGACTCCACACAACTATACCCACCTTATTTTTGACAAAGGGGCCAAAAATATACAATGGAGAAAAGACAGCCTCTTCAACAAATGCTGCTGGGGAAAGTGGTTATTCATGTGCAAAAAACCAAAACTAGATCCATGTCTATCACCCTGTACTAGTGTCAACTCAAAATGGATGAAGGACCTTAATATCAGACCCAAAACTCGGAAATTAGTACAGTAAGGAGCAGGAAACACTCTGGAACTAATAGGTATAGACAAGAATTTCCTCAATAGAACCCCAGCAGCCTAGCAACTGAGACAAAGAATGAACAAATGGGACTTCATAAAATTAAAAAGCTTCTGCACAACAAAAGAAATGCTCTCTAAGCTAAAGAGACAACCCACAGAGTGGGAGAAAATATTTGCTAGCTATACATCAAAGGACTGATAACCAGAATATACAGGGAGCTTGAGAAACTAAACTCTCCCAAAAATCAATGAACCAATTAAGAAATGGCAATTGAACTAAATAGAACTTTCTCAAAAGAAGAAATTCAAATGGCCAAAAACACATGAAAGATGCTCACCATCTCTAGCCATAAAGGAAATGCAAATCAAAACCACACTAAAATTCCACCTCACCCCTGTTAGAATAGCCACCATCAAAAACACCACCAACAATATGTGTTGGCGAGGATGTGGAGAAAAAGGAACCCTCAAACACTGCTGGTGGGAATGTAAGCTGGTGCAACCACTCTGGAAAAAATTTGGAGGCTTCTTAAAAATCTAAACATAGGTCAGCCATATTTTCCAGCAATCCCATTCCTGGGGATATACACAAAGAATGTGACTCAGGTTACTCCAAAGGCACCTGCACAGCCATGTTTATTGCAGTACTGTTCACAATAGCCAAGTTATGGAAACAACCAAGATGCCCCACTAACTGACCAATGGATCAAGAAAATATGGTATTTATATACAATGGAATTATACACAGCCATGAAGAAAAATGAAATCTTATCATTTTCGAGTAAATGGATGGAACTGGAGAACATCATTCTGAGCGAGGTTAGCCAGACTCAGAAGACCAAAACTTGCATGTTCTCCCTCATATGCAGATTTTAGATCTAGGGCAAATACAGCAATGTTGTAGGACTTGGGTTACATGACAAGGGGAGAACATATATGGGAGGTACAGGGTTAGATAGAAAATCCAAAACATGAAAGCATTTGATGTCTCCACTCCAGAGGAATCAATACACAAACCTTAAAGCAACAGAGGTCAACAGGAGATCAACCAGTGTAAAGATCAGTTAGAGATGAATCAACCTGGGTTGTAACACATTTGTACATAAAATCAATGCTAGGAATCTCTCTGTATAGCTATCCTATCTCAATTAGCAAAAATGCTATGGCTTTCTTATTATTGCTTATTTCTACTCTTCAAAGGAACTGGAAAAAAGCACAGTACAGGTTCTGCCTGGAAGGGAGTGGGGAGGGAAGGAGAGGGTGTGGGTGGGGGCAGAAGGGAGAAATGAACCAAACAATATATGCTCATGTAAATAAATGAATAATAATAAAATTAAATAAATAAAAGTAAGAAATATCTCAGAATATATATTGGAAATGAAGATAAAATAATCAAATACCTAAGAAATAATTGATACAAATGGAAATATAGTAAGAGCTGTAAAGAGAAGAAATGAGAAAAGATAAAAAATTTTAAAGAAGTTCTAGTAATAGTAGTAATAATAATAGTAAACAGGATTAGTGAGAAAAACAAAAGGCAAAGAAGACTCAACTCAATATTTATAATTTCTGAAGCAAGAAAACAAAGTAATGGAATATATTAATAATTGAATATAAACCATTTATGAAATAAAATGATACAATATGAAGAATCAAAGTGTCCACTATTACCTGGAGATATTGAAACAGAATTCTGTAGTCTGAAAGATGACATTACTAAGTTTTAAAAATGGAGAAAATGTTCATTTCCTCCTCTAGGAGAAAGGCTAAATAAGTTTTTAAAAATTTCAGCTTTTCACTGCCGGTATATTGCAAAGAAGATTACCTATGTACTTAAACCCTGTCTCTGCAACCTTGCTGTGTGACTTATTAGTTGCATTGTTTTTTTGGCCATCTCTCTGAGATTTTTCTAAGTAGAAATTATATTTGAATATGATGACAGATTTAGTTCTTACTTTACATCTTTAAAAAATTATCTTTCTTATGTATTAATCAAGACTTACAGTACAGTGTAATTTAGAATTGATAACTAATAGCATCCTTATACTGGTTCCAATCTTATTTGGAATGTGTCCCGTGTGGTCAATGTTAGCCATTGGTTGACTATTTGATATGAGGTTGGTTTAAATGAGATACACAAAATTTCCAAGTCTTTGTATGAAAAAATAAAGTAAAATTTCTCACTGATAAATTTATATAATGATAACATGTTTAAGTGACATAATTACAAAAACTAATTTTATTTTCCATTTTGCATGTAGATTATTTGAACTTTAACATTACATTATAACATTTTATAAATGTGACATGTTGTATTTTTAATAGAATGTTGATGTGATTGCCTAGCCATTTTGGACCATGAAGATAAAAATTCATACCCCTAACGTTGGCTAAACAACAAACTAGAGGGGGTCCTGTGACTATTGACCTGTGGAAGTATATCTTACTGGGTATTATTCACATGAATAAAAAAATTCTGTCCTACTTATGCCATATGTACTTTAGAATTAAATTTTGTCAAAGAATCATTTTATTTTTAACCTGTGTTTGAATGTAAGTCTATATATGACTCCAGGTTGTTAAAAATTATTCACTAACATATCATATCATTGGGTATGTTTTCTTTTTCAGTAATTTTGTTTTTCTTTAGTATAGGTTGGGTAGTACAAAGTAATCCAAAATCTGAAACTTTTTGAAAAATGACATAATATTCCAAGTGGAAAATTTCACACCATTAAAAATACTGCATAAAGTTATCTTTAGGCCATATATATGTCCAAAGTGTACATGAAACATGAGATTTTTGTGTTTAAGACTATGCAACATATCTATCTATCTATATTTATATATATGCAAGTGTTCCAAAATTCCAATCCCCTAATGAAATCCAAAACAGTTCAGGTTCCATCATTTTGGATAATTTATATTAAACCTGCAGTGAGCATAAATTCATTTATTTAGAAAGTTATAATTCTATATCAGCATTAAGTAAATTTTTTTTCAAATAATCTCAGACTTTCTAATTTACTTCAAATGTGAGAACTACTTATATGTGACTTTGATGTCATTTAACAAACAACTGAGAGCAGTGTTGATAGCAGAATGGAATAAATAGTAGAACTGTGAAAATATTTTCAGTAGATATTAAAATTTTCACTTCTTTTTTGAATTGATTTCTTTTAAAAGATCCTAAATCACTTAAATCCTACAGTGCTTTCTTTACCTTATATTTTTAAAAAGTTGTCTGACGAAAAAAGAGATCACTATTGAAATTATTGAAACTCGTAATGTTAAAATAATCTGTTCTCTCTTTTTCCTTAGAGAAGAAAGTCACTGAAAAGCAACACCACTATTAAGAAAATGTATAGAATTTTAAATCTGTGCTATATTGAACAATTAATGGGAGTTTATAAAATTTCATGTTTGGAGAAAGATCGGTTTTTCTGCATAGTAAAATTTATGACCAGATATATTCAGCACTATAACAAACCTGCTTTAAAATTCCCATACAAAGTTGACATTCAACCATGTTCTAACAGTTCAGATACTGGCAAGGTCTACAAAGTTGCCACTGGAAAATATAGATAGTGCGTAATTTCATTTCTCTGCTGTCAGGGTAACATGTGTGCTTCATATGCTTTAGTGAAGTCTAGCAGTACAAATGTGTAAAAAAATTATAAAAATTTGTCTTCTATGACTAGCATATAGGATTTAGAACCTGAGTATTTGGGATATTTATCTCTAAGGATGAAAAAAGAATTTTTCTTGGACAAATGTATGTACCTAATGTTTAACACATTTTCCCGGTGGGGTTTAAAAAAGCAGCTTTAGCTGAAGTCACCATACTCCTCATATGTATCATATGTATAAATATATATTTATATATAAGTATATGTATATATATATATATATATATATATATGTATGTATAATTGTCTCACTGTAATAGCCTGAAAATAAGTGTGAGATTTTATGTTCAGGTATTTCAAAAAATAGCTTCCAGCAGGGAAAAGAAGCATATTAATTAAACTTATGGTCCAGGAAAGAAGTTATCTTCTAATAAATTAGCCTTATAACTCTACTAGTGCTACCAGGGAGGTAAATAAAATGAATTATTATATTAGCCTGGGTTATTTTATTGCAAGTGAGAGAAAACAAATCCAAGTTAGTTGAAGTAAAAAGTTAAGTTCCATAAGTGGGAAGTTGAAGATTGAAGCTGTTATGAGATGGAGGTGATAGGGATGAGATTTCCGTTTATCTCTGCTTATCTCTTTTTGCCTCTCTTGAACTTTATATTTCAGGCTTATTTTCTCCATACAATAGGCAGAATGGCCATGGCCATAAAATGTTGCCAATCTCAGAAGTCCAGAAAAAAGAGTCTATACTAATCAGAGATATATTTTCTGAATTATGAAGGCATTTGAATCCTGATTTGGAATGTATTAAAATATAATATCTCTGTAATTAGGCTCTAGAACAGAAGCAAAAACAGTAAAACCCTGACACTATAGTTCACAGGATGAAGACTCAAGAAAAACTGTCATACTGATTCTTTTCAGTTTTATGCTGAATTCTTCTTTATCTAATGAGCTTCTGCTGTGGCCCAGAACTCTTGTCAAATTAACTTTATCTTTTGTCTGTGTTACTAAATATTTGATTAGTAGTAAGTTATAACATGTCCTTAAACTTTATAGTACATACTTCTTCTCAAATATGTTTACCCAGTAATCACCATCAAAAATTTCATGAGCAGTCCTTTTTCATTTTTCTTTTATTCTTATTCTTTTATAATTTTGTTATCATTGTTGTCTTTACTCACTCTTCTTTTTCAAACTGTATCATACCTGGTACAGATAATTATTCCCTTTTGAAGTAGAAATCCCCCAGCAAATTCATTGTAAAGAATATTTGTATAAAAGAAGCTATTTATTTTTGAAGTAATATATAAACTTCTTATTTTTTCTAAATTTATCTGAAACAGTTATTGTAGAATTTTGTAATATTTTATTTAAAAGATTACATATAGGCCTTGCATTGAAGACTAGATCATTTACTTTACTAGAGGGAGATTAAAAGGCTCCCATTATCAACACAGAGCTGCAATGGACCTATTATGATGCTTAATAAGACTGAAACAAACATCAGAGAGTTCTCAAATTCATGGAGGGAGAAAATTATTTAAAAAACTGGTGAAGCTATAAACAAAAATATGAAATTTGTTATTTATTTTATTGTGATAGATACCAATACTTCTGCTTGCTTTGTCTTATGTAATAGAACATTTTTGAAGATTATCATGGTGTCAATTGTGATATTATACAACATTGAGAGTAAGCATTCATAATTAAAGGGAAAGAAATGTAACATTTTAAGCATATACATAAGATCTTGTTAGAATTTTGCAAACTGGACATGAACTACTGGGGAAGAAACACATTTTGTGCAGTTCATATTATCAATGCCTTCTGGATGAGAAATGCATAAAAGAAATCAGAGAAGTGTCATTTTCCAACAATTCAGTATCTCCTTGAAGGAAACATAAACTGTTCGCTATCTCACATGAAGAATTATTTATCAATGAATAAATCCCTCAATGAAAATGGACTCTGTTATCAACATCAATTATTGAATATGATTCCTTATGTAAATGTTTGGTAACAAACAGAAAAGGAGTTAGATTGTTAAAATGTTGTGACCTCTTTTAATCTCATGGCTTATCCTGAAACAACTGTGTGGACATGTGACTGGCAGGTGAACTGGTGGTCGTTTAGAGGAGTTTGAGACTGTAGCAACACACTGTCCTTGCTTCTTGTCTTCTCCATCACAGAACACTCACAAAAAAATTGGGCCTGTTTCCCATAAGAATGTCTTTGATGAAGTTGTAAAAATTCTTATTTTTTTATATCTTAATCCTTGAGTAATGAGATTTTTATATCTGATTAACAAAATGGGAAGCATATAAAACACTTTGCTGCATACCAAAGTACAATAGTTGTTTCAAAGACAAACACTTATTTAACTAGTGAGCTGTAGTGGTAGATTTTTTTTTTTCATGGCACACCAGTTTTTACTTAGAAAGAATGGGTGGCAAGTTAAGTATGATTATTCAAACTTTGGCATTTGACAGACATTTTCTCAAAAGTGAGCTCTGTCACTTTATTAACAGTGCACAGGACTCCTCACACCCAATACTGAGAACATCTACGTTAGACATACAAGTGGTGTCTCAAAATTTCTTTACATGGTTTGCAAATTCGGCACATACAGATGAAACTTCTGATTCTTCCATTTGAGACTTCCTTCACACACCATAAGCCATCACAAACACCTCTCCTTACCAATGACCACTCTGTTGAGTTCATTTAGATTCCAAACTAAGAAAAAAAGCACATACCATCAGTAACTTGATATTTTAGCATTAATAAAGTAGTCAATACTACATCCGTGTGAATACAGTAACAATTTTTTCATTGTCTATTATAGTCATGAAATGAGGAAAAGAGTAACATTGCTTCATCAGTAAGCAAGTGACTGGATCAATGTTTGTTCAATAGGATCTTATATCCTACAAATAATTTCTCAAATGTGTCTAGATCTTAACAATAATCATAATATTGTGGATATCACTATTGATAGTTAAAGCATCTACTTAATGATAAAGGCACAATAGGACAAATGGCTTCTGTTAGTCATTCCTTTACATCATGACTCCCTAAAAATATCTCAGGTGACAAGTCTTTAACAATAGTAGTGGGGAAGGATTGCAGGTAGATTGTCATGACCATTCACTTAAAGTATCTTTACTAACTTTAATAATCCTCCATTGCCTAGCAAACAATTATTTCTAACCAAATTGACTAGATCTTGTATGAGAAATGACTTATGAGGTTTCTGAGATGAAATGAAGGTTCATAATATAATTATACATTAACATAGTCCTATTTTACAGTAATGCAATATAATGTGTTTGATTGACTTGAGCAGAGGGATAACAAAGTCAATTATAGACATATACTATGTGTCTGAAACTTTTTGTACATTACCTCATTAAATCTTCACACAATTAGGGCAATTAGGATATTACACCTTACTTCATCCATTTATTTACTGTGTGTCAATAATCATACTGTATCTAAAGATTTTTAGTAATTTAAAATCATCAGCACACTCAAAATTATAATTAAATTAAACAACCCCAGAATAATAATGAGGAAGCAGTATGAAATAATTTTTATTGATTTTTTTTCATTTTTTGTGATACTGGGATTTGACTCAGTGCATTGCACATGCAAAACAGTTACTCTACAATTTGAGCCACATCTCCAGTCCTGAAAATAATTTTTAAAAAGAAGCTTATTTAGTGGTGGTTCATAACTACAATCCCAGATACTTGGTAGGCAGAGATGGGAAGATCCATGGTTTAAGGCTAGCCCAGCAAAAAGTTAGGAGACTCCTTCTTAGTAAGAGCAAGAAGAAAACTTGGCATGGTGGTATGGGTATGTAATTCCATGTGTGGGAAGCATAAGTAGCAGAATAGTGGTTCAAATCAGCCTGGGCAAAAAATGTGGGACACTATGTGAAAAATAGTTAAAGCAAAAAGGTCTGGGATCACAGATGTTCACCATCACATCTGGCTTGTTTGTTGAGATAGGATTTTGCTAACTCTTTGTCTGGGATGGCCTAAAATTGCAGTCGTCCTGATCTCTGCCTCACAAGTAGCTGGGATTAAAGGTGTGGCCATTGCGCATGGCATTTTCTAGCACTTGATAAATTAAAAACACAATATCTAGTATTTTTGAACATGTTGAGAATTTGGCATTTTATTGATTATGAACCTGTAGCATGTTGTGTCTTTCCAATAAAATCTTTGTAAATAACCACATAAGAAAATAATTGCCAGGCATTGATGGCTCATCTCTGTAATCCTAGCTACTTAGGAGGCAGAGATCAGGAGGACTGCAGTTTGAAGTCAGCCTGGGGAAACAGTTCAAGAGAACCTATCTTGGAAAAAACCATCACAAAAAATGGCTGGTGGAGTGGTTCAAGGTGTAGGCCCTGAGTTCAAACCCCAGTACCACAAAACAAAAAGAAAAGAATCTGAAATATGTTTTACACACAAACATCCATACTTGTATACATATATATTCAATCATGAGTGACTTAATGATGGAACTCATTCTGAGAAATGTATCACTAGGCATAAACCTGTCACTGTGCAGATAGGTTTCATTCATAGTGAAGTTTTCCTCTGGTGAGTAGTTTTCCTCTACAATCAGCTCATCTTTTCTGCAAAAGTTCTTCAGCTGCCTTCAAGTAAGTGCTTACATTCACATGATGTACTGAAAAATGATTTGTGAATCACTTAAATCACTCAGAGTTACCAATAAATTCGTCATCTTGGGCCTTTTTGCTTTGGCCATGATTGTCATTGTGGTGAAAAGTATGCATTCTTGTATATTCAATTTAGGTCATTAAAAGGTTTTCCATATCTCTATAGGCCCTTCTCAAAATTGTCTTAGTGTTGTTGGCTTGCATGAAGCAGATCCTTTGACAGGTCTGTGACCTCATTCCTGGTCTTCAAACCATAGCTGCAGAGAAAAGGGACATGCCCCACGTAAGCAATAACCTCCATTGATTTTCAGCTTCATAGTTTTTGAATCTTTTAGTTTTATCAGCGATCTCTTCTTGGCAATACCAGGAGCAAATTTTTTATGTTTAGGGGCCATAGTGAGTAAAACAACACGAGATTAGATTATGTGCAAGATAAAAATGATGTGATGAGGAGATGATAAATGAGTCTTCTGGTGGAGTATCATGGCGTACTGCTTTGCATTAAAGTTTTTTTAATGAGGAGTTCACTCCAGAACAATTAAAAGCACAATATAGTATACAAACACCAATAACAGTTGCTTATTATCATTGTTAAATCAAACTTTTGAGACAATGAAGTATGTGAAAATAAAGCTGACAGATGCTGACCAAAAGATAAAAGGACCATTCATGGAACAAATTCTGTAAGCCACCAGCAGCATGGCCAGATGGCAATTGGAAAAATATTTTCTATTCTTTGGCCTGTAGCTTAATTAGGACATCTCAGAATTTTTCTCTTCTTATCATCTTCAAGTAATGTATACTGAATAAGATTGTAGTAGCTGTACTTTTATATGACTGCAAGCATAGTAGGCTTGGTTATATCATTATCAAAACCAATACATCAGTAATGTGTTGTGCTGTGGTCTTATGGTGGTTATGATGTCAATAAGAGAAAAATTTTCAATAGCACAGGTTGATGGGACTGGTATTTCTAGGAGGCTCATCAGTGATTGCAATGTCACTATGAAGAGTATGACCCTGTGTGTGTGTGTATGTGTGTGTGTGTGTGTGTGTGTTCATTGTAAGTGAGGAAATTAAGAAAATAAGTCAATTATAATATCTGTCTACATGCTGAAAATAAATCAACATTTAAAACAATCCCAAGAGAACATTCAGTAACATAATAAAATGATAAACTGTTGAAAGGCAGCTTGTAACTTGAAAATCTGCATATGACAGCAAGTTTTAGGTGCAAATGTGTGCATTTGAATCTATATAAGTGTTCCTGTGTGTCTGTGTCTGTCTGTCTATGTGTGTACAAATAATATGTAACCTGATTTCCAGGAAAATATACTCACATGGGAGAGGTCAAACCATTCAAACCCTCCTATGTTTGCTTTTAGAAAGGACCAAATTTAATTTATAAGAATTTTTCTTCTAATATTCTCAAATTTAATTGTAATATTAGCAAATGAACAGTTCTAACTTGGACATTTAAAAAGTGACATTTGAACATATGCTCTTACTCAGCTATTTTGGATTCTCCATAAATAAGAAATACATTCTTATGGATTAAAAAATATAGCAGAATGCTTTTAGTATACTCAGGATGGTCTGTGATTAATCATTTTGTTCAGTGTTCACACATTCAGAGTTTATTTCCATTTCTGATTGTAAAAAGGCTCTTCTTTTCCCTGATTAAAGGAATAAGAAAGAAAAAGGGAAGAACACAGAGGAGGAGGGGATAAGTGGTGAGTTAAAGGACAGATTGAGTGTATGTATTTTAATCCGGCAGTTGTCTTGTACAATTTTTTTGCCAAAAGACTGCTAATTTCATATGAAAATTTAAATATTGCAGCAGTCACCCAACTTAAACATTTGGCAAATTGTTATCCTATTTTAAAAATAAAAAATATTTCTCAAGTGTTTTTGTTTTCAAAATACTGTCTCACGCTATTCTTTATGTTTGCTTGATATTTCTTCTCTAAATTTGGGATCACATGCACATATACACACACACACAACTTCTTCCTATCACAACCATTCAAAACTATCTTGGTTTATTCAATTGGTTACAAATGAAAGACCCATTTTTTTTCTTTTCCTCTTTCCCTCCCATTCTTCCTTTTCTTCCCTTTCTTCTTTTTTTATAATGGAGCATGTCCACAATCTTTTAAAAGACATATATGGTATACAGAAAGGAAATGTCACTGTGCAATGAAATGCATTTCAAACAGAAAAACTTGAGAAAAATGTGAAATTTCCTTTATATTTGCCACAATTTAACAAAGAACAAACTGAAACCCACTTTTCACAGGAACATGGAAATTCTCACTTTTAGATGTGAATTATCCCAAGGGAATATTTGCTAGATTCACACAGCTTCAGGCAGCATATTCTCAATCCCAAGAGTGCCTTTTGTTATTTCTTCTGTCCTCAAGTTGATATTAGAGAGAACATTTTTCTTTTTAGAGAAAAATGAAGTGGAGTATTGAAGTTATACAAACTGCTCTGCTCCACTTGATTTCATTACTATCAAATCTAAAATAATTTCTAGAATTCCTAAAAAAGTTCTCAAAGTCTCATTTCAGATAGTTAATATGAACTGATGGGAATGTTTATTATTAGTCATTTAAACCAAAGGACATATTTTCAGATTAGGAGTTAGGAAAATGTTTACAGGAAAGTGTGTCTACATTTGTATTCATTACATCTTTAGATGTTAGGGAGAGGAAATGATAAAATTCATTAACTATGGCATTTAAAAAATATCAGTTAGATTTTTTATTCTGAATCTGATGCTGTTAAAAATGCATAATTTTGATAAATACCCAAGAAAATTTTCCTTCTTCTAAAATATACTATTCTTCACCAATTAGCTTATTTAGTAAGAGCAAAAATTAAGACAGCATTTTCAGAAATGGCAAAAAGTCTAAATTACCATCTCACCAATACTGCTCCAGTTTAACTTAGTTTACAGTTTAACTTAGTTTACTACCACAAATACCAACAGAGGAAGATGGCACACCACAAATACAACTGAAAATAAATCTTTGAAGAAAAATGAGTGCATCTTAATCTAATGCATTCAGAAGCAAGTGGTGATCATTTAAGCCTCAGAGATCCTCATTTGCTCCCAACCTTTCAAGGCAATGAGTGGAACCCTGCAATGTGATCCCTTGGTCATGCAGTTTTATAAATCAGGTTTATAATCTGTTAAGACTGCAGCTTCTTTTCACTCTAACTTTTCTTCCTCCATAGTTGTCATCTGAATATGAGCTTTTGGGCAAGTTGGGTGGGTGGTATATACATTTATTTTTGGCTTAAAAGGTATATATCAGTAGCTTACCACCATTTCTATGTACAATTTTGCTGTTGGTAGCTGTTCCAATGTGATGCAAATGTGTAGGTGCCAGAGGTTAGTAATGTGATGACATAATCATGTTCTAAGCATCCAGCAATAAGAATGTGTGGGGAGATAAAGACAAAAAATGTTTTATATGCATGGAGGGAGAATCTAGACTCAGAGAACTCTTCTAATTCATATAACTCATGCAAAAGACAGCTGATAGAAGTTTTTCCACAATGTGACAGGAAGCCCATAACTTCATATAACTTAACTAATAATGAACTGCAAGGAGCTGTCCTGGCTTATCAGTAATTGTGAGAATAATAAATAATCTACCAAATCCCTTAGGAAAATTAGTGAATTATTTTTTCATCTCTCTATAGAAAATATGACAAAATTATTTTCATATGGAGAAATAAAGATCTTACATCAAAACATTTTTAAATGCATGGTAGATACTCAGAAATTAATTAATAAAAGCTTACATTATTTGTGTAGCTATTTTGATGTTCTGGATTTTTTTCCAGATTCTTGAATTTTGTAATATTTTTATGATTTTCACTCTATATTACTTCTCATACTTAGTTTATAATTATATTTTGTATCCTTTAACTTAAATGGGTTCAAAAATATTATGGGTTTGAAAAATGTAGATCCTTCTTGAATATCAAACATTGACTATTAAATTTACAAGATACTTTAAAATACTCTTAATCAGTGTTTGCAGCTTGTTCTTCTGGAGACAGGTTTTAGAGTGGTCCTCACATGTTACAAACAAGGAAGAATTAAATTCCTTATGTTCATTTTCACTGAGTTACAACTCAGTTCTCAAGTTCCTTTTGAATAAATGCTTTCATAGCTTAAAAAATTTATGAAAACATTGGTATTAATTTTCAATTGCTGCCGATGTAAAAAAAAAATACCATACACTTAGCCACCTAAAACAATACCCATTTTTTATTTCACAGTTTCTGTGGGTTAGAAATTGAGATTCAGTGTGGGTCAACTGATGGTAAAAGGCTGAAATCATTTACTAGTCTAAGCTTTTATCTTAAAGCTTTAGAGTGGAATCTGCTTCCAGCTTAGAAAATATTTTTGCTGCTGGGCTCCCATTGCTCACGCCTGTAATTCTTGTTACTCAGGAGGCAGAGATTAGGAGAATCACGGTTCAAAGCCAGCGTGGGCAAATAGTTCACAACACCCTATGTTGAAAAAATTCATCGCACAAAAGGTCTGGTGGAGTGGCTCAAGGTGCATACCCTGAGTTCAAACTCTGGTATAGGAAAAAAAGAAAATAAAAGAAATTATTTTGTGCAATTCAGTTTCATAAGATTATGGGACTCCAGTTTTCATATCCTGTTTACTGTTGACTGTGTGTTGCTCTCAGTTTCTAGAGGTTGGCCACATTTGTTGATACCTGACTGTAACTTTCATCTTCTAAGCCAACAATGTTGGGTGGAATCCTCACATTTCAAACTTTGTAACCTCTTCTTTTCATCTCTGTTTTTCTCTTCCACCATAGCTCACTGATAGACTTTTCTGCTTTCCACTTCTACTCTTAAGGGCCCATGTGATTACATTGGGTCTTTCTGAATAAGCCAAGATGGTCTACTTACTTCACAGTCAGATAACACGAAACTTTTATTCTATTTGTAAAATCCATTCACAGCACCACATACCTGAGTAATGTTTAATTGAACCAAAAGGTGGAAGTGTCAAGGGACAAATATCTTTGGTATTCTGCCTACCTCTGTACTGATATCATTTAAACTTCTGATTTTAAGTCTGGTAAGTTTAGGATAAAGTTGCTTATCCAAGGATTTATCCACAGTTTTTTCACTGCATTTCTTATATTTAGCTTGCTATATCATCTGCTTAGGAAAGAATGCATGGAAGCTTATCAAGTTTTCTTAATAAGTTGTTTTGCTCCTCTGCAATCAACAATACAAGATATCTCTGCTTTAAGGCTTAATAGAGAATTCAAACTTTCAGCTATAATGCTTCTGTGAAAAATGTTATCCAACATTATTGATGAAAAAATATTGAGTTCTTCCTCCGTAGGGATTAGCTAACTTTCTGGAAAGGGCCCTCTAGGAAATAGTTTAGCATTTACGGGCATTGAGATTATGTTGGAACCACTCACTCATTCCACTGTTGCATAAAAACAATGATAGGCCATAGGTAAGGAATGAATGCAATAAAAACTTTATTTACAAAAATAGGTTGTGTGCTTTTATTTACAAAAATGAATGGGTGCAGGATGATCAGTTGAGCATGTCAGCTCCTAGTGTAGAGATATGGATTCTATATCTCTGTAATTTCCATAGTCATTCAGATGATATCACTTTCCATTGACTCATGTACATTTTATGCTATGAACTTGACTTTAATTGAGATTTTATTTTAAAACATGAAGTCATACTTTTAGAAATTGCACAGCTTCTTCAAAACTGTCAAAATCAGTGTACGTTATATTGATAATGACCTATAAATTCTTCACATTAAAATTTTCCTTCAAAATTAAGTGTCAAGAATGTGTTTGTGTGTGTCTGTGTGTGTGTGTGCTTCCTCTTGATAAATTAACATGCTTCATTTTGTTGGACAATAAAAATTACATATCCTATCATGTTTCACTTTTTTACTTGGTTTGCAAGGAATCTAGACTCAAAATGTGTTCTCATTTTTAATCTTATATGTGTAATGTTTTGAACACATTTATCCCCCTGCTTATTTTAAATTTTGATCTTATAGTATACATGGTTTTAATAATCCTTATAAATTCTTACATGTGAATTACAAATGATTACATAATAAATTTAGAATTTGCTCATGATTGTCTTCTTGAAATCCATTTATGTTCACATTTAGTTAGATTTACCCCCTCCATCATTCTCCTTCTTCTCCCATATCCCCTTAGAAAATTTCAACATATTTTCATATATGGATACAAAATGCCACTGTATTCACCCTCATTTCCCCTTTCAAAGATGTAAGTAGCTTTGTGACTTAAAAAAAAAGATTTTTTTTTAGTGGTACTTGGTTTTGAACTCAAGGCTTTGTACTTTGCTACACAGATGCCCCACCACATGAGCTACACCTCAAGTCCCTTTTATGACTTTTAAAGCTATAGATTGATTTTATATTTCTGCACTGTGCAAAAATGGAATTATACAGAATTTACTTCTGTTGCTTTGGACAAGTATTACTCTTACAAGGGTTAGTCATCCTGACATAATGATACTTTTATTTGTATGTGCCGTGATTTATCTGTTAATTTTACTGTGAGGAAATATTTTAATTCAATTTGATTTCTCCTAGTTATATTTTCCACTTTTTGTGGATTGATTTTTGAAGAATTTCTACATTTCTCTAATTTTCCAAACATACTGGCAGAACATTTTTTCAAAATGTTATCATAGAAGCTTTTTAGTTACTGCAGGATCTATAATTATGACCCCTTTTTCATTTCTGGTGTTGACATATTGTGCTCTTACACTCCATCTTGAACAGTAGTACCAGAGGTTATCATTTCATATCATTTTACTACTTTTTCAAGATGACTTTTGATTTTGCTGTTTCCCTCTAATATGTACTCATTGTTGGTGTTATTCATTTCTTTTCATATTGAACATGAAGCATGCTTGTATCTGTCTACATATCACTGACTTTCAATCTTTGTTTTTAAAATATCTCCATTATGTTCTTACAATATAGATTTCTGTTTAGCTCCAGTTTTAAGCTTATTGTACAAATTTGTAAACATATATGTGATTACAATTAAGTGCAGAATATCTTTAACTTCATGATGTACATTGTAAACATATGATCATTAAGTGTATATTTGCAAATATTTAAAATATTCTAATCATTTTTGGCATTTCTTCTTACTTTAATTTCCCAAAAATGAGAGAAGATAGTTGAATGAACTTCTTTGACTTTTCATGAATTTTCCTTTAGGATCTGGCATATTTTGAATTTTGAGAAAATTGTGTTGTGCACTTATAAAATATATACTCTACAAATATCAATTAGCTCATTTAATACTATTGTTCAGGGATTATTTTAATATTTATTAATATTTTTCTGTATTTGCATTGAAAGAGGTGTGAGACTCTTCTACCTTGATTTGGATTTGTCTATTACTGTTTTAGTTTTGACACTCTTTGCTTCATGTAATTTTTAGCTATGTTATTAAGTACATATGCATTTAGAATGTTTTTATTTGCTTAATAAATTGTTCTTTTAATCATTATGAAAATATCATCTTTAAATATGGCATTACTTAAATCTTTTTCTGACATTGGAATATCAGCAAACATTTTTTGGTTTATCATTCTTTTTTCCTATACTTTTTAAAAATAAATCTTCATGTATATATGTATGATAGATTTAAAGATTATATAATTAGTTTTCTTATTTTAATTTACTCTGAACATTTGTGTCTTTTAATTATATTGAACTTATGTAACTTAATGTAATTATTGCTATATTTGCATATACATAGTCTTTTCTTTTTTAAACTGTAGATTAAGCATTCAAAAATTTTATGCCTCATTAACATATTATTTATACATTATTTTCAGTACACATTAAAACATTTATCAATTATTCATTATGTATTTTAATTAGTATTTATAATATGTACCAGAGAATAAAAAGAAATTAGAACACCTTAACTCTATTTACTGTCATTTCAACATTTGTGTCATTGTTTTTATGGATTTTAATTCTTCTTATAGTTTGGACCCAAGATGAGATTAAAAGCACTATTTTATACAGTCAATATTAATGAATATTTACCTGCAGGTTAACTTTGTACATTGCTTTATATTGCTTCCTGAATTTCGTCTTTTATCCAGCTTTATTTTCTTTCTCTTCGAGATCACCACTTGGCATTATTTTTTTTTAGTGTGGATTTTTCTGATGATAAATTCTCTCAATTTTTGTTTATCTGGAACTGTTTTTAACTTCATATTCAAAGATAGTTTTACTAGGCATAGAATTCTAGGTTAGCATCTATTTCTCTTAGTGCCTTAAAGACTGCGTTTCTTTGTGTTCTGGTTTCTATCATTTTTATGTAGAAACCAACTACCTGTTACAATCTTACTACTACTTTTTTTTAAGGTTAACATGTCCTTGTCCTCTAGAATCTCTGACTGTTCTATTTTTTTTTTAATCTCTTCAAATCGTGGTTGCCTAAGCAACTCTGAACTATAATTTTGTGTTTCAAGTTCCTTGAGATTGGCAAAACATCTATTTTTTTTTTTAAGTCTTGGATTTAGTCACTTGTCTCCAATCAGACAGAGGGAGAAAAAAAATTTTTTAAAGTTTTAACATCTTTTAAATTTTTTCTTTTATCTGGATTGTTGATTGTACTGGTAAAAGTGTTTGCTTTTTCAACATGCCTGATACACAGTTTTAAATTAAAGATTGAAGAAAAAATATTGCTTTTAACATTTTGATGTAATTTCCATGTTTAGGAATTAATACATCATTGTGATGATGCACAATCAACTGCTAGCTATTTCTTGCTAACAAACTTTAGGATCTGTGTTAATCATATTAGGCCAATCTTTGAAGTGATACCAAGTGCACCTTTAAACATCAGTGGCTTAAGACAACGAAGTTTTTTATTTTCCTGACCATATAAAGTCCACCATATATTGGCAGATCCTTCAGACTAACTATTCTCCAAGTTGTGACTGGAATCAAGGTCATTCTGTGTTACTATGTATTCATGGAAATGCCAGGATCCTCAAAGTAGGTGATAATTTAGAGTAAATCACTCACACTCTTTCAATTTCTTTGTAAGTGCAGCTTTAACACCTGTACTTTCCCTTTTTTTTAACATTGTAGCATTTACAAAGGTTCTGACAATGTATCAAATATATTATACTTGAATTCACCCCCTCAACTGCTCTTCTTTATCCCCACTCTCCAGATTCCTGGAGCAGCTTCAATAGGTATCATTTTTGCATTTACATACATGTGTATAAATTATGTTCCCCGTATTCATCTTCCTGCTCTTATCCCTGCCACCTACCCCCTCCCACTAACCCCATTAGGCCAAATCTGTTCTGCTCTCCTATTCTCTGAGTTTGTAGAAGAAAAAACATAAAAGATAAAAAGAGAAACATGGCGTTTTTGCTAGTTTGAGATAAAGATTGGTACACAGGAGTTTTTCTTGTACTTTCAATCTCTGGCTAACTGCATGGGAGGGTGGAGATGTCAGGGAGCACACAGATCTTTTGATGAGCATTTGTGTCTGTGCCAAAAGTGATTACTTGTGATATACCGAGTTAGCATTGCAAAATACATTAACTACATTGATCACATGCATAAGAAACATTACAATAAGGATAGGGACTTTCTGAGCACTAAAAATATCAATGATAATTCTAATGAATCAGAGAAGACAATCTATCTATGTGCCCATTTTACTAAGGAAGGTATTATCAAACCAAACATAAGACCTTCAAATCTATATTCTCTAAGATATTGTTGCTAAGATTGTTGATTAGGCATTTACAGTCAAATGTACCCATAGAAATCAGAGTCAAACAGCATTACAAATTCTTAGGTAAGTGTCTCTTTAACTTTCATATTATAATTCCTTGATAAACTAGTGACAAAAACAATCTGGCATCATTTTGATTGTCTTTTGTAAGGAGAACATTGAAAGGTAGTAGAAATGCAAATTTAGAAAATGACATTGAATTATTGGTAGGCTTCAAAGTGATTTGGAGAAAAATAATTTGGAAAACTGCTAGGCTAATGGAATATTAGAAATATTTGAAAAAGACAGTATGGAAGTATATTTCATTTCATCCAGTTTTATATTTATGTTTTAGAAGTGGCTATGTAGCCAGAAATATGCCATTAGTTGAATGACATCAATACATATTTCAAAGAGAATCAAATGATGATAATGAATGCAGTTGTTCATATTCTGCAGTTACATTGTTCATAAATGAAGATAATGCTTAATCATTTGTAGATAGGACTTGTAGCTTAGTTTTGAATTATTTTTAAAATATAGGTGATAATTTTTCACCAGTTTATACCTATACTGACACCATAATTCTCCTTCTGAATAGTAGTATACTTTTCTAACTCAATTCTCAATTTAGGGAAATGTACTTTGAATTATAACAGAGCAAATATTACCTAATGCAATTATTAATAAAGCATGTACTTATGCAAAATTAATATCATATTCTAGCCCCAGTCTGTTGGTTCAGTACAATGCCTTAATTTCTATATTATATGTGTGTATGTTCTCACCACTTTGCAGACAGAGGAAGTTTATAATATCTTAGAATATTTCCCCAAGTCATTCAAAATACATTTAAGACAAATACGGATATTTTCTGGGCAACTCAAGTTACGGCACTTATTTGCCATACAATTATTCAGCCACATTATTTCATTTTCTATTAGGTGGACATAAACCTTCAGTTGAAATCACAGAAGTTTTTGAAAGATTATTAATTCTTATGAGGAGACATTGAAATTATGTCTAAAGAAATTCCTTAAAACACTATATACAAATTATATAACAAGCATTGGTTTGCGTGTGTGTGTATTCATTCAAAACTAAGAGTAAGCATATTTAGCTTATAAGTGAGGTACTGTGTATACATACATATATACACATATACATGTGCGTATATGCATCCATATACACACAGTATTTTCATTACATATATTCTCTATGTATGTGTAAATAGACATACACATGTGAGAAATCCAGGAATTCAGAATTACAAAGAAATAGTTGAGGAATTCTTTGTAAAGTCTATACTATGTTATTTATACACGGGTACTCAAATATGTGTTTTATTCCTAAGATAAATTTATAAATATTAAGGATAAAGTGATATGAAAACTTCTTGCACATTATTTTATGAAAAGAGAAAATATTTTCAGGAGTAATGAAAATAATTCTCTTGATAAGAATGAGATTAACACCATAAAATATCAGGGTCATAATAGAAAAAGTGTCATAAAAGTGACATGTCTTTTTTTATGCCATAATATAGGATTCTTATATACCTCTACTCCCACAAAAACATAAAACTCAATTAGTTCAGAACGTTCTACCACTTCTTAATTGTTACTCTGGTCACATTTCCACCCTTAATCCTATTCTTTGAATCTTTAAAAAAATCTGCTGAACACTAATTACTTAACCTTGCCTCCTACCTACTTTCCCTCTTTATTCTGAGGTTTCTTAAGAGCTATAATGAGCTGTCCCCACACAAACAGGCCAAATTAGTGGATAATTACTGCTGGGCCTGTGAATGTTCTCACTCCTCCTTTCTTACAGTTTCACAACATTACCAGAATGGTCTGTCGCCTCCCTACCAATTAGGAACAATTACTACTTTATAACATTACTGGTGGCAGGCTTATTATGTTGGAGGATATGTAAAAGTAAGATGGGTAGGGGAGGATGGCAAGGCCAAAAGGGGTCATTGTAATATGAGGGACTTCAATGGTATATATTATTCATTGCTCTAATTTCATTTTTTCAAGATTATAGCTTCAAAAATTTATATGAACCCCATTAGATGAAAGGGAACATAATGTGTATCTGAGGCTGTGTTTTTCTCCTTTAGCAGTGGATAATATCTCACTTGATGACTTCAGTATTCAAAATAATGTAAATGACTCTGGATCTATTTATATGGGAGAAAAAGTGTTATTTTTTTTGGTTTTCTGATAAAGATAGCCTTTGTTGTGAAGATTATATTTCTCACATCTGAATTTACTTTCCTAGCTATATTCCAAGAATATCATTGAAAAGGGAGACATTGTCACCCAGAAGAGTAACAAAACCTTCCTTTCCAATCTGTATTTAAACAGGAGAGTTTAGTTCAACATGAATCTCCATTAAACATTCAAAACGAAGCATTTTGAAAGATTTTTTAAAATGCTATATATGAACTTAAATTCTTACCTTTTGGGGTCATAGGATATAACAGATCTATCTACTTTAGCTTATCTATTTCTCAGATTATTTTTTCTAATGAAATTTTTTTTGCTTCTATAAGGATATTTTTCAGGATGTAAGTGATATGTATTTTGGAGGAATGAGAATGCAGTCAGAGTTTAAGCCCAGTCCAAAACAAAAACTTTGAATTTTTATTTGGATGATTTATTTAGAGCATATTTTGGAAATTCATTAAAACATAGTGAACTATCATGAATCTGATACTGCCACTTGGTTCTTGTTAAAGTCCCCATTGCGTAGTCTCAGAACACAATCCTAAACCTTTTTTTTGCATGGCATCTTCATTGGCTTAGCTCATTCATGTTTCAAAGAATGTAGGATTTAGAATGGAATAAAGAAGAAACTATGCATCTTTAATAATTATTAGAAAAAAATGCAGGAAACTTCTGAATATAACCACTGATGAGGAATAAAAGGTTTCACAAAAAGTTGGTAAACAGTGTTGACAGTAGTGTCAATGGAACATGAGGATAGAGAGATCCTGTTCATATTATGGAATAAAGGGCCATTGTTGTCAAATTTGGGATTGCCATTTTGGCTGAGTGGAGATGATAGAATAGGAACTACATAGAGATTAGATAGAAAGAACATGGAACCTTAAGCTGTGTACTATACATGTGAAAGTTTGATAATTAAAAAATAAAGGAGTTTAAGGATACTAAATAAAATAGCTTTACAGAATGAAGGTTTGTATTTCGGAAGATAGAAAAAATGAGAAACTGAATGAAGAAGGAGGCCAAATAAACTGAATGAAAGGACAAAATAATTGCAAAGGTATGAAATCTAAGGAGCATATTACCTCTCAAAATTGGAAGAAAATATAAACCTTTTCATAGTAAGAAATAATAGAAAATGAGAATAAAAATAGACATTCATTTAGGTAAAGGGATATACAATAAGTGGCCTCATTCTCTTCAGTGAATTAGAAAGCAAAGATTGTATCTCACTTAGAAAATTGCAGCAGACATTCTGAAGAAAAGAAAAGTTGTATAAAGGATCTACCTCTGACCGACAAGCAAGTTAAAAACAACAAAATCAATAGGAACTCTCTGGTTGTCTGTAACTAATAGACAACTCAGTTGTTCAATACAAACATCAAAGAAACAGTATGTTCTTTATAATGAATAGCAAATAATTAGTACATTGACTGAATTTTTCATTTTTTGAGTGTCAGTGTACAACAAATAACCATGATCACAATATTGTCTCTCAAGATAAAGCCAAAGTTGATTGACTCAAAAGTTCATTAAATAGTAATCAATAAAGAAGTTGTATATTTAATGCCATGTGAAATGTTTATAGTAGATGGAAGGAAAACAATACAAATTTCAGGAAGAACCATAGGATTGATTTTGTAATTTAAAAAAGGCCCAGTTTTGATGCCTTGGTCAGTGTCAGTGTAATCCATTTGATGCTGCAAATGTTGAATGCAATTTATCACCCAAATTCTGAACTATTTATCATAGATGGAACAAGTTTTTGGTAATGCTCTATAATGTGAAGTTACGTTTTTGGTCATGACTAAGATAAAATAATATTTAGGAATGAAAGAGCAACATTTTTATGTAAGAAAGAACACTTAAACCTATCTTATGGTTACTCAGTTTCTTAGAGACTCCAAAATTTCCTTCTTCACCTGCATTGGATCTTTTCTTAGTATCTTAATTTTAAAATGTTTGTTTATGGCATTTTCCCCAAATAAATTAAAGATATATATATATAAAACGTGAAAATGAATTTTTGCAGCAACTTTATTCATAATAGTCCCAAATGGGAAATGTTCTAAACATCCAAAATGTAAATGACTAAGCAAAGTACAGTGCATCCATATAGTAGGATACAAATACTCATCAATGCAAAGGAACCACTATTGATACACCAGAGGAACTTAAACAGGTATTGAGAGAATTACACTGAATGAAAAAAAATCCAGTGTAAGTCATTAACTACCATTAACTAAGACATTAATGATTTCACTAATATTACATTGTTCAAATGAAAAAAAAATATAGGAATGAACATCAGGCTAATGGTTACTTAGGACTGAGGAGATGGGCAAAGAAAGATATGCCCATGATTGTGAAACCATAGCACAATAAGTGCTTATGATGGAATGTTCAATGTCTACTATGGTGGTAGTCATAAAATCTACAAATGGAACCAATGTACACACAAACACATGACTCCATGTAAAATTGGTGGGATCTGAATGACATTGATGAATTTCATCAATATCAATTTCATAGCCATAATACTGTGCTATCTATAGTGATATGAAATATTTCCACAAAATGGTGCACAGAATTTACCTGCAATATTTCTTAAAAATGTATTTAAATCTTTCAAATGCCACAAAAAATTAAAAAAATTAAGTCTTCATATTCAAGGGAAGTCAGTTCTAGCTGGGAGACTAGTTAATAGTAATGGAGGAAGATTTATTTGAGTTAGACTTAGAAGTTGAATAAGTCTTTATAGGTGGAGATTGTCAAAACAAATACCCAGGTGAAAAGAAGTGAATAAGGAAAAGCACTGAATTAGGAAAAACCATCCACTTTTAAAAAAATTTTTTTGATTAACGTATGATAGTTAAATAAGAGGTTTCATTGTGACATTTCCATATATATATATGTATATATGTATATACATATATATATATTGCAACCTGGTTTAGTTTATTCCCTCCATATTTTAACTCTTCTTCCATTTTCTTCCTGAAAATAACTTTAACAAGTTTTAATGTTCCATATTTATACATGCATAGAAAGTACCTTAACTATATTTACTGTTTACTCGCTTCATTTATCCTCCCTCTCCTGCTAGTGATCTTCCTTTAACATGACCTGTTTTGCATCCCTGTCCTTCATTGTTTGAGCATCTGTTCATTGTTCAGTGGGGTTTTGCCTTAGTACCTTACCTGTATATAAATTGTACTTTAATCAGTCAAACCACCTCTATTACTCTTCTTTACCTATTTCCCCTATCCTGTATTGTTCAATAATTTTCAGTGAGTTTCATTTTATCTTATTCCTATACAGAAGTGATGCATTTCAATATTACTCACTCTCTATCATTCTTTTCTTCTCCTCCTCCTCTCTTAGTCTCCTGTAACAGCCCTACTTTTGGAAACATGTTCTGTGTTTGCATGTAGATCCATCTCCAACATACAAGAGAAAACATGAGAACTTTGTCTTCTGAACCTGGTTTATTTCACTTAAGATGATGTTCTCCAGTTCCAAAATTTTACCTGTGAATGACAAATTCTTCTTTATGGCTGAGTAATATTGCATTGTATACATATACCAATTTTCTTAATCCATTCATTAGTTTGTAGGGCATCTGGACTGTTTTCATAGCTTGGCTATTGTGAATAACGCTGAAATAACCATGGGTGTGCAAGGGTCTTTATTGTTTCCTGACTTACATTCCTTCAGATATATGTCTAGGACTGGTACTGTTGGATCATATGACAGTTATATTTTTGATTTCTGAGGAGCTTACATACTGTTTTCTATAGTGGTTGTACTAATTTACATTCTCACCAGCAGTGTATGGGGGTTCCTTTTCCCCCATGTCCTTACCAAAATTTGTTGTTGTTTGTGATCTTGATGAAAGTAATTCTAAAAGAAGTTAGGTGGAATCATTTTTTTGAATTTTTTAAATGATTGTTTTGCTGAGAGTACATTGAACATTTACAAAAGTTCTTAAAACTTATCAAATGTATTATGGTTGAATTCACCCACTCCATCGTTCTCCTTTATCCCTTCTCCCATTCTTGCAATATTTTTTTTTAATTTTCAATTGTAAAACTTGAATGAAAGAGGAAATCAAGACACACATTAGATTTCCATCATTCCTTGACATATATAATGATATTGTTTTAGAAAAAGGTATAGAATCTTCTTAACAGCTTAAAAGTGGAAATTAAAATAAAATGCCATTTATCCATCTATCAGATGGCCAATATTTACTTTTAAGTTTATTTTTAATGTGAATTTTGTTTTAAATTTTATCAATTGCACAAAACAATGAACTTTATTACGTATTCTTATACTTGTCATGTACTCATTGTGTTCTCAAACATATTATATACTTGATCATATTCACTTATCCATTACCTCCTCCCTCTTCCACTGGTTTTCTCCTTTTTTATTTATGCATCTTAAAAATATCTAGATTCCATATATTAGAGAAAACTTGTGATACTTGACTTTCTAAGTCTGACTTATTTTGTTTAACATGATGATCTTCAGTTTCATGTTTTGTTGCTAAAGAAATTATATTTTTATTTATGACTCAATAATACTTCATTGTGTGTATATACTGCATTTTCTTTATCTTTTCATTTGTTGATAAACACATAGTTAATTCCATGACTCAGCTATTGTGAATAGCACTGCAATAAACATGAGTGTGAAGGTATCTCTATTGCATGCTGACTTAACATTCCTTCAGGTAAATGCTCAGGAGCATTATGGTAGTTGTATTTTAGTTTTTAAAGGAACTTCCATAGTGACTTCCATACTGGATGCACTATTTTATAATCCTGCCCAGGGTTCCTTTTTCTCACATCATCAGCATTTGTTATTTGTTTTCTTGGTGATAGCCAGGCTGGCTGGGGTTAGATGGAATCTCAGTGTTGTTTTGAGAGACTGGAGGAGGCACCTACTACTCTGAAGTGACTTAGATTGCCAACATTTCTAAAATGACTGGTGATGGCCAAGGTTGACCATGTAGATAAGTGGGTAATTTAGCAGAAACAAATAAATTTAAAATATATATCTCCTTTAACTAAAAAATTCCACTGCTGGAATCTCTCTTTACAGAAACACATGCACAAAGCCAAAAAAAATGGATAATTTTTGTTGCTATACTATGTGTAATACAGAAAGATCGAATACATATCCAAAAAAATTCTATGTCCCATTGTATTTATTTATCCATGTGGAATCTTGGTGTCAGAAGTTTAGGAAACCAGCAGATAATTTATATCAGAAATTGTACTAAATTTTATATTAAATAAGCAGTGAGTGGCATACTTGTTGCATGAACTTATTTTCTAATAGCTTGAGAAAGAGACAAAAACAAGGAGATGAAAAATGTAATTATTGAATGTGGTATGTATTTACAAGGAAAACTAAACTAGATAATGTACTGATGGTGTTGATGGAGGACTCGGTAAAGCACTAAATAGAACAGTCTCTCAGAACTACCTCTTAACTGAAACTTGGAACAAAATATTGCCAGCCATTAGAAATAGGAATAGGAAGGCGTTTGAGACAAAATAAAAGCAAATGCCAAGACATAAAGTAGAAAAACCCTTGAGCTATTAGAAGAAAAGACTGCAGGCTTGTGTAGAGCTTAGTGAGCAAGTAGGAGAATAATATAAGAAGAGAGGGGAAAGCAGGGGCAAAATATGCAGGGGTAAAATATTCAACCACAGTGTTTGATGTTATTTCAACTTAAGCAGGAGAAATAAATTATAGGCAAATTATGTAATACTTTGTTATTAAAGATTGTTCAGGCTTTCTTTAAGGAATTGTATTAGAGAAGACAAGATAAAAATGGGAAATTATACTTGTCTGAAATGTACCCAGAGAGATTATTTAGATTACGTAGGGACTATAGTGGTAGGGAGAAATAGAAACTTCTAAATGTACTTGAAGTTACAACAGAGATTGCTGATAGACTGTGTACTGTAATGACAAAGGAGTCAAGGATACTTTTAGGATCTTTGGCTAAAGAATCAAAATAGAAATTCATCAATTTTAATAATATGGGGACAGATATACATGAGACTAGAATTGAGTGATTTACTATTGGAAATCCAAACATTGAAGCTGAGCAGGCAATTTGGTAACTAGAGTAGAAGTCAAGAAAGATCTTGATGTAGACCTAACACAAATATACAAATATCTCTCTTGATTTCTAATCTAATGTACTAAACTGCTGGTCAGCTTCAATGTTTGAATTTCTAATAGTAAAGTATTCAAACTGGTCCCAAATGTCATACTAAGGGGAGTTCACATACAAGAGGGGGAGAGTAAAAGAAGGAAGTTAAGAAGGTGAATATGATTGATGTACTCTCTAACAGAAAAGGAATGGACTAAGGTAGAACAAAAACAGAGGACATGAAACAATTAAGGCTAATAATAAATGCGTACGTGGAAGTGCTACAAGGAAACTCCCTGTGAAGCTCTTAAACAAGCAAACATGTCATTTTTTTTTTAACAAAATCAGAGAACAAGAGGGTGGATTAGGTTCTGTCTGGCACCAGTGGTAGTGGGGAGGAGGTGGGAAAAGGGTCTGGGAAGGTAAATATAGTGCAAATACTGTGTACACATATATATAAATGGAAAAAATGATACCTGTTGAAACTATTCCATGAATAGGGGGAAAGGGGATAAAGGAGAATAATGGAAGGGGGTGAATTCAAATATGATATATATTTGATATATTGTAAGAACATTTGTAAATGCCACAATGTACCCCCACTCAGCACAACAATAAAAAAGGGGAAAAAAAAGAAAGAGATTAGGAGTGGAGTTTTATAGGCATCAGCATACACATAACAAAAAGTCATGAGATTATTTAAGGACTGATTGTGGACAAAGAATAAAAAGAAATCCCAGGTAGAGACTTGTTAGAAAAGAGACAGCAAAGGAAATAGAGAAGACAAAAACTGGGAGGAAAACCAAGACAATAAGATAGAAAACAAACCAAGAAATGGAAGATAAGCCAAGTACAACATAAACAGTTCTTAAGTCTCAAGAAAGATGAATAAGCAGAATTATTTGTTGAATTTAGTTTTTCTCAAAAAGGAAGTCTGGTTATTTTCACAAAGTAATTTCGTAGTGACAGAAAAAAACAGATATGAAAACTGAAGAGTCAATAGGAGATGAGAAAGTAGAACACTTACATCAAAGAGGAACAGAGAAATGGGACAATTTTAAACACAGGAAATACAGTACCTATGGCTACTATACAAATTTTTCAGTAAGGGACATAATAAATGATGCCTGAAGAAAAGTGGCAAATAAAAGCATATAGAGGATGAGATACAAAGCATAAGTGGAAAACTGTGATTTTCTTTCATTACAGTAGGAATTGACCTCATATTTATAGCAAGATAAGTTTTCAGCATTTCTGATGAGGAGTTAATGCTTATCAGCCGGAGGGTGAGTGAGATGAAATCATCAGGTCTAAACAAATGGAGGACCTAAAAGTCACCTCAGTGAGTGGGGCATTGAATTTATTAAGAGAAACAGAATTCATGGGTAGTTCTTAGTGCCCTTTTCAGGATTAACATCATGAATATAACCATTCAACTTGATGTGGTTCAGCTATGAACAGTGGAAGGATGCAACATTGTGAAATTAACATAATGAAGGGAGGAAAAATGCAGAATACTCAATAATATTTACATCAAGGAATTGTAATATTTAATTGTAGTGAACTGAAGACAGGAAGGGACTATCGGAACAAAATTGTAAGGTCAATGATTTGTGACCTTCATGTTTTTATATAAGGTTATATATTATGAAATGGTAAGCAGTAGTAATCCAGATAGCAAAAATGGAACTTTCTGAAATGTGACAAATTTCTGTTTCTTGACAAATCTCAGTGACATTAAGAGAGAGTATAGGACAGTTTTCTGGGTGGCTTTGCATCTACCCAGGTTTCTTCTTTCTTTTTTTTTTTAATTTTATTATTCATATGTGCATACAAGGCTTGGTTCATTTCTCCTCCCTGCCCCCACCCCCTCCCTTACCACCCACTCCGCCCCCCTCCCTCTTCCCCCCACCCCCTCAATACCCAGCAGAAACTATTTTGCCCTTATTTCTAATTTTGTTGTAGAGAGAGTATAAACAATTGCTGTTCTAAAGGAGAAATGCAAGATGGGCTGAGAATGCAATATCCTGATATATGTGGGGAATAGGTTGGATAGATCAGACTCTGTTCCAGAAGTTTCCTCCCCACCAAAGGATGTCCTTCAATCTGGTCAAAGTGCCATATGACCCCAGTGTGCATAACACAAGTGAAGGTTTCACTTGATCCAATCAATTCTCTGCATCTTGGAGAACTATTTTCACATGAATTTTAGGCATCTACTGCCTTTTGCTGCCTATCTGTAAGTAATAAATCATCTGGGTAGAGTGAAATTAAGTATATTTCCCATAACATTGTCCATAGTACTTTTCCTTTCTCTACTTTAATCCTTTCTCTACTGTAATCCTTACAGCATGCAGTGCTTCATGTAAATTATACTGGGTGGAACCCAGAAAAAGCTTTTTAGCTCTTAATCCTAGGCTTCAAATTTAGGCTAAAATGAGTCAAGGCACAGAAATATGTGTGATGTCAGAACTAGATTTTTTCATTTCCTGAGATGAAGACAGAGTTTCTCAAGAGGGACACCACTGAAGTTTGAGGCTGGATAACATTTTAAGTGAAAGCTGTACTGTGCACAAAGGTTATTTAGTGGCATCTCTTGTCTCTTTTTACTAGCTAAAGTAGCACCTCTCTAATTGTTACAGCCCAAAATTATTCCAGACCTTGTCAATGTCTCCTGTGAGGCAAAATTGCAGGATCATGTTTTGTGAGAAACATTTTTCTAATAAAGATTGTGGGAACTCAAAAACATAACAGAAAATTATGATTTTATATGCAATATGAACACAATGAGGAGTTTACAGCAAAGTGGTTTAAGAAAAGAGTGAATAGCTATATAAAATATCTAATCAAATGGGTCATATCTAAAAGCTTGGAATTTGGTTCATGTGACATGAGAGTGAAGTTCAGTTTTCCTGTATCCTACAACTGTTTAAGTGCTGAATTTTGTACTCAAAAACTCTTATGTTGTCCAGCACAGGTGGCTCATGCCTGAAATCCTGGGTACTCAAGGGTCAGAGATCAGGAGGACCATGGTTGAAAGCCAACCCTGGCAAAGAGTTGGTGAGACACTATCTTAAAAAACCCAAAACACACACACACACACACACACACACACACACACAAAGGTCTGGCAGAGTGCCTCAAGTGGTAGAGTGCCTGCCTAGCTAGTATGAGATCATGAGTTCAAACTCCAGGACCAATAAAAATAATTCATATATTGAACTCATACCCCATGATATGATGTATTTCGAGATAGGGTCTTTAAAAAGTAATGAAGTTAAAGTAAAATTATTGGGTTGGGCCCTAATCCAATCTTACTGGTGTCTATAAAAAGAGAAAATTTGAATATAAATGTTTAGAAGGGAAGACTATATGAAAAGATAGGGAGACGATGGCCATGTCTAGGCAAGGAAAGAAGCTTCAAAGGAAACTAACCCTACTGACTCCTTGATCTCATATTTCTCCAGAATTATCAGAAAATAAGTGTGTGGTTCATTAAGACACCAGTTTCTAGTACTTTGTTATGGCAGACCTTGCAAACTCATACAACTTCCTTGCGTATAAATTATGGCAACCATTGATAGAAAGAATGAAAAAAACTGACTGGGAGAAAGATCCACTAGGCAAGTTCTATAGTTGAGGAATTATGCAGCTTAAGAGTAGATTTATGACCAAGGACCAGAGAGAAGAATGTTTATCACATCAGAGGCCAAATAGAAATAATAGCAGTAAGGATCATGTCATCCCTTTACTCTGGTATCTTTATATTACTACAAAGTACCCCAGAATATAAACACAATCAAAATGGGGGAAAAACATTGATTGGATGATGTATTTCCATGACAGGGAGAAATGGTGAATTGCTATAGATATTAGATTTGGTAACTACATAGATTGGTACATAAATATAGACACATCTAGCTATGTATCTACATATTCATATATATCTGTATGTATCTCTATCTATCTATCTATCTATCTATTTAATATCAAGATCCCAATTCCTGATTACAGAAGAGCAGAAGCAAGTTTTCCCCTTGTTATACAGCACAACAACTCTACTGAATCAGAACCAGGGCACTTTTCCTGAAGTCTGATATTCAGGCCAGCTAGATCCTTCCACGCTTTCTAAAGCTCAATAGACCATGAGATCCTCACACTGACTGCTGTGTCTCTGGAAGTTTCCTGCCCATAAAGACTGTTTCAGGCCTTGGTGTGCTTGGTCAAGTCACATACAGTTGTTTATTTGACGGGTTTGTGTCTCCTTTCTGATTACTGATGATTGCCTGAAGCATACCTGAAGTTGTTTTGGACTTTGAAAGCTAAATATAGAACAGTTCCAGCATCCTCTCTTCTGTAGACATTTGAGGTTGTACACTTTAGGAAGCAGTGCTTGATTCAGTATCAATTCTTCCAACTTCCTGCTCTGGTCATATTGATTTTATTTCTTTGTATCTTGTCTGTTTCAGGCTGTCTATACACAAAATTCTGCACACAAAGCCTATGGGTAAGAAAATATAGTTTTCCCTGAAAAATTTCTCACTTAAATGAGAAAGGCCTGGGATTGAAAGAAGGTTAGAATTTCCTCTGGTGTGAGGCAAAAAAATGGAAATGTGAAAGAGAAACTTGAAGATGAATGTACATAAGAATGGACATTGCCCTACCACTGCTCTGGTATTAAAAGTATGCTTTGAAAAAAATAGTCCAACACGGCTGACTTAAGGTTGCCCAGTGTGTGAGGCAAGGCATTACTAAGAACAGGTCACACAAAGAAAGGTGAATGGCATGTGACTTCGCTCACTTTGCCACATGACTTTTAGTTGGTGGTTACAGAAAATTTTAGAGCATTAAACAATAAAGAAAAAATGTTTGCTACATAAATTGTAGGTTATAAACATTGCCTATTTCATCAGAAATTTATGAGGTTGTTATTATAGTAGCATTCTATGTTTACATAGGAATAAATTGAAGCCTTAGTGATGTTAAGCAAACTGCCCAAATTTGCCCTGCAAATGTACACTAGAGTGAGGACATGGATTTAGTTTGTCTGATTCCAATCCCATATTCTCAATTCCTGTGTTATACTGCCACCCAAGGAAAGCAACAATGGACCTCAATTTCCACATCTGTCAAGGGAGGGGGGTGGACTTTCATTTCTCTGGCATCTCTAGCACCAACATGCTATCATTTTCCCAAAGATTTACAAGCAACATTATTCCCATTTAAAACACCTGCAAAAGCACCATTTGTAGATTTGCCATATGTTTTCGGCTGAAAGCTTACACTTATTTCCCCATGGAGTAATGTGATAAGAACATTTTTTGTAGTTGGTGTTTATGATGAAGTATTTCATATAATTTTATGTTTTTAACATGTCACATTAAATCTTGGGAAAGTCATGGATAAAAAGAGAACAAATGTATTTCTAAGTGGACTAAATCTAATTGCCTTTTGTTTTAGGTTTTGCACACACCTAAAAAGGAAACTATGATAATTGTTACAACTCATGGGGGTCCAAGAGTATTTTGAAGCATCTCAATTACTCATGTTGGTGATTATTATATCACAAAATACTTTTAAAAACCTGAAAAATATATTTATAAATAATTTTCAAGTTTTCAACCCTATCAAATGTTTTTATAACATTTATAACACTTTTATTAAACAATATAAAACAAGTATTTAGGATATCACAAATACCAGATCAGCATTATGATGCATGCCTGAAATCCCAGCTATATGGATGGCAAAGGTAAGAGGATCATGGTCTGGGCAAAAAATACTGGACTCTATCTGAAAAATAACTAAATAAAAAGGGCTAGTACTGTAACTCAAGTGGTAAAAAGTTTACCTAGCAATACATAGCCAGCCCTGAGTTTAAACCCCAGTATCATAAAAAAGGAATATTACAAATTTCATCATTTTGTTTGATTAATTCTTCCAATTATTTATATTCTTGATCAATGTTTTCAATAGTTCTTTGATATTATTCACTTACTCTGTCTGGAAATTTCTAAGAGAGATAAAAATTTGAGTCAGGAGATAGATAGATGCATAGACACTGAAATTGGTCTTCATTATTCCAAATAATGATCAATACTTCTATGTTGGACATATATGAATAGTACACTGAAGAAGTATAATTCATCAAGTGAAATAAGGTCAACTATTCTTTTTTTCTGGCCATTTAACTGTTTGTGTGAAATTATGCTATCTGCTCACACTCAGGAAATAACAAAAGTCCTCTCGTGACTTTTACTAATGATGAAATAAACTCCCAGGTCAGTAATTAGTACACATTGAGCAATTGTTGTGTAATAGTGATTTTTTAATATATGCACCATCCATAAAGTAGCTGCACATAGTAACTGAGCATTTGAAATCTCTCTAGTGTGACTGGAGATCTGGATTTCTAATCTCATGGTAGTTATTTTTAATTTAATTTAAATAGTCACATATGTGCATAGTGGCTACTCCATTGGCTAAGACAGTTTAAGAACAGGGTAGTTATCAAAAATCTCTCAGCGTTAAATATTTGAACTACAAGTAGAAAAGTGTAGAATAATGGCTGTCAAGACCTGTAAGGCAGAGAAAATATTGGTCAAGAGTACAAACTTACAGAGGTAAGATGAATACATCCTAAGTATTTAATGTATAATAATCTATTCTTAGTTTCAGGGAATACATTCTGAGACACATTCAGAGAATGCTTGAAACCCATATATGCTAGTTTTTCCCTACAAATATACACCTATAATAAAAAAATAGGCATAGTATAAGATTAAGATAATAATTATACAAGAATAGAATGATTATAACAATACTGTGATAAAGTTTCATTAATGTGGTCTTTCTCAAGAGTGAAGAAAAATATTAATATTTTCACCTTGTGGTATAACTGGAACTTCAGAAAGTGAAATAGTAGAGAAGGAGGGAATGATGTACTGCATAGTGACTGTCATTAATAATTCTGTTGTTTACCTCAGATTTGAAAAAAAAAGAAGACATTTTTAAGTGTACACACACAATGTAACAATGGGTGGTAAAGAATATATTAATTAGTTTGACTGTTGTAATCATTACACATTGTATATGTATAGAAAAGCAAAACATTATATATCTTGAGTGTATAAATTTTTTCTACTATTTTTTTTTAACCTTTGTGTTTGTTTTTGGTGGTGGTGGTGATTGGACTCACAGCCTTGCACTTCCTACATAGAGAGACACTTTAGCACTTGAATCCAATTTTTTCTTTTCCAGTTAAATATTTTTAAATTAAAAGAAAAACCTCTCAGTCTCAATCAGTCCAACCCCTTGAGCTGGCTAGCCTGCAGCAAAGATTGACAGTGTGGGAAATCTCCTTTATGTGCTGGTCACTTGGCCAGATTCCACCTCCCTAAATACCACCCAAGAGTGGTGAGAGACACTGAGGTTGAGGGGGGGGGCACATACAGAGGGAAGACAGGGAACAACAGAGCAATGGTCATCTCTGGTGGTGAGCAATGTTTATAGCACAATCTTTTGAGGTTGATGATCAACATTGCCTCCTCTTTTTTTTTTATTTATTCATATGTGCATACAATGTTTGGGTTATTTCTCCCTCTGGCCCCCACTCCCTCCCTTATCACCCACTCCCTCCCTCCCTCTCTCCCCCACCCCCTCCATACCCAGCAGAAACTATTTTGCCCTTATCTCTAATTTTGTTGAAGAGAGAGTGTAAGGAATAATAGGAAGGAACAAGGGTTTTTGGTAGTTGAGATAAGGATAGCTATGCAGGGAGTTGACTCACATTGATTTCCTGTGCATGTGTGTTACCTTCTAGGTTAATTCTTTTTGATCTAACCTTTTCTCTAGTTCCTGGTCCCCTTCTCCTATTGGCCTCAGTTGCTTTTAAGGTATCTGCTTTAGTTTCTTTGCGTTGAGGGCAACAAATTTTATCTAGTTTTTTAGGTGTCTTATCTGTCCTCATACCTCCCTTGTGTGCTCTGGCTTTTATCTTGTGATCAAAGTCCAATCACCTTCTTGTGTTTGAGATTGATCTAATGTCCACATATGAGGGAGAACATACAATTTTTGGTCTTCTGGGCCTGGCTAATCTCGCTAAGGATGAAGTTCTCCAGTTCCATCCATTTACCTGCAAATGATAAGGTTTCATTCTTCCTCTTGGGTGAGTAGTATTCCACATTTTCTTGATCCATTCATTGATAGTGGGGCATCTTGGCTGTTTCCATACTTGGCTATTGTGAATAGTGCTGCAATAAACATGGGTGTGCAAGTGCCTTTGGAGTAATCTGTGTTGCATTCTCTTGTGTATATCCCCAAGAGTGGTATTGCTGGATCATATGGCAGATCAATGTTTAGATTTTTAAGAAGCCTCCAAATTTTTTTCCAAAGTGGTTGTACTAGTTTGCATTCCCACCAGCAATGTATAAGGGTTCCTTTTTCCCCACATCCTCACCTGTTGTTAGTGGTGTTTTGATGATGGTTATTCTAACAGGGGTGAGGTGGAATCTTAGTGTGGTTTTGATTTGTATTTCCTTTATGGCTAGATATGGTGACCATTTTTTCATGTGTTTTTTGGTCATTTGAACTTTTTTTGAGGAAGTTCTGTTTAGTTCACTTGCCCATTTCTTTGTTGGTTCATTAATTTTGGCAGAGTTTAGTTTTTTGAGTTCCCTGTATATTCTTGTTATTAGTCTTTTGTCTGATGTGCTAGCTGGCAAATATTTTCTCCCACTCTGTGGGTGGTCTCTTCAATTTAGAAACCATTTCTTTTGTTGAGCAGAAGCTTTTATTTTTATGAAGTCCCATTTATCTATGCTATCTCTTAGTTGCTGAGCTGCTGGGGTTCCAATGAGAAAGTCTTTGCCTATACCTATTAGTTCCAATGTATTTCCTACTCTTTCCTGTACCAATTTAGAGTTTGGGGTCTGATATTAAGATCCTTGATCCATTTGGAGTTAATCTTGGTATAGGGTAATATACATGGATCTAGTTTCAGGTTTTTGCAGACTGCTAACCAGTGTTTCCAGCAGTTTTTGTTGAAGAGGCTGTCTTTTCTCCATCATATATTTTGAGCACCGTTGTCAAAGATAAGTTGGTTATAGTTGTATGGCTTCATATCTGGGTCCTCTATACTGTTCCACTGGTCTTCATGTCTGTTTTTGTGCCAGTACCATGGTGTTCTTATTGTCATTGCTTTGTAATGTAGTTTGAAGTCGGGTATTGTGATTCCTCCAGTGTTGTTCCTTTTGCTGAGTATTGCCTTGGCTCTTCCTGGCCTCTTTTGTTTCCAAATGAATTTAACAGTAGATTTTTCAATCTCTTTGATGAATGTCATTGGGATTTTGATGGGAGTTGCATTAAACATATAGATTACTTTTGGGAGTATAGACATTTTTACTATGTTGATTCTACCAATCCATGAGCATGGGAGATCTCTCCACTTTCTACAGTCTTCCTCAATCTGTTTCGTCAGGAGTTTATAGTTTTCCTTGTAGAGGTCATTCACATCCTTTGTTAAGTTTACTCCTAGGTATTTGACTTTTTTTAAGAGTATTGTAAATGGAATTGTTTTTCATATATTCTTTCTCTGTTTGTTCATTATTGCTATATAGAAATGCTAAGGATTTTTCTATGTTGATTTTATATCCTGCTACCTTGCTATAACTATTGATGGTGTCTAGGAGCTTTTGAGTAGAGTTTTTGGGTCTTTAAGGTATAGAATCATATTGTCTGCAAATAGGGATATTTTGACAGTCTCTTTACCTATTTGTATTCCTTTTATTCCTTCTTCTTGCCTAATTGCTCTGGCTAGAAATTCCAGTACTTCTATGTTGAGTAGGAGTGGAGATAGTGGGCATCCTTGTCTAGTTCCTGATTTTAGAGGGAATGGTTTCAGTTTTCCTCTCTTAACTAAAATGCTGGCTGTAGATTTGTCAAATATAGCTTTTATAACATTGAGGTACTTTCCTTCTATTCCTACTTTTCTTAGAGCTTTTATCATGAAATGGTGTTGGAGCTTATCAAAGGCTTTTTCTGCATCTATTGAGATGATCAAGTGGTTTTTTCTTTGCTTCTGTTAATGTGGTTTATTACATTTATTGATTTTCTTATGTTGAACCACACCTACATTCCTGGGATGAAGCCTACTTGGTCTTGGTGAATAATCTTTTTGATGTGTTGTTGAATTTGGTTTGCCATTATTTTGTTGAGGATTTTTGCATCAATATTCATTAAGGAGATTGGCCTATAGTTCTCCTTTTGGAGGTGTCTTTGCCTGGTTTTTGGATAAGTATAACACTGGCTTCATAAAATGTGTTAAGCAGTTTTCCTTCCCTTTGTATTTCATGGAACAGTTTAAGCTGGGTTGGTGTCAGTTCTTCTTTAAATGTCTGATAGAGTACAGCAGAGAATCCATCAGGTCCTGAACTTTTCTTTTTTGGGAGACTCTTGATTTGTGCTTTAATTTCTTTGTGTGTTATAGATCTATTCAGGTGATTAATGTCCTCTTGGTACAGTTTTGGATGATCATAAGTATCTAGAAATCTGTCCATTTCTTTAAGATTTTCAAATTTATTTGAATATAGGTTCTCAAAGTAGTCTCTGATGATTTCCTGGACTTCCATGGTGTTTGTTGTTATCTCCCTTTTTGCATTTCTGATTCTACTGATTTGGGTTTTTTCTCTCCTCATTTTAGTCAGGTTTGCCAGAGGTCTATCCTCTTGTTTATTTTTTCAAAGAACCAACTTTTTGTTTCATTAATACTTTGTATAGTTTTTTGGTTTCTATTTCATTGATTTAAGCTCTTATTTTTATTATTCACCTCCTTCTATTAGTTTTGGGATTTGCTTGTTCTTGTTTTTCTAGGAGTTTGAGATGTATCATTAGGTCATTGATTTGGGATCTTTCAGTCTTTTTAATATATGCACTCATGGCTATAAACTTTCCTCTCAGGACTGCCTTTGCTGTGTCCCATAGGTTCCGGTAGGTTGTATTTTCATTCTCATTGACTTCCAGGAACCTTTTAATTTCCTCTTTTATTTTATCAATGACTCCTTATTCATTAAGCAATGAGTTGTTCAGTTTCCAGATGTTTGCATGGTTTTTGTCTTCATTTTTGTTGTTAGTTCTAGTTTTATGCATTGTGATAAGATAGAATGCATGGTATAATTTCTATTTTTTTATATTTGCTGAGACTTGCTTTGTGCCCTAGGATATGATCTATTTTGGAGTAGGTTCTGTGGGCTGCTGAGAAAAATGTATATTGTGTAGAAGTTGGATGAAATGTTCCATAGACATCAACTAGGTACAGTTGATCTATGGTATATTTTAGGTCTAGGATTTCTTTATTGATTTTTTGTTTGGATGACCTAGGTCCTTCAGGGTATGTTTGATGAAACTGGGTGTGTTGACATTGGGTACATATAGGTTGATAATTGTTACTTCCTTTTGGTCTATTTCCCCTTTTATTAGTATGGAATGTCCTTCTTTATCTTGTTTGATCAATGTGGGTTTGAAGTCTCCTTTGTCCGAGATAAGTATTGCTACTCCTGCCTGTTTTTGGGGGCCATTGGCTTGGTAAATCTTCTTCCAACCTTTCATCCTAAGCCTATTCTTATGTCTGTTGATGAGATGGGTTTCCTGTAAGCAACAAATTATAGGATCTTCCTTTTTAATCCAGTTTGTCAAATGGTGCCATTTGATGGGGGAGTTAAGGCCATTAACATTAAATGTTAGTACTGATAGGTATGTGGTGATTCCTGTCATTTATTTGTCTTAGTTGTTTGAGGGTTTGATTGTGTGTAGCTAACTCGATGCTACTGTCTACTTTCTTGCTTCCTCTTTTCCTCTAGTTTGGTACTGCCTGTCCTGTCATGGTTATTTTGGGTATCACTTTCTGTGTGCAGAATCCCTTGAAGAATCTTTTGCAGTGGTGCTTTGTGGTCATATATTGTTTTAGTTTCTGCTTATCATGGAAGACTTTTATTGCTCCATCTATTTTGAATGATAGTTTTGCTGGGTAGAGTATCCTAGGGTTGAGGTTATTTTCATTCAGTGCCTGGAAGACCTCACCCCAAGCTCTTCTTGCTTTTAATGTTTCTGTTGAGAAGTCTGCTGTGATTTTGATGGGTTTACCTTTGTGTGTTATTTGCTTTTTCTCTCTTACAGCCTTCAATATTCTTTCTCTAGTCTCTGTACTTGTTGTTTTTATGATAATATGTCATTGGCTAGTTCTGTTTTGGTTAGGTCTGTTTGGTGTTCCGGTGGCTTCCTGTACCTGTATGGGCATAGTTTTCTCTAGATTTGGGAAATTGTCCATTATTGTTTTGTTGAATATATTATGTATTCCTTTGCTTGCACCTCTTCTCCTTCTTCCATATCCATGATTCTCAGGTTTGGTCTTTTGATGGAGTCAGTAAGTTCTTGAATTTTCTTTTCACAGGTCTTGAGTTGTTTAACTAATAGTTCTTCAGTTCTTCCTTTAATTACCATTTCATCTTCAAGTTCTGAGAGTCTGTCTTCTGCTTGTTCTAGTCTTCTTTTTTGGCCTTCCGTTTTGTTTTGCAGTTCTGTTTCGTTCTTTTTTCTGAGGTTTTCCATATCCTGAGTCATTTCCTCTTTAATATTGTCTATTTTCATCCTGAGTTCATTTACCTCTTTATTTATCATGTTCTTTTTTTCACTTTTGTGTTTATACAATTCTTCTATAGTTTTTTTTTTATTTCTTCTTGTGATTTCTCAAATTCTCTATTTTTTTTTTGTCTTGGAATTTCTTGATCGTCTCCTGTACATTTTGGTTGACCATATCTGGTATCATCTCTATAAAATTCTCATGGATTACTTGCAGGATTTCTTCTTTCAGATAGTTCTTATGGGGTTCATTGGGTTTTTTTGCATAGTTTTCTTCGTTTTGTTAGAGTCTGGATCTGGGCATCTATTTTCTTCATTTCCCTCTGGTTCCTGTACTAGTTTATTATTGGGGGAAAAATGGTTTCCCTATTTTTTCCATCTTCCCATCATTGCCCTTGCTACTGTTATTGTCCCTGTACTGTGTGTAATTCAGTATTGTCTAGCTTGTAATAGTAATGATAATGATATCTAGAATGGAGGGGTGAGAGGAGAGGGAAAGCAAAAAAGGTAAAGAAAAAGGGAAAAACAAAACAAAACAAAAAACAGACCCAAAGCAATAAACAGGGAGCAGTAGTGTACTAATCACCAGTGAGCTAAACAGGCATTAGAGGGATGGAGAGAGGATAAAAAAATAATAAAAATAAATAAATAAAATTAAAAAAAATTTTTTAATAAATACATAAATAAAATTTCCCAAGTTCAAATGTAATAAAGTTTCAGTCTTAATAGATTTGGTGTTAGTCCTTCAGCATCCAGTTATGGTGTTGGTGTCTGAGTAGTAGTTCTGTTGTCTCAACAAAGGGGAAAAAATAAACAAATAAAAATAAAAATATCCCAAGTTCAAATGCAATACAGTTTCAGTCTCATCAAAGGAAAGAATAAAAGGAAAAAAAAAAGAAGAAAAATGGACTCTGGAGACAGCTTTGTGAATGTCTATCTGAGGCTGCAGCTTACCTGCCACTTTCTGTCAGCCAGCAGCTGCTGCAGGCTTTATTTACTGCAGATCTCAGGAATGAGCCTTACACTCACCTAGCTCCACAGGCTCTGTTTATTTAGAGTTTTCCTGGACACATGCCCCTTTTGTTTCCTCCAGTATACAGCCTTACCCACCTGTTGCAATTGCAGTCCTTTTTTATTTAGAGTTTGCATGGGGAGGTGGCCTTCCCCCTCTCCAGTGGAGCCTTCCTCATGACAGCAGCTGTTCTAAGCTTTCCCTGCTCCTAGGTTGCTGGGCAGGGGCTGCCACTCCTGCCTTCTCTGGCCAGCTTGTTTATTTACAGTTCCCATGAAGGTGTGCCCCTCTTCCACTCTGCAAAGCTCAGGGCACCCGCCCTCTTTGCAACGTGTCTTTTTTGTTCAGCTGCTTATTTATTATTCAGTTTTTTTTCTTTTTCCCTGGGCGAGGGTCAGTCTATCCAGGGGGCTATGCTGATTTGTCCCAGGGAGTACCACATACCACTTATTTGCTCACCTGGTGGTCTCCCAAGCAGTTTAGGAGCTGGTGACTGGTGGTGTGGGAGCCCTCCTGGTTTCTCCATTTAATGTGGCTTGGGGATGTTATGAGCAGGCTGAGGGTGTGGAGGTGTCAGAGTTTTGCCTCTTCTTGGTGGTTTTTCCTGCCAGGTGTATCTCCAGTGTCTCTCCAAGAGTTTACTTTAGGAAGCATGCTTTCTGCCTCCTCCCACTAGTTGCCATCTTGGAATCCCTCTGCTTTGGTTATTTTTGAGACAAGGTCTTCCTTTATGGCTAGGCTACTCAGGGTGCTATCTATCCTCCTAGTTATGCTTCCTGTGTAACTGAGACTACAGGTGCTTGCCTGTGCCCAGCTTTTTAGTGGTTGAAATGGGATCTTCTTAACCTTCTGCCTAGGCTGGCTTCAAACCACAATAGTCCTGACCTCCTCCTCCCAAGTAGCTAGGATTACAGGTTTGTCCTGCTGTAAAACCAATTTTTATAGGACAAATGTAATTTTTCCTGATCACATTGATCAATTAAACAAGTAATTAAATGTTTGCTATTATGCGAGTCAGAATCAATGGTCCTAAAGAACATACAAGGGGAAAAAATTAAGCTTTTTAGCAGGTCTGCTTAAAATTGATGTTTGACAAAGAAATGAACATGTGAATAACCTGTTCTATTTTTCATATTTAATCTTACCAGAAATAGAGTTACCAGTTTGTTAAGTTTGTTTTAACTAGTTGAATCTAAGAATGTAAGAAATGCAGAAACTCCTTTATTTTAAATGTGTGACTACAGTACTGTTGCTGCAAGAAAAAATAAATCAACATCCAAGTAGCTAATGGTTTATACTATAAACATGTCAGTACTATGAAGTTAATATCACATCTTCATCATAAGCACATCGTGTTCTATGAGCCTGATAAATTTATTAGGTGTGGGCATATCAAACTTTTTAAGTAAAATAATGAAGTGTCTGATTTTGCATATGAGACCCAAGGAAGTTATATGGTTCTCTAGAGTGCTAGTTAAAGTCAGTAGCAGAATAAAAAGCAAATACATGTAGTATTCCTTTTACTATACAGAGAGGGCATTTTGAAATGACCAGAAAGATAAATGATTCATTTCTGAAATATTCCTCATTAGTAACCTTGTAACACTTATGTTACACATTTTTTGGCAGAATATAACTTAAATACTTGGCATAACCAAACACATACAAACACAGTTTGATAGTAAATGAAAAGTTGTATCCTGGGAGTAGATATGATTAATGGTATTTATAAATAAACATCTATTTTCATCAAATGCTTTCACTTATTATGGTTACATGATCAATGCTAAAAAAAAAAAGTCATTTGCTACCTTCACATTTTCACTCCTCCCTTCTAGTCCAAAGGATATGTGTTTTAGCACCTTTTTTCTTTCTTGTTTTTTTTTATTTTTTTCATACTGAGGGTTGAACTTAGGGCTTCATGCTTGTTATATAGGTAGGGTAGGTAGGTACTCTACCACTTGAGCCAGGCCCATCCTTTTTGCTCTTAGGTTATTTTTCAAATAGGGTTTTGCATTTTTTCCCAGGGCCAGCTTCAGAGAGGGATCTTCCCACTTATGCTTCATGCATAGCTGGGAATACAGACATGTACCACCACACCTTGTGCGTTGAAATGGAGTCTTGTTAATATTTTGCCTAGGCTGACCTTGAACTGCAATCCTACCGATCTCTGCCTCCCATGTAGGTGGGATTATAGGCCCGAGCCATAGCTTCCTACCTCTTATGTTTGGATCTAACCATGCTCCAGATTTCATCCAGTGTCCTAACCTTGAGAACACCCAATTAATAGGTCATTTAATAGCTTCTCCAAACTGATCCTCCATTACTCCCATTCACAGAAGTTACTGTGGGTATGTGCAGGGGTGAACCTTCATCATCCTGATTTATCTCTTTAATTCCTGAGTTTTGTAAGAAAGAGAAATTTGAATGTAATGAATAGCAAGCATCTGGGAGTGGAGGTCAACTGAAAGGTAACCATAAATTTATCAAGCACTTATTATTGGCTAATTGTCTGACTTTTCACTCAAAGAGAAACTTCCGATACACATAGACCTTGTCTCCTGAGTTGTGAAGATGTTCTCCAGTTAAGATGGTAGAGGAAAGAAGAGGTTGGCATGAGTTGCACTTTATATCACAAGCTTTAAAAAAGTGTTGGCCAGGAGTGTGGCTCAAATGGAGAGCTCAAGAGTTCAAATCCCAATACTGCTAAAATAAAGTGTTCATTTAAAACTTGTGAAAAATAGAACATCCTGGAATCCATGCATTATAGTGCATCACAATTTTCACTTAAAAGCACTTACAATTTTTAGGCCATGTAATATGGCTCAATGGAGGGATGCTCGACTAGCATGTGCAAGGTCATGAATTTGATCTGCAGGATTACAAAGAAAAAGTAATTATAAATAAAAAATTAAAATGATTGATTTTTGAAAACTATGTTCCTACTTGAGATATTTAATGCTTTTTCATATGATAAATGCTAAGTATCTCTGGATAGCAGAAAGTATAAATCTGCAGATAAATAAGAAGCAAACACTGACCTCAGTAGACTTACAGTTTACAGTTTAAAAATAAATGATGCAGTATAAAGCTTTGAGGTGAAGCTCTGTATCCATGTATCTTGTGAACCTTGATCTATTCTATCAGAGAAACCTGAACCTCAGAATCTTCAAAAAAAAATCTGTGATTCTCATTTATTCATGTTACAAAGAAAGAAAATAGTGCTGTGGTTGATGGTAGAGTGGTGAGCATAGCCACCTTCCAAAGAAAGAAAACGTATGCAAGATTTTAAAATTTTTGTTTCTTAGTGATTAAGTGTCCTTCATAAAACAGACACAAAGAATAGAGCAGAGAACAACAAAAATTATTTCCCAATTATAGAATGAGTGCTATCACATAAGGAAGTGGAGAAAACTAAAGGAGCACAGAATTACATCTCCCTTAAACTCGGAGAGTTTGGGGGTGCTTACTGGTTGAGGTGACATTTAAGATGAATTCTGAGAGTTGAGTTACGGGGTTTCATCAAAGAAAAAGAGGTTATAGTGACATTTCAGGTTAAGAAAATAACAATGTAGGCAAGGAGGACTTGGTAGGTTAGAGAAACTGAAAGTTTCTTTAGTGCTACACAGCAGAAGGGACGCTTGTGATGAAGCAGAGAGAAAAGCAGAGTTCCTGTTGATCAGGAGGGCAACGAGGGACCAACAAAAGGACTTAAGCAAAGAATTGGTGACATACATGTGACTTTCAACATGTCGCCATCTTCATAAAGTGGATGGAGGGTTGGAAATACAAAAGAAACAGAAACCTACTGCAAGCAATTGCAGTTACTCAATGAAAGATGATAGGGTCTGACATTATTAGAAGAAGTGAAGATGGTAGCCAAAAAATGGATTTGAATGATCCATAGGAAGTTGCATTGAAAGTGTTTGGAAGTTGAAGGCCAGTACAGTATCCCAATAAAGGAGAGAAGGATAATCTCAGATGTTTTAACTTTCGGGGGAAGAGGTGCAGGTTTCAAAAAGATAGGAAGTTGTCACTTAAATTTTAGTATGTTACCTTTGAAAAATGTGGTAGAGGAGATTAATTGAATGGCTGTAAACATCAGCAGATATTCCTGCTTGTCTTTGTATAGAATACCCATCTCAGAATTCTTTGGCCAGTTAACACTTATTTGTTGTTTAAAATTCATATCATCTATGATATTTTTTAAACCTGAGATAAACATATCTTATGTTTTCCATAGCATGGGATGTTTGTCATAGTTGCCCTTCTTTACCTTTTACAATTGCTTTTTTTTTTCTCTTATTATAAAGTTAATATCCTTCAGGAAGTGAGAAATACTTTTTTCTCCATCTTGTTCAGTTATTTGAAGATAGTAACTTCTTTTTCAAGCCACTCTAGTGTCTGTATCTATTCAAGACACATAGGCAACCACAATATATCTTTGTTAGATTGAAACTTTACTAAGGCAAAGATTTGTTTACTTATGCAAGCAATAGAATTTAGGCTGGAGCTAGATGGTTCAGAGTCTTGTATGCTAAGTTAAGAGTTTGGATTTATTGTTTTAATTTTGACCATCACTCTAATTGCTAAAGTGTAAAGGGGTTGTTTTATGATGATTTATGTGCAGTTTACTGGACATTTATTCCTATACTTGTGAATGTCAGATTTGAATTATGTGTAACCTTGAAAGTTACCATGTTCTATATTTGAATGGTTAATGATAAGTCAAGGCACTGGCTTTCATCTTCTTTTACTAAATAAATGTCACCTTTTTCAGCCTCTTTGACAAGGGTATAGGAAGGAAAGAGCCTTTTTCCTTTCCTTGGAACTCTGGAAAAGGCTTCCCTTTAGGATTAGCCAATTCATTTATACACACTCACACTCTCTCACATATATCTTAATCATCTCATTGATAAAATTAGGTGGATGTATTAAATTATACCAATTATACCTAAAGTTCACTTGGGGTAAACTACTCAATATATCCTTTCCTAATCAAATTCTGTTATCTTTGGTGATATTTTAGATTTCATGTTTAAATTTGGCTTGATATTTACAGATCTATTTCAGATAGTCTTCATAATCAAAGCAAACTGAACTCTTCAAATAAAAAATCCTCACCAAAAGCACTAATTATGATGATTACTTATCAAACTTAGAACAGATGTGTTTTAAAGATCCACTTTACACTTTTGTTTTAAAAATTCTGTTAATATCATTCTGAATAAAGCAAGGGCTTACCATCCTAATTGAGAAATTTACAGTGATTATGAGCTAATTTGATAGATTGCCAAATGAATATTAATTTTGATACTTGTGAAATGTATTATTTCCATGTTTAATTGAAATAATGATAACAGACTATTGTAGTGATTCCATTATTGCAAGCAGTATGCATGGAGAATTAATAGCATGGGTTATAATAACTTTTACTATCTTCAGCTCAATTTTGATATGTAAAACTCCTATCCAAATGGTTTCATTTCATACATCCCTAAATTAAAAATAAATTGAATATCTTTTTTGAATATAGATATTGCTATCATTGTTTATGAAAACTACACACAAATGTAAATATAAACAATAATATCTAAAGTGTTTTACTATCAAATTTCTCAAATTACTTTCAGACTTACTTTAGGTATGGCAATTAGTTTATGCCAATGCTGTGGTACAATGCAGTTTTCCAAATCAGTAACAGTTGGTCACACTTGAAATGAGGCCAGTATTGCTGAAGATCAAAACAATTTCACTTAATTTTAATTACTTTAAATGTAATTCTATTTATTTATTTTCATCATGTATAGCATTTATTTTTTTCTCAAATCTTTTTTAAAATTTATTTTTGTTATTGTTGTACTGGGGGTACTTTGCAACATGCACAAAAGTTCTTACAATATACCATAGCTCAATTCACTTCCTCATCATTCTCTCATCCCCCTCCTCCCATTCCTGGAACAGTTTCAACAGGTCTCATTTTTCCATTTACATAGATGTGTCTATAGTATTTCCACCACATGCCCCCTCCTTCACCTCTTCATTATATGCTCCCCCTCTCAGTCCCCCCCAGATATTAGCTACCTATTGGTAATTACTTCTCCATTGGACAGGACAGACCCATAGATTTAATTCTGTATTTCACAAATGCATGGAAACCATTTTCATGGCATTTGTTTCAAAATAAGCTTAAATTCTTTCCAAGTAATAAATACATTTTCAAATATAAGTAATGACAGAATACATACTTTAGCTTCTAATTCCTTTATTCAGTATTAAAATATTATGTCTTAGCTGGAGTTGGCATCTAAAAGATAAAGGATAACTTTAATTTATGATTTTGTATGTATTCATTTCTTCCTTTTGCAGCATTAAAATAATGATTTACTATATGTTTAGCCTGCTTTTTTCTTGATTTAAAGGTTTTCTTAGGCTTGATAACTGTTAAGATTAAGTACCCAATTCCTCTCACTCTTTTTTGCCTAAGTAAGTATAATTCACATAAACACATGCACACACACATGCACACACACACACACACACACACACTGCACTTCCTTTTGTACTGAGAATAGTTTACCCCACATAGTACCCTGAAACAGGTTCAAACACACTCCAAAGTAAAAGCTGAATAACTTGCTACAATGTTATGCTTTTAGGCAGCTTTCTCAGAGCACTGCCATCTCTTTCTGCCACCTAGAAGAAAGTACATAATGACTTTTGTTAATTTACTCCACAAATGTTTGTATGGTCATTCTCTGATGTTCTCAGCCTGAATTGTAATGTGTGCATAAAGAATGAAAACATATCCTCTATTGTTCTAATGAAATAATATTCCAAATTATTTACCCTTTAATGTTACTCCAAATGATCACTTTGTACAGAATCATCTTTTTGTAGCAAGAGAAGCAAGAGAAACTGTGACCTTTTGAATGAACGTGATGTAAAGCATAAGACTTTTGCATATGGATCAATGTAATTCCCTTGGGTAACAATACCTTGGATAATCTATAAACAGACATTATAAATCTCTGCTTTCATCCTGTTACACCTTTGCTCAACAAATTTCTACTTTAAATTAGTCATTTGCTTAGGAAAAGGATCTACAGAATTTTTTGATCATGAAATTTTGGTTATCAAAAACATTGGACATATACTCACATGTATGCTTATTTCTAAATTCTATGTATGTAGCCACTGGAATATCTGCAGTACAGCATATGTTATATTTTATTGTATGACTCATGTTTGAGAAAATAAAATTTTGACTTTTTTTATTCACTTGTCTTAAATTGTACAAATATGTGACCTCATTATGAGACTTCCACAGGCTCACACAATGGTCTTTGATCATATTCCTCCCTCTATCACTCCATCTTTTCCTCTCTCTCCCCTCCCCTTTTCCTTTCCCTTGTAGCCATACCTCTGTTTGGTGACCTCACTTTTAGTTTTACTTTTCCACCTTCCACAAGTGAGAGAAACATGTGGTACCTGTCTCTGTAGGACTGATTTACTACACTTAACGTAATGAGCTCTAGTTCCAGTCATTCTCCAGGAAACAACATAATTTCATTCTTCTTTTTATTGCTATTTTCACTAGCATATGTAGATGTTACGAAGCAAGGGATTAGATTTTGCTCCACATATTCATGGAAATTATTTTCTTCATATTCACCACCACTTTTACTTGTTCTTATTTCCCCTTCCATAATGCCCTTCTAACTTTCCTGAAAAAATGTAAATGGATTTTATTATGACCTTTTCATACATGTATACAATTATTTTGACTCTCTTTCCTCATCTCACCTCCTGCTGGCTTCCCCCAGTAGTCTCCATTTTATGTTTATATTCTTTTTTAAATATCTAGATTCTGCATATGAGAGAAAGCAAGCACTATTCATCTTTCTCATTCTGTCTTTGCCATTTTTAAACGTTTTTATTAGTTTATAATAATTGTAGAGGGGGTTTCATTATACATTGCCACGTATGTGTACAATGTTCCCAGTTTGGTTTATACCCTCTATTGTTCTCCCTCTTCACCCTCCCCCTTCTTAAAATGATTTCCAAAATTTCAATGTTCCATATTCATGCTTGTGTAGAAAGTCACATTCTACGTAACTTGATGGTCATTGGGTATATCCATTTTCCTGCAAATGACATAATTCTGTTATTCTTTTTTGGCTGAATAATGCTCCATAGTGCATATACACACTTTCCTTATCCATCATTTTATACGTACAAAGCTGATGCTGTTACTCAATTATTATGAATGGTGCTGCAATAACCATCGGTGTGCTTATATCTCTGTTATGTGCTGATTTACATTCCTTCAGTTATATGTCGAGGAGTAGGATAGCAGGATCATATGACAGTTTTAGTTTTTTGAAGAAGCTCCACAATGATTTCTATAGTGACTGTGCTAATTTACATTCCCACCAATATATATTTATTGTCCATTTGTACATCTTTATTTATTATCCATTTGTACATTTTTATAGTTCAGATACTAACCACTGTCAGATGAACATCTGGCGAAGACTCTCTCCCATTCAGTAGTCCTTCTACCAGACCAAATGTTTCAAATGAGTCATGTTTGAGCTGAACTTATTTTAGTTTCCCAACATTTTAATTTCTGAAATAGCTTTAAAAAATATTTAAATAGAATAAAATTATCTTCAAAGAGTGATATTTGTTGTAAATAAAACTCAGAATACTACATAGTCTACTTTGCTTTCTCTATAAATGAATTTAAAGGTCATCGAAATATATGCTCTCTGTTGAGAATTTTACATTCTTTTAAAAATTTGTTTTGATCCCTAGTCCAGCAAAAAGAAAGCTAGAAGATATTGCTGTATTTCCTAAATGATTAAAGTCCATTCAAAGTAATTTCAAATGAGAAACACTAGAAGAAAAAAAATCATAGTCTCCGTAAAACTGAGATATGGAGGAGGAGAGGTATTATGTTTAAGGTGAATTCCTCAGTTTTCCTAAAGGTGAGCCAACTGATTTTATCTAAGGATGACAAATCACAATTTTGAAGAATTAGGCCCATTATTAAAACTGTGGTGAGATGAACAATTTTATTTATGGAAATGGAACCTGAAGTCAAGTGAGAGACTTTCAATTTCCATTATTCTGCCCATTGCTTTTCAAATGTCCCCTCACCTTCACATAGGAACATAGTTAAATTTCCAACTGCTAAATTATTGTCAGTTTTTACAGAATTTAAAGGAGATGCACGCACCAAGGTAGCCAGATTTAATTATGGGTCATAATTAACAAATAAAGTCTTTCATCCATTGATTAAATCTTTTGAATAACATGTAAAGTCATACAGGTTTAGATTAATTTCAGAAAGTTGGCATCTAGCTACTTCTGCCTATAAAGAGAATTAAGAAAAAAAACTACCTTAGACACTATATCAGCACCGCTTGTCCTGAAAAAGATATTTATTATCAGTCATAAATAATTTTGGAAACTCTGGCTTAATATGGAATGCAATTAAAGGTCAATCATAATGGAATGATACAATTTCATTGATTTCAGGTCTTAATTCCACCTACCATGATCCTCCATTTAGAGACACTAGTCATTATTGAGAATGTATTATATATCTGGTGGTAATTTTTAAATCAACTATTAAATGCAAAGCTAGGTAAGTTAAGGTCTTGAGAAGATGTGATATATATTGTATAGAATTCTAAGTATGTAAGTTTATTGATTTATTTTATTCAACTTCCTATTAAAGATCTTATTTTAACTTAATTGTCATCCAAACTATTTCTCTAAAGAATGAGTATGCCAGTTTTGAGCTCATACAACACCAAGGATTTGGCATCTAAACAGGAGTCTTTCTACTGCCAATTTCTTGCCCTGCCATAATCACTCTATCTCCTCAGCAAGTCTTTTTAAGAGAGTCAGTGACCCATTGATAGGTGCACTGATGGTGTGTGCAGCACTATTGTTTAACACTGTGAAATTCTGCCTGCCAGACGGTGCCATAGGGAAATGGCGTCACTGGCAGGTGGCTGGTTTTCCTTAATGTTTTGATACCTATTTCTGGCGAAGATGTTTGCTACTCCCTCTCCCTTACAAAAAAACTGCCTTCCCAAGAGCCTTCCTCTACTGTCATGAACCAGAGTTCATTCCTGTCAGGTCTCAGGTTGATAGCCCATCACAGAGTAATGTCCAAACATGAGAAATTGTGATAATTAAACTTCTTTCTTATTCCTTTGCACAGAATAACTAATTGTAAAAATTGGCAGTCAGCCTGCCATTTGAAAGTGAAGAAAACATCTTGTTTTAACATCTGAGCAGGGATTTTTTTTTGTAATCTGTAAACAATTGGACCATATGTAGTGTGATGGGAAACATGAAGGCTGTGATAGAACATCATTGAAGGAACCTTGTGTTTATCACTCTACTTTGATTCATTGCAATAAAAATTAGCTCTTAATTTCTGGGTTTGATCATGATTTTAAAGAGACAGTTTTTCTTAAAGTACCCGATTACACTGACAATTTACCAAGTCATGACTCAGAGAGAAGCGATGGAATTCCAATTTTTCAAATGTAAATATGTTTTTAAGACACCTAAACAGGTAACAGATGTAGCCATGGGCTTTTACAGCCTTTGTTTTGGCCTGAAATCCACATCAGTGACACAAAGAAGCTCCACACAATATGGTTCAACTCTTAGTATGGTTAATTTTCTTCTAAATAAATTCTGTTGATGAAATTGAAGTCAAATAAAAATATCATCACTGTTTAAGTCAAAATCTTAAAAAATGAAACAATCCCTTCTCCTAATTTTGCTATATTTTCCACCTATTTTATGGCTAGCATGGGCAAATTAACTATGATACTTTAAAAACTGTGTCAAAGAATAACTTTTGAAATTTTTGAGTGATGAAAGGTTCTCACACATAAAGGTTAAATTCCCTTATGCTCATTTGATATCACTTGAAAGAAAATAAAATAACTGAGAGAATTTGGGGATAATCATAACAGCAGCAATCGTTGTATAAGAAGGAAATGTGTTAAAGGCAGGGACAGAGAGCAAGATTCTCTACCTGACATGCTGGATTTCAAGTTTTCAAATTTTCATTCAGTAACTTTATCTTCCTGTCCCTTGGTGTCCTTTTCCCCCAAATTAACTAGTTAGATTAGATCAGTTATTCTTAAATGCAATGGGAATGAACCTTAAGTTAGACTCACCTGAAGAACTTTTGGAAAACACTAATGAGTACGAGGTCTCCTTTCACTTCCTCTTCTCATTCCCTCCCCCAAAGTCACTGCAGGGTGAGCCACTCTTCCCAGTTGGCAGGTTGACATATGGGAGAACCACCAACCCAGATAATCTCTATAGAATAGCCTGTTTGATGTTATTGAAGGATTTAAAGCATCTCGTTGTTAGCACTGCGAGATCTTGTAGGTCTCAATTGTTTTTGACTTTATGAAAATTTTTATTGCTCTAATTTTGATCATTTTAATATTTATTGGGTCATTATCCAACATTTAGTTTAAATGTGAGAAACATAAGTACTGATGTTTGCCATAAACTCCTGTATGCCTCAAGTGTCTCCCAACTTCAGTCTATTCTGGAAACCTGTACTTACAGCAAACTGCAAATGACAAAAGAACTTCCCACTTCTTGGCTGTAAAAGTTGTACTTACCTTGTTTTCATGAAACCAACCTCCGTTTCCAAGGAAACAAGAACAAAAAGGCAGTTGGCAGGCAGCATCTGGGACTTAGAAGAACTCTCACATGTCAATTTCAACTGCTGGCTGCCGGCTCAAACCTAAAAATGTGGGCTATTACAATCACCTTCGGATTTCTCACACACAAAAGAATATTAAATGCATTCTTTTCTCTTAATTTTTAAATAATTGCTTTTAATAGAAAGCATGTAAAATATGCTTTGAAACAATACAATAAATTAAATGTATTTTAATTGCTAGATAATTCAGCAAAACCTCAAGTTTTATTTTAAAACAGTAGGCACACATAGTGCAGGGATATTATCTTAATTTTATACCATCCATCTTTGCCACTTTCTCTTAAGTTATGTCCACTTCTTTCTTAATGTTTTCTATTTCCCAACTCCTAATTTCTTTTTCTTTTTTGATCCATGTGCAAATGATACCAATCTCTCTTGTTTTTCCCATAAAACTTTGCAGCCATTTTTAGTATTTTAATAAAGTGTTTTAATGATGAAACATGAAAGTACATTTGACAGTTTCTCTTAAATATGTTTGCAGTTCTTGGCCAGGTCCCACATTAGTGCAGTCTACTTCTTCTGAACATGGTTCTGTACTTGGGTTCATCACAGCCCTCAGTTTCCTTCCAGTCTCTAGGCTTTCTTCCTTCATGGCTCAGACCGAGATCCATCTGAATTCATTGGACTCTTGCTGAATGATAACCGCAGCCACAAAGAAGGATTTGCAAAAGGAAACAGTAAGAGATAGGTCTTTTTTTTTTTTTAATGTAGAAACTTGTCAAAATACTTTAGGCATTTAGATGCTCGTAGGAATTGATTAATAATTGCCTGGAAAATAGAGCTTCAAATTTCTGCATTATTTCATATTATTCTAATTACTGTCTTCAAGTAAAGATTTTGAGTCCTTTAGAATTTTCCTCCTTTGATTGTTACACAATTTTATAGTGTACCAGTGTCCTTTGACTTCTAAGATGTCTATGGATGGACACAGTGTCCTCTGACTTCTAAGATGTCTATGGATAGACATTAGTCTATGAAATATTGTGGAAGTTACACATGCAGGCATCACATTTGCAATGTGGATTTGTTGCATTACTTTTTATTGGTAGCCTGTTTGTAATGGGTTATACGGCAAACTTGTGTAGTTTTAGAAATTGTCTCCATGTTAGACTATTAGAGATAATTTAGCTTCCTTTTCCACAAAATAAAAATATAGGAAATGTCAAGATAAATTTAGGAAAAAACATTTTTGTTCTAAGTTCTTCTAATTTCTCCCCAATTATATGTTTATACAATCCTTTACCTTCTTCCTTTGCTGGTACAGCATCCTAGAAATTATACTATTCATTTGTGAATTCAGATACTGTTTAATGTTCTCACTTCTTACGGGTAGGCAAATGGGATTCTCACATTCAGAATCATTTGGCAGTATTGGAAAGTCACCTTTTATAAGGAAATTATCTGAATTTGCTTGAAGACCATGAAAAAGGGTACACAAGCAAAGCTTGATAAAGAGTTAGCATGTAATAGTACAAATGATAAAATTAGTCTCCTAAATTTGAGAATCCTCTAACATTGGAAAAGTATGGGAAACTTAACTCCAAAAATCTACTCACATGACGAAATGAGGCCAAACTTTTGTTCTAGTTTAATTATAAGTTACATAACACTCACACTTTTAAAATTTAGACTTTTACATTTTAGTACATTCACAATGTTGAACAACATTCACCACTGTCTAACAGGACCATTTTTGTGTCACACCTAAAAGAATCCTTCTGCCCATTGTAAGCCACTGGCCACTACTTCCCTCCATTCCTTGGCAGCAGCAAGTTTATTTTCTGTCTCTATGGATTTGCTTATTCTAGATTATTCATATAAATAGAATCACTTTATGTGACTTTTTGTGTTTATCTTCTTTCATTAAGCATTTTTGAGGTTTATCTTTCCTGCAGTGTATATCAGCAAATCGATAGAAATTTTGTCATGTTTCCATTGTTCGGCTATTAAGATCCATGTTTCTATGGACATTCATGTACATTTTGATATGAACATGTTTTTGATTCTCTTTTGTATATACATGGGAGTGGAATTGCTCTTCCATATGGTAATTCCAAAATACTATTTTAATTGAAATATAATAAACAATGTTTAATATATTTTATATATTTACATATATATTATTTATATGTTTATATATATTATATATTTATATATTATATAATATTTATGTATATTATATTTACATATAAACTATTTATTTATTTATTTATATATTGGAAATGACTCCAAAAGTAGAAGAGTATGAAAAGTATCTAATTTTATCTACAAAATTTTTTTTCAAAAGCTTATTAACAGTAAGTAAAACTAAGCAGGGAAAATAAAGTATATTCATTGTTAGTGGAGTGGTATTTCTGTTTATATTTTGGCTTCTATTGCTATGAGATTTTAGAAACAAAGAATTTAATATGACATATTACTCTTATATCAGACCTATTAAATTCCATGTTAAATTTCAAAAAAATATACAAATTGACAATCTCAAATATCTAGATAAATAAGAAGCAAGAATATTATGAAACCCAGTAGACATTATGTATAATGTAAACATTGATTTACAATGGTTTGACAAACAACTTTTTTACTATGTGGTGGTATGAAAGCAGTACATAGTAGAAATCATACTTTGAATTTTAAATTTAGATCTTTTCCTGGACTAGTGATATGTAATAAGGTATTCTCAATCATGAAGTAGTGAGCAATAGTTGTGAGTCTCAGCTTCCAGTCACTCACATAGCAAGGATGAACAACTGGTACTGTACAATGTACTGGATCACTAAGCCATAATGTTAATTAATTTAGGCATACTCAGTGTATTTATTATGATATTTTCAATTTAGGATGTGCTTTTGGGAAATAACATCAGTGTAAGTTATGAAGAGCACTGCAATAATATTTGAAGCCAAAAGTTATAATTCATGTACAATATAATAGGGAAAATAATTTTATTTTGAATGCAGAAAACCAATATGCAAAATATTCAGTAAGAAAGTGCCTCTATTTTGTGTTCCACAATTCATTAAAATGTTTCAAATCTACTTTGATTTTATTGAAAGAATAAATTTAACATTTTACTCATTTGTAAACTTTTCTGTAATGATAATATGCACCTGAGAAATGGACTTTCAGATTTATCAAATTTTTTATTTGGATTGTTTTTTCTCTTACCTTATCTATCTCTTTGCATGTGTGTGTGTTAAGGTATGAATATATATTTAGGGCATATAGATAACAACACACATATATCTCACATGTATATCCCACATATATGTATATATGTGTCTGCATTTGTTTCTCTCTTTTTATACTTAGGAAAAATTTATTACTTGAGTATCTCTCTTTTCTCATATATATTTACCTACATTCAGCAATTGATTGACATTATTATAAAAACATAATTTTAAGGAAACTATTACTTTCATTTTATTTTTCTCTCTTAAAAAACGATGATAATAAAATTCTGTTAAAAATTAATGTAATTGGCCTTTCTTGTCTTTTCTAAAGAATTTTGATTCAAACAATTCACATTATCATTTTTTGTATAAAGCATGAATTAATCAAAGAAGTTTAGACTAACAGACTAGAGATACTTTACTTACTTATTTAACTTTGTTTTTAATGGTGCTATTATATTACTGAATTAGTATTGTGCTAATTCTACACTCTGTATTTCCACAGTGAACTTTGAACAAGCTTACCCTCCCATTATAGTCTCATTCCTTTCTTCTCCCTCTCATTTTCAAACAGTATTTGATGGGTTCATTGCACTACCTTGTTATAAATATATATAATACATATAAATATAAATATATGTAGCATACTTTCATCCTCTTAACCTCTCAATATTCTTTCCTTTGCCTCTCTCTCCTCCAGTGGATCCCTCAAGACCTGACCTGGTTCACAGTCATGTCCCATTATCATCATTGTAATCATAACCATTTAGGTCTGGAATCCTCACTGACAGAGATCATGTGATATCTGGCTTTTCGAGTTGGGCTTTTCTCACTCTCCAATTCCATCCATTTTTCCTTAAAATGACATGATTTCATTTGCCTTTATGATTGAGTAATATATATATTTATATGTTATATATTATATATATATATTTACATATATATATGGTACCATATCTGCACCTCTGATTTCACAGTTTGATTGTTATGAAGAAAGTTGCCATAAACATGGATATGCAGTTATCTTTCTTATACATTGATTCACACTCCTTTAGATATATGTTCAAAAATGGTATGTAGGGTCATGTGGTAGATTTATTTTTAGTCTTTAGAGAAACCTCCATACTTATTTCCATAGTGTTTCCATAGTGGTTACACTTCCCACCAACAGTATCTGAGGGTTCCTTCCCCACACCCACAACCCAGACATCCTTGCCAGCATTTGCTGTTGTTTTCTTGATGATTGCCAGTCCAAGTAACGTGGAATCTTACTGTAGTTTTGATGTGCATTTCCTGTATGACTAAGGATGTTGAGTCATTTGCCCATTTACTTATAGGATTATTGTTCCTTTGTCATTTAGTTCTTTTGAGCTCTTGGTGTAACTAGATATAAGTCTCATCTGTCTGATTGCTGGTAAAGATTTTTTTCTCATTCTGTGTGTTGTTTCTTGATTTTGGTAACTGTTTCTTTTAATATGTAGAATTTTTCTAGTTTATTGCAGTGTTGTGTCTCAATTCTTGCTCTTATTTTCTGAGTAATTAGAGTCTTATTCAGAAAATAATTACCTATGCATATATCTTCTTAGTTTTCTCCAGTATTCCTATATACCATCAAAGTTTTAGGTCTTATATTAAGATCTTTGATCCATTTGGAGTTGGGTTTTGGACAGGGTGAGAGATGAGGGTCTAGTTTGAGTCTTTTTTATGTAGACAACTAGTTTTCCCAGCACCATTTGCTGAAGAGGCTGTCTTTTCTTGTGTTATGTTTTTGTTTCCTTTGTCAAAGATCAGATGACTGAAGCAGTGTGTTTTTATTTCTGAGTCTTCTTTCCCATTGGTCTTCATGTCTGTTTTTGTGTCAGCATCATGCTTTTTTTGTTACTATGACTCTGTTGCATAATTTGAAGTCTGATATTGTGATAACTCCTGTTTTACTCTTTTTTGCTCAAGATTGCTTTTGCTTTAACTATTTTGAGAGGATTGGGAGTAAAATCAAGGTCCTCCAGTATGCTAAGAAAACATTCTACTTCTTAGATATATCCCAAACCTTCATGTGCTAATCCTACCTGGGGTGGTGGGTTATTACCAGTGGGAGTGGGAGGCAGCGGGTGAGGGGTAGGAGGGTGGATACAGTGCAAAAAAATGTATATATGTATGTAAATGCAAATATGGTACCTGTTGAAACTGTTCCAGGAATTGAGGGAGTGCTGATGATGGAGGGAGTGAATTCAAGTATAATATATTTGATACATTGTAAGAACCTTTGTAAATGCCACAATGTACCCCTGCCCCACCCAACAATAAAGGGAAAAAAGAAATAACTAAAGAGAAACATTTCCAATCTAACAACCAAAAATAATGACAACAAGGAAGTACATGAAATTATATAATGCCACATAATCCTTTGGGAAGGACTTTCCTTTTTTCAGAAAACTTACCATTTCATCATTCTCTTTTTCTTTCCCTGTAATGCTTACTTACACTCTCTCGCTGTCTTCAACTTGTTCCTTCCTTTTCAATAATCCAGCGATCCATCAAGAAGCTTTTCTGTTTAAATAGTTGCTTACCTGGTCCTACTAAGAAAGTTTAGTCTTAATCAGTTTCCTGTATCCCTACCACATCCTTTGACTTTCTGAGGAGATCCTGGATACAGAAAAAGAGTGAACCCCATGGCTAAAATAAGGAATCATTCTCATTTTACTATAAACTTACTATGTATATATACCAAAATTGAAGATAAGAATCTGAGACAACATCTATTTCTAAAGGCAAATAATATATGTGAAATAAATTAGGACAAGACAATCTCAGGAAAGAAGTAAGATAAAATAAGTAAATCTCAGAGAGATGAGTATCTTTACCTGTATTAAGATATATCCTTGTCACTTAACTCTTTACCAAGTTAATGGGGTACTAACAACTAAAAGATTTGAAAGGAAAGAGAAAGTTACTAGAACGGGAAGGAAGAAAATAACCCTCATAGAATTTAAGACACTGTGGTAGGTTTATTGTGAGTCAAGCAGTAGAGCACCTGCCTAGCAAGTTTGAAGCTCTGAGTTCAAACACCAGTACCAAAAAAAAAAAAAAAAGACATTCTGGTGAGAAAAAGCAAACTTTGAGATAAATAACTGATAAATAAAATTTTGATTAATAGGTACTCCCAAATGATGTGAATTTAACCTGGACCATTATATAAGTCAAGTTCAAGAATTAGAAAGTAATATGGAAAACAAAATGAGAAGTAACCCAAGGTCCAGAATTATACAGGAGGATATGTGTATGGATGTAAGTGGAAGGTTTATGGACAATAAAGAGAAAATTGAAAAAAAAATAATTAGGCTGATGGAAGGACAGGAGTAAGACAATCATGTAAAATAGATTTAGTTATGAGTAAGCCAGTTAACAATTTACCTAATGAGTTCAAATTTTATGCTGTATTTCACCATAGTTCTTTCCTTAGGCACTGATAATCAGAGAAGTGGAATGTGAAAAATCCAATATAACTATGAATGTTGTCAAATGACCACAATGCTGAAAGATTTCTACAAGTCCAATGCAATTCTCCATCAAAATATCAATGAGATTCTTCATAGAACTAGACAAAGAAATTCTAATATTTATATGGGAAAAATGTATTGCCAAAGCAATCTTGAACAAAAACAGCAAGGCTGGTCAAAAGAACAATGCAGGAGGTATCACAATACCTGACTTCAAACTATATTACAAAGCAGTAGCAATAAAAACAGCATGGTACTGGTACAAAAACAGACATGAAGGCCAGTGGAACAGAATAGAGGACCCAGATATGAAGCCACAAAACTATAACCAACTTGTCTTTGACAAAGGAGCTAAAAATATACGATGGAGAAATAGCAGCCTCTTCAACAAAAACTGCTGGGAAAACTGGTTAACAGTCTGCAAAAAACTGAAACTAGATCCATGTATATCACCCTATACCAAGATTAACTCAAAATGGATCAAGGATCTTAATATCAGACCACAAACTCTAAAGTTGATACAGGAAAGAGTAGGAAATACTCTGGAGTTAGTAGGTATAGGTAAGAACTTTCTCAATGAAACCCCAGCAGCACAGCAACTAAGACATAGCATAGATAAATGGGACCTCATAAAACTAAAAACCTTCTGTTCATCAAAAGAAATGGTCTCTAAACTGAAGAGAACACCCACAGAGTGGGAGAAAATATTTGCCAACTATACATCAGACAAAGGACTGATAACCAGAATATATAGGGAACTTAAAAAACTAAATTCTCCCAAAACTAATGAACCAATAAAGAAATGGGCAAGTGAACTAAACAGAACTTTCTCAAAAGAAGAAATTCAAATGGCCAAAAAAACACATGAAAAAATGCTCACCATCTCTAGCAATAAAGGAAATGCAAATTAAAACCACATTAAGATTCCACCTCACCCCTGTTAGAATAGCCATTATCAGCAACACCACCAACAACAGGTGTTGGTGAGGATGCCGGGAAAAAGGAACCCTCTTACACTGTTGGTGGGAATGTAGACTAGTACAACCACTCTGGAAAAAAATTTGGAGGCTACTTAAAAAGCTAGACATTGATCTACCATTTGGTCCAGCAATACCACTCTTGGGGATATACCCAAAAGACTGTGACACAGGTTACTCCAGAGGCACCTGCACACCCATGTTTATTGTGGCACTATTCAGAATAGCCAAGTTATGGAAACAGCCAAGATGTCCCACCACTGACGAATGGATTAAGAAAATGTGGTATCTATACACAATGGAATTTTGTGCAGCCATGAAGAAGAACGAAATGTTATCACTCGCTGGTAAATGGATGGAATTGGAGAACATCATTCTGAGTGAGGTTAGCCCGGCCCAAAAGACCAAAAATCGTATGTTCTCCCTCATATGTGGACATTAGATCAAGGGCAAACACAACAATGGGATTGGACTTTGAGCACATGATGAAAGTGAGAGCACACAAGGGAGGTGTGAGGATAGGTAAGACACCTAAAAAACTAGCTAGCATTTGTTGCCCTTAATGCAGAGAAACTAAAGCAGATACCTTAAAAGCAACTGAGGCCAATAGGAAAAGGGGACCAGGCACTAGAGAAAAGGTTAGATCAAAAAGAATTAACCTAGAAGGTAACACCCACGCACAGGAAATCAATGTGAGTCAATGCCCTGTATAGCTATCCTTATCTCAACCAGCAAAAACCCTTGTTCCTTCCTATTATTGCTTATACTCTCTCTACAACAAAATTAGAAATAAGGGCAAAATAGTTTATGCTGGATATTGAGGGGGTGGGAGGAGAAGGAGGGGGCGGAGTGGGTGGTAAGGGAGGGGGTGGGGACAGGGGGGAGAAATTACCCAAGCCTTGTATGCACATATGAATAATAAAATTAAAAAAAATACAGCAAGTCTGGAAGCATAACAGTAGCAAATTTCAAATAATACTATAAAGCTACAGTAACAAAGCAGCATGGTACTGGCACAAAATAGACACATGGACCAAGAAGCTATGATAAAGGACCCGGAAAGAAACCTAGTCATCGATGGCCAACTGATTTTTAACAAAGGTGTCAAAAACATATATTGGAGAGAACAATATGTGCAACAAATGATTTGTAACAAATGATGTTGGGAAAAATCAATATCCACATGTTGAAAACTGAAAATAGAGCCTTGCTGAAGTTTGTATATGAATTGTTCCCCCAAAAGGCTCATGTGTTGAAGGTTTGAACCCCAGGTTTTGGTGCTATTGCAGGATGATTGATTCATAAGGGTGCTAACTTTATAGGTGGGCTAATCCATTGATGAGATCATTCTAACTGGGTTATTAGGATGTGCATCCTGATTGGAAGAAGGTCACTGGGGTCTTGTCTTTGAAGGGTATTTCTTACCCTGGCCTCTATCACTCTCTGCTTTCCAGAGTGAGCAATTTTGTTCTACCACCTTTGCTCTCTGTCTCTGTCTCTCTATATATATCTCTTTCCCTCTGTCTCTCTCCATCTTGTTCCTTTCCTCCCTCTCACTCTCTGAATTCTGTTTTTTATAATATTAATTTTACAAATGAGTTTAATTGTGATGCTTCCATATATACATGTAATGTATTTCACCACATATGTTACTCTTTCTTATCAGCCCCCCCCCCTTTAAAACAAATTTTAATGCCCTTTCCTCCTTTAATTTGTTTCTTTCAGTTATTTGTAACATTAGGGATGAAGAAACAACTAACAAAAAAACCTCCCTTTGCTTACTGCACAAAATCAACTCAAGAGTGTATCGCAAACCACAATGTAAATGCCAAATCTTAAAACTACTTGAAGAAAATATATGAAAAATACTAAGATGTTGGCAATTTCCTGAATAGGACTCCGTGAAACAAAAGGAAGAATTAATAAATGGGCTTGCATCAAACTTAAAATGCTTCTGTACAGCAAAGGAAACAATCCACAGAGTAAGAAGACAACCTACAGAATGGGAGAATATCTTTTCTATTCATCTGACAGGGACTTAATATCCAAGTCAAAAAACTTAACAACAAAAGAGCAAAGGATTCAATTAAATTAATTGAATAGACAAATCTCAAAAGAAGTACAAATGTCTTATAAATACCCCAAAAATGTTCAACATCATTAGCCATGAAAAAAATATAAATCCAAATTACATTGAGGTTCCATCTCACTCCAGTCAGAATGTCTATCATTCAAAAGAACAGAAAACAACAAATGTTTTTGAAAATGTGGAGAAAAATGAGTCCTTCCACATTGTTGATAGAAGTATAAATTAATGCAACTACAAAAAATGCTATGGACTTTCAAAAAACTGAAAATAGAACTACTATATGTTCTGGCTATGACACTCTCGGGTATTTATCCAAATGAAATGTATTAGCATAATACAAAAGCGATACCTGTGCATCCATACCATTTAAGTCTTACAATAATGTTGTTGAAAACTGAGGTTTAAATGAATGAAGTCACTTATGCTTTATAATATATATTTTTAAATTTTGATACATGATTATATCATAGTAGATTTTATGGAGAAACAACTCTGAATCACCTTAACATCAACTTATTTTACATGAGAATATATATATATATAAATGTGAATCTTAGACAAACGATATAACAATCATTTTGACATACAGATATAACAGAGAAAGATATGTATGTATTTATTATTTTATCTACAAATGTATGAAAACATTTTTGGCTTATTAAACCACTTATTTTGAGAGATAGCCTTTAAAAAAAGACAAGGGATTATTGGTGATTGGTGAAGTGAGGCAGATTTTAAATTTAATGCATTGAATGCTTTCCATGGTTTTACTTCAACCATATTCTATGGCTGCTATGTATTACACTATACAGTAAACAAATTTGTCATGAGTAATTGTGTAGGACACACCAGAAAGGAAATCTTAACAAATGTGCTAAATTATATTATCTTAATGTAAAAAAATTTGAACACTTTTGGTATAAAACAATCATTGAAAACTGAAAAACACCCTTATAATTCCATTTTAGTCAATAGTTTCAATTGCACCTTTCAACAAATCTACTCCCAGTAATGCAGAGTTGCAAATTTGACTGATTTGAACTGTACAGTGTTCTTCTGCCCATCAGATGTTGAAGGTGCTAATGAGCTGTGAAATGGCCAAAAGCAGGCCACAAGAAGGAAAGAAGAGAAGTCACAGGCCAAATTCACCACAAAAGGAATAATTATTGGTAAATAATGAGAAATTTAACTCAAGTTTTACCTGTTACATGTACTTACTATAAGTTTTTCTAGAAATATAGCTCAAAATCTATTTTCTTTTACTCTAATGACTGAGACCATTTTATTGAGAAGAGCTGAATATATCTACACACTCAGAGTCCTCAAAATGGATTCGTAATAGAAAGCATAGCCTTTTATTTTCATGAAAGTAGGATCATTAATTAATATAAGAAATAACAAGTATTTTTGCAAGTAAACATATTCCAACTTATAGAATATACTGTGTGGTTATATCTATATATATTCTAATCTGATTTTGTAAATACTTTAGCCAATTCTTTTCATCAATTCATAATTTTTATTGTATTAATTTTTATTATTTTCTGTGATCCTACTTGATACATATAACAATTTTGGTTGTAGATTTATTGATCCTTAATCAATTTAAAAGTTTTGGGGGGCTATGTTTGGAAAAAGAAACTTAAAAATTTGTTGCTATATGTGTGTATAGGAGGGCATGCATGGTGCTTGAGCACATGGGCATGAATGGGCTTTATTTCATGTTACCAAGAAGCACTAATGCCAAAACCTGCTAATTAGTTTAAAATTTTTGCTGGGCACTGGTGGTTCTCAACTGTAATACTGGCTACTCAGGAGGCAGTGATACAGAGGATCATGGTTCAAAGACAGACCTGGAAAATAGTTCTTGAGACCCTATCTCAAAAATATCTAACACAAAACAGGGCTGGTGGAATGGCTCAAGTGGTAGGTAGGCCTAGTAAGTATGAGGTCCTGAGTTCAAACCCCAGTGCTGCCAAAAGTTTTTTAAAAACTTTTACTATACATCATGAACATAAATATGGATTTATAAAAAGATCTCTTTTGGCAGAGAGTTATTTCCTTCTACTTTACTTAGGAATGAATCATTTGCATGAAAGTAATACTTATAACACTTATAATTTTTTGGATAAAATTTTGATCCTGAAAAATTACTTTGCGAACATTGTAGTTCTCATTGTTTCTCACTTTATTTGTTTTTGTTTTTGATTTTGGCTTTCAAACAGAATCATTGAAATTTTTTGCTTGTTTTTGCTTGAAGAGTAGGAGATGTGTTATTATCATCTTGCATCTCATGAAAAATAAAACAAAAGCAAGACCTGCCCTCCTTTCTTTCCATTATGTTTACAAGATTTCAGGTTTTTTTTCCTAGTTACTTGAGAATATAAGTGGTAACTGAATTTACATCATTCTTTATCAAGATCTTTGTGAGCAAAAGAAATAGAATATGCAAATTTAATTGTAGATGATCAAAACATTCTAGTCCATTATCAACAGATGTATGTCATTATAGTAATACAAACAAATTATTTCATCAGCTGCTGTAGGCACTTTCAAAAATCTAATGCAATGAACATAAGTTTGATTTTCCAGGTGCTCACTTTTAAATATTAATGTTTTGTTTGTATTATCAATGTTATCTACTGCTATTATTTATTATGCTCAAGTTAAATTTTTATCTTAATTTATTGTGATTATCACCAAAACTTCTTCCAGGGAATGTGTAGATCTTTCTCAATGCTCAAGATTCTAAATATTGACCAGTTTATTTTGGCACTAGTCACTATTATTGGAACATTTATTTCTTTTACGTTTCATTAGTATTACTTTACCATAGTGTTTTATTCTCATTGTTCTGATAGTTGCTCCATTCTTACTGGTCTTTAGTGGTAAACTAAAGTATGTTCTCTACCTTGGCAGCTTGCTGTTGTTGTTACTGTTGTTATTGCTAATATTATTGCTTTTACTACTGCTGCTGCTCTTGTTGAGGAGTCATTATAACAAGCAGGAGACTGTCAACCCCATCTATAACAATTAGGTTTGCAACTTTGTGTGATTTGTCTCCCTGGTCACATCTAATTATTTTCATTGGGATTTGGGCATAGGTTAGTTAGAGTCTGTAAGTCACATGTGCTTATGGCTTGAGTATGCCCTTTTGGAGCAGCCAGCACCACAGAAGGGTTACAAAGGTAAAGAATTATTCAGAACACACAAAGAAGGCACAGTGAGTAGTGGTCTAATAACTCATTTCAGTTCATTTCTGAAAGACACTTTTTTATTCACCAACAATTACCCTAAATTTTGTTGATTTGTTTAATGTAAATTACTTTGCATTGATTTATATCACTTTAGGTTAAATGTGAGTTAAGACTACACTTTCAGAACTTACACTTTTATAACAGAGTCATTTGGTTAGTCTTATGTTAAATTTCTCCCTTCTTTGAAAATTTTCAAAACTTTATGAAACGTTTGCTTTATAAGGGATTATTTTGGGGATGATGGAACTATTCTGTGTCTTGATTATGCATTTATCTAATGTATAGAACTGTACACTAAAAAGACTGACTTTTGCTTTATGTGTATTAAAACAGTTAAAGAATATTTTAAGATATTATATATACTGCCATATAATTTTGATGTCTATGTCAAAGAGATCTGAGGGATCAAAAATACAAAATAAGAATTATCTATTTCACCTTTTGTTTTAGAATATAAGCTTCATAATGGTAGGGACATTGTCTCATTTTATGTCTTATCCTGTTACCAAGTACCTTAGTGGTTCTCAGGAATTGTTGTTGAAAGAATTAATAAAACTAAACACACTGGTATACATCTGGAATCCCAGCAATTGAGAAGCATGGCCAGCTTTGACTACACAGCAAGACCCAGTCACAAAAACAAAACAAAACAAAACCCCCAAAACAAAAAAGAATGATTAAATAATTCTTGAAAATTATTTGATTCATATTAGTAGCCACCATATATTAAATACATGACTCCTTCAGTTAAAATACAAATATATTTTAAAGAATATGTAGTTTGATCATATCATATATAGATACCGAAGTAGGTATAGATTTTAGTGTTCACTTATTTATTGACTTTTAAGGTACCAGCTATAATTCTTCACAATGTAGGCCTAGAAAAGTACCAAGATAAGTATATATGGAAACATTGCAATGAAATTCCCTCATATTATTAATGTAGGCTATTTCAAAAATAAAACAAAGCAGGGCAATGGTAGCTCACATGTAATCTTAGCTAATTGGGAGGCTGAGATTGAGAAGATTACAGCTCATTAGCACCTTCAACATGTCATGGGCAGAAGAACATGGGTATTGTCCAAATCCGTCAAATTTACAGCTCTGCATTACTGGGAGTAGATTTGGTGGGAGGTGCAATTGAATCTATTGCTTAAAATGGAATTATAAGGGTGTTTTTCAACTTTTAATGATTGTTTTTACCAGAAGTGTTCAAATTTGTTTACATTAAGATAACATAATGTAGCACATGTTTTTTTTGAGTTTGCTATATGCTTCTCATGGATTAATGATAGCTCATTTGTTTCTAGTGCTGAAAAAATATTCTATTACCTGGATGTTCCACACTTCACTTACTCGTTTTCCTACAGAAGGACATCTTGTTGCTACCAAATTTTGTCAATTGTGAATAAAGCTCATAGAAGGCTTATGTTTTTTTAAAGTAAATACTTTTTCTTATTGCCTTAAGCCAATGGATATGTGTATCACTTGATTCTGAACAAGAAATTATAATATGAGCTGTTCAAAGCACAATGGTGTTTCATTATTGGTAATTGCTTTGCCTTTGAACTAACAGGAGACATTTGAATGTCAAGATTCATGGATACACAGTTTTCTAGGCACACAATATTATGTCAACCAGTTAATTTCTTGGCTTTCATATTAGTTACTGAGGTCACTTATTTTGCTATACTAAGTGAAAAAAAAGAAAAAAATTAAATCGCTCAACAAAGAAGCCTCAATTAATTTAAAACGCACAATAATGGGCTCTAGAATAACAACTGCATTTTAACTACTAAGTTCATTAAACATTTTCCCAAACTCATAACCATTATTTTGCTTAGTCAGATGTTTTCTCAAAGGAGAATTCATTCATTTTAACTGCTTAAAATACATGATGAATGAAGCAATTTGCTTTTTTATTTACATTTTACCACTGATAATATTTTATTAAAACACCACCACAAAAGAGTACATTGTGACTTTAATCAGCTCTCTCTTTCTAGGACAATGCATTAATCTTATAGTTAAAACTTTAGGGTTATGTTTGTTAATGATGCAGAATAAGATATCTTTAGAAATTAGTAGAATATTTTATATTATGAAATTACTATATGGCCATTGTTTAACATAAACTTGAGCACAAATTAATTAGAGACCTCACTCAATTTTGATTTTCAGAGGTAACTGAAAATCGCAATATTTACAACACAGATAATTTATATGATATTGAAATGAGACATTGTAACAGTGAAATATTTTATTATTTGTTTCACATTTGTGTGACAGCTGATAAGGCAAAACTGACCATCTAAGATTTCTCAGTATCACTCTTAGTTTTCCATTCCAAAATAACAATAACCATGAATTTTATTCTTTTTGCTTGGTAGCATTTACAAAACACATCATATTGGGCATTAACTTGATCATGTAATTTCTTGCTACTACCCATATACTTGTAAAATCTAGGAACTATACATTTTATTATTATCTGCAAATTACTGAAAAGATGAGAAGGCAAGTGAATAACTAGACAAAAAGAAAACCGAAATATTTTGAATAAGATACTTTTTAAACTATGAGAGAGAGAGAGAGAGAGAGAGACTATAAGGAATTGTTTCAAATAATTATAGATGCTGAGAAGTCACAAGATCTGCAGCTGTCAAGCTGGTAACCCAGGGATGTCAATAATACAGTCTGAGTCAAGATAATAAAAAAAGTCATGAGAGTTCTTAGTGTTAGTGTGATCTGCAGATTGAATGTTGAGAAGTTCAAAACCTGAGAAGAATGGAAATTTCTATTTCAGTTTGAATATGGAGGCAGGGGAAAAACATACACTGACCCAGCTGGGCAGCAGTCAGACAATTCCCAATTAGTTGCAGGAAGGTTACTATTCTGTACTTTTCAGGACCTTTATCTGATAGGATGAGGGAGATCCATATTATGGAAGGCAGTATTCTTTATTCATTCTATTGACTCAAATGTTAATCTCATCTAGCAATACCCTCACAGAAAAACTTAGAATAATCTTTCACCAAATATCTGGGCACATCATGGTCCATGAGAGTTGATGTATAAAGTGAAACATCACTTGCACTGCTACAATTCTCTGAGGTTTGATTACATTTAAAGTCATTATACTGATTTTAATTCTTTTTGCTTTTCTTTTTAATGAGCTTGGTTCCTCTATTTCATTTTTTTAATCTTGATACATTTTATTTTTTTCCATATTTATACATGTATACCAAATACATGGGCCATATTTACCCTCCTTTACCCTCTTCATTTACCCTCCTTCCCACTAGTACTCTCCCCTTAACATGACCTGTTTTACATTCCTGTCCTTCATTGTTTGAGTGTCATGGGTTTTATTGGTGAACTTTATCCTTCAGATTTCTTGCTATCCTGTGTATGACAATTATATCCATTAAAAATATGTCACTCTCCATGTTTGTAGACTATGGTAAAAAGATTTATGTGCAAGAGTACCCTGAATTCATCTTAGCTCTTAATGATGTTCCCAGGGCCCAGCCATGAGGATAGAAATGCTTATCTAGTCTCATTGTGGTCTTGACCAGGTAACATTGGTCACATGCTAGTTCTCACTTTTCTTCCATAAGTTTCCCACCTTGTCACAGGTTAGATTGGTTCTATAAGTACAACCTCTACCTGCATAAGTCTACTCCTATGCAGGTTTTGACTTTTGGTTCTTTCTTTCTATCTGATTATGCCCACCTTCTATCTCTTGTAGTTTTTGCATAATTTCTTGTGTTTCATAACAATTTTTTGTTTTCTACTACTTCTGTGACAGAGATGGCTTCCCTCACACAATATGCAGTTCTGGGTGAGAAGCAGCTGCCATGCAGGAGCTCTATTTCTAAACTACTTACTTTCAGAAATAGTTTTGTCCATGTTCTCTCTAAGGAAAGTGAAAATAAATAATGGTCATGAAGGAAATATATTAACACCATCCATTCTTTCTGTATGAAACAGTTTGTGGCAAGGTTCAAAAAGGCTCTAGGAGATGGCAAAATCACAGGTGCAAGAAGTCAAATTACATTAATTATCTCATAGGGAAATGCCACTACTCAGCCCAAAACATATACATTTTGCTGTTATAGGAGTAACAATAATAGGAGTGATGTCAATAGTGTCACAGCAGTTAAAATTATGCTAAATCATATCAATGATATACAATTTCTATAAGAATGTGTTTCCACTTCCATTAAGTAGCAGAATATAAAATTACTATATAAAAATCAGTAACTTTTCCATACACCAATAATGAACTTACTGAAAAAGAAGTCAGGAAAATAATCCCATTCATGATAGCCTGAATAATAAAATACCTAAGCATAAATCTAACAAAACATGTCAGATACCTCTACAATGAAAACCAGAGGGAAATCCAAGAAGGTGACTATAGCACAGAAGCAGGCAGTGTGAGCTCCATGACTCCAAAACCTCACTGAGATGCAGGAACCACACTTGGTGGAAATAAAGCAGCAAGGAGAATCAAAACGTCAACAACCTGAACCCCTAGACTGTGGAAAGCTTCTCCAGAGCACATTACACTGAGAAAGCATTGAAGGGTGCCTCACTGCCAGACGCTGGCACCAAACCTGCTTGGGAGACATTTGCCAAACCAACAAGGGAGTGCTAAATGTCATGCAGTATTCTCCCAGCCACCTCTACGATAAACCAGCATAGAACCCTGGGCAGACTGAACCCCCTCACAAAAAAAAAACCAAAAAACGCTGAACAATAAATGAGGAACTGAAAACTAACACACAGCAGTGGAGTGGGAAGCTGAAAGTGCACCAGAGAAGAGGGGAGTGGCAAGGAGTTGATCTCCATGTGAACTTCAGTAAACAAAGACTGGAAAGGCAAAAGGGTGACAGCAGGAGGGTAATAAGCCACTGCCTGAAATAGGGCAAGTAGTGGTCCACAAAACTCATCTCCTGAGCCAGTAAGCAACATCCAAAGGAAAATGACAGTGCAAAATTGAAAAATAATCAGCAAACCATCACAACAAGCTGACAGCAGAGGGCCAGCTGACAGATAAGACATCACTGATGTTGCCCCAGAGAAAGGGTGCAAAGCAAAGAAACAAGCCCCAAGCAATCAAACACAGTGAAAACACAACTCCAAAGCAGGACAGCTAGTGGGTTACAGAGCTGATTCCGGAACCTGAGGACAACAAACAAACTTAAACTGCCACACAACACTGAGGGAGAAGATGACCAAGTAACTGCCTCTGAAAGACAGTAAAAAACAAAACAAAACACTACCCAACCACCTGCAAGACTACAACAGAGCTTCTTCTTAAATACCAACACTAGGATTGGATGCTGGAGGAGTAACAACAGAACTTAAAATAAAACTGAAATTCTATTGTTTCTGATCTGGAATTTTTGTTTCTTTGTCTGTTTGTTTGTCTGTTCTTGTTTGTTTATGTTTGTTTGTTCATCTCTCCACGTTGGTTTCTTTGGTTCTTTTTTTTTTTTTAGTTTTACTATTATGAATTTTTAGTTTTACTATTATGAACTAAATTACATCCAGACCAGGGACAGAAATAACACACAAACACATAGCTACAAATCCAATACAGTCGCAAAACAAAATAAAACCAAGGGAAAGAAAACAGGTGACTGAAACCACCAACTAGCCTATCAAGAATATAGTTGCACAGTACCAAGTGAAGTGATGGGAAGATGAAAAAAGGATGGAAACCATTCTCCACCCCCAAAATAATTAAATACCAATTCAGAGGGAAATGAAGAAAATGGATACCCAGTTCTGGACTCCAACAAAACTAAGATAAATGACTCCAATGAACCCAACGATGGCCACAAGAAAACTCTCAAAGAAGAAATCCTTCAAGTAACCATGGAGAATTTTGTGGAAATGTTAGTGGACATGGTTAACCAAAATGTACAGGAGGCACTCAAGAAATTGTACCCAAAAATAAAGAACATGAGAAGACCCAGAAACAAATAAATGAACTCATATGAGCCCTAAATAAACACCAAAGTGAAACAGAGAGCACTATAAATACACAGATAAATGAATTAAAGACAAAAATAGACAATATTAAAGGGGGGGGACAAATGATATGGAAAACCTCAGAAAAAAGAACGAAGCAGAAATACAAAACACAATGGAAGGCCACTCCAGCAACTAGAACAAGTGGAGGATAGAATCTCAGAACTTGAATGAAGCAAAATGGAAATTTGTAAAAGAAAAAACTGGAGAGCTATTAGTCAAACAACTCAAGACCTTTGAAAGAAATATACAAGAACTCAGTGACTCCAGCAAAAGACCAAACCTGAGAATCATGGGCACTGAAGAAGGAAAAGAGATGTAAGCAAAAGGGATTCATAATATTACCATGAAATAATAACAGAAAATTTCCCAAACCTAGTGAAAGCTATGCTCATTCAGGTATAGGAAATCTCCAGGACACTATACAGACTTGGCCAAAATAGAACTTTCCCATGACATATTATCATTAAACAACAAGAACAAAAAAATAGAGAAAGAATATTGAAGGCTGTATGAGAGAAAAAACAAATAATATACAAAGGTAAACCCATCAAAATAATAGCAGTTTTCTCAATGGAAACCTTAAAACAAGAAGGGCATTGAGTGAGGTATTCCAGGCACTGAATGAAAATAACTTCAACCCTATGATACTCTACCCAGCAAAACTATCATTCAAAATACATGAAGCAATGAAAGTCTTCCATGATAAACAGAAACTAAAACAATATATGAGCACCAAACCACCAATACAAAAGATTCTTCAAGAAATTCTGCACACAGAAAATGAAAGCAAAACAAGAAAAAAAAAACCCCAAAAAACATGAGAGAACAGGCAATACCAAACCACAGGAGAGGAAAAGACAAGGAATTAGAGTAACATTAATTCAGCTGCACACAATCAAACCCTTAAACAACAACAACAAAAACTAAATGAAGGAATAACCACATACCTGTCAATATTAACACTGAATGTTAACAGACTTTACTCCCCCATCAAAGGATACCATCTGGCAAACTGGATTAAAACGGAAGATCCAACAATCTGTTGTTTACAGAAGACCCATCTCATTGACAGAAACAAACACTGGCTTATGGTGAAAGGCTTGAAGATTTACCAAGCCAACAGCCCCTGAAAACAGGCAGGAGTAGTAACACTTATCTCAGAAAAAGTAGACTTCAAACTTACATTTATCAAATGAGATAAAGAAGGACACTCCATACTAATAAAAGGGGAAATACACCAAAAGGAAATAACAATTATCAATGTATATGCACCCAATGTCAGTGCACCCAATTTCATCAAACACACTTTGAAAGACCTAAAAGCATTTATATACTCCAACTCAGTGGTAGTGGGATACTTTTATACCCTCTATCACAAATAAATAGGTCATTCAAACAAAAAATCAATAAAGAAATTCCAGAACAAAATCACACTATAGATCAAATGGTCCTAGCTGATGTCTACAGAATATTTCATCCAACTTCTGCACAATATACATTCTTCTCAGCAGCCATGGTACCTTCTCCAAAATTGATCCTATCTTAAGGCACAGAAGAAGCCTCAGAAAATATAAGAAAAAAGAAATAATCCCATGCATTCTATCTGACCACAATGCATTAAAACTAGAACTCAACCACAAAAAAGACAGTAGAAAACATGCAAACAATTGAACAACACATTGTTCAATAATCAGTGGGTCATCGATGAAATAAAAGAGGAAATTAAGAGGTTCCTAGAAGTTAATGAAAATGAAAACACAACCAACAAGAACCTATGGGACACAGCAAAGGCAGTCCTAAGAGGAAAGTTTATAGCAGTGAGTGCATGTATTAAAAGGACAGAAAGACCTCAAATCAATGACTTAATGCTACATCTCAAACTCCTAGAAGAACAAGAACAAGCAAAACCCAAAACAAGCAAAAAGTGAGAAATAATCAAAATAAGGGCTGAAATTAATGAAATAGATACAAGAAAAATACAAAGAATCAATGAAACAAAAAGATGGTTCTTTGAAAAAATAAACAAGATTGACAGACTCCTGGCAAACCTGACTAAAATGAGGAGAGAAAAAACCCAAATCAATAAAATCAGAAATGCAAAAGGGGAGATAACAAATAACATGGAAATCCAGGGATTCGTCAGAAATACATTGAGAACCTATATTCCAATAAATTTGAAAATCTTGAAGAAACAGTCAAATTTCTAGATTCTTATGGCCACCCAAAATTGAACCAAGAGGATATTAATCACCTGAATAGATCTATAACACAAAATGAAATTGAAGCAATAAAGAGTCTCCCAAAAAAGAAAATTCCAGGACCTGATGGAGTCTCAGCTGAATTCTATCAGACCTTTAAAGAAGAACTAACAAAACTTTCCTTAAACTTTTCCACAGAATAGAAAGGGAAGGAACACTGCTTAACTTATTTTATGAAGCCAGTATTACACTCATCCCCAAAACAAAGACCCACCAAAAAAGAGAAGTATAGGCCAATGTCCTTAATGAACATCGATGCAAAAATCCTCAATAAAATAATGGCAAACCAAATCCAACAACTTGGTTGGAGGAAGACCATTCACCTGAATAAGTGGGCTTTATCCCACGTATACAGGGGTCATTCAACATACACAAATCAATAATGTAATACAGCACATTAAAGAAGCAAAGACAAAAACCACTTGATCATCTTAGTAGATGCAGAAAAAGCCTTTGACAAGATCCAACACCACTTCATGATAAAAGCTCTAAGAAAACTAGGAATAGAAGGAATGTACCTCAATATTGTAAAGGCTATATTTGACAAACCTATAGCCAACATCATACTTAGTGAAGAAAAACTGAAAATCAGGAATGAGACAAGGGTGCCCACTATCTCCACTCCTATTCAACATAGTCTTGGAATTCCTAGCCAAGGCAATTAGACACCAAGAAGAAATAAAAGGAATACAAATAGGTAAAGAAACTGTCAAAATATCCCTAGTTGCAGATGACAAGATCTTATATTTTAAAGACCCAAAAAAATTCTACCCAATAACTCCTAGACACCAAAAACAGGTACAGCAAGGTGGCAGGATACAAAATCAACTTACAAAAATCATTAGCTTTTCTAAACAACAATGAACATATTAAGAAAGAATATATGGAAACAATTCCATTTACAATAGCCTCAAAAAAAATCAAATACCTAGGAATAAACTTAACAAAGGATGTGAATGATCTCTTCAAGGAGAACTACAAAACCCTGAAGAAAGAGATCAAGGGAGACTACAGAAGGTAGAAAGATCTCCCATACTCATGGATTGGTAGAACCAACATAGTAAAAATGGTTATACTATCAAAAGCAATCTACATGTTTAGTGCAATTTCCATCAAGATCCCAATGACATTAAAAACAAAGATTGAAAAATCTACCCTAATGTTCCTTTGGAAATATAAGAGACCACGAACAGCCATGGTGATACTCAGCAAAAAGAACAATGCTGGAGGTATCACAATACCAGACTTCAAACTATATTACAAAGCAATAGCAATAAAAACAGCATGGTACTGGCACAAAAACAGACATGAAGACCAATGAAACAGAATAGAGGACCTGGATATGAATCCACACAACTATTACCCACCTTATCTTTGACAAATGTGCCAAAAATATACGATGGAGAAAAGACAGCCTCTTCAACAAATGTTGCTGGGAAAAGTGGTTATCCATCTGCAAGAAACTGAAACTAGATCCATGTTTATCACCCTGTACTATTCTCAACTCAACATGGATCAAGGACCTTAATATCATACCTGAAATTCTGAAGTTAGTCCAGGAAGGTGCAGGAAACACTCTGGAACTAATAGATATAGGCAAACTTCCTCAATAGAACCCAAGCATCCTAGCAAGTAAGAGAAAGAATGGCCAAATGAGACTTCATAAAATTAAAAAGCTTCTGCACAACAAAAGAAATGGTCTCTAAACTGAAGAGACTACCCACAAAGTAGGAGAAAATATTTGCCATTTATACATCAGACAAAGGGCTGATAGCCAGAATATACATGGAGCTCAAAAAAACTAAATTCTCCCCAAATTAACAAACCAATAAAGAAATGGGCAACTGAACTAAACAGAACTTTTTCAAAAGAAGAAACTAAAATGCTAAAAAACACATGAAAAAATGTTCACCATCTCTGGCCATAAAGAAACCCAAAACTTGAAAGTGTTTGATGTTTCCACTGCAGAGGAGATAATATAGTAATCTTAAAGCAACAGAGGTCATTATGGGAAGGTGACTGGGAAGTAGTGAAGAGGTCAGGTAGAGACGAATCAATCAGGTTGTAATACACTTGTACATGGAAGCAATGCTAGGAATCTCTCTGTATAGCTATTCTTATCTCAACTAGCATAAACGCTTTGCCTTTCTTATTATTGTTCATGTGTTCTCTTCAACAAAATTGAAGAAAAGGGCAGAACAGGTTCTGCCTGGAAGTGAGGGAGGTGGGGGGAGAGAGAGGAGGTGGTGGCAGGGAGGGTGGGGCAGAGGGGAGAAATGACCCAAACCATATATGCACATATGAATCTATGAAAAAAGAAAAAAAAAGCAAAAAAAAAAAAGGGAAAGAAAACAACCATAAAGCACTGAAGAAAGAAATTATAGAAAACACTAGAAAATGGAAAGACCTTCCATAATCATGGATCAGCAGAATTAATATGTTGAAAACAGCTATACTACTCAAAACACTACAATTTCAATGCAATCTTCATTAAAATTCTAATATCATTCTTTACAAAAATAGAAAAGTTAACTCTAGAATTTGTATGGAAACATAAAAGACACTGAATATCAATCTTGAGCAAAAAGAGCAATGCTGGAGGCATCACAATACCCAACTTCAAGTTATACAGAGAGCCAAGGTAACAAAAAAACATGGAACTGGCATAAAAACAGACATGAAAACAACTGGAATAGAATAGAACATAGGAGTCCAAAATAAGCTCATTGCAGCTATAGCCATCTGGTCTGTGGGGGTTTTTGGGGGGCAGGGGTTGGGTAGTAGGACTAACATTTGAACTCAGAGCTTCACACTTACAATCAGGTGTTTTACTGCTTAAGCCATGCCAGATCATTTTGCTCTGGTTATTTTTTTGGAAATGGTTTCTCATATATTATTTGCTTGGGCTGGTCTCAAACCATCATCCTCTTGATCTCAGCCTCTCAAGTAGCTAAGATTACAGCCCTGGACAGGTGTATGATTCTTGACAAAGGAGACAAAGAACATACATTGGACTAAAGGCAACCTCTTTGACAAATGGTGTTGGAAAAGTTGGACATACCACATGTGGAAGCCTGAAAATAGATTAATTTCTCTCACCCCATATAAAAAATCAATTCAAAATGGATCAAAGGTCTTAATATAAGGCCTTAAACTTTGAAACTGTTTCACAAAAACATAAGGGAAATACTTCAAGACCTAAGAATAGGCAATGATTTTCAGAATAGCACCTCTAAAATACCTTAGGAAATAATTGGAATTGACAAATGGGATTTCCTTCAATTATTAAGCTTCTTTATAGCCAAAGAAATAATCAACAGAAGAAACAATATACAGAATGAAAAAAAACTTTGCTAGTGATTCATCCAACAAAGAATTAGTATTCAGAATTTATAAATGATTGAAATTAAATAATAAAGAGCACATAATTCATTCAATAAATGGGCATGCACTGTACAATTCTCAAAAGAAGTACAAATGACCAACAAATACATAAAACATGTTCAACATCTTTAGACATCAAGGAAATACAAATCAAACTGCATTAAGCTTCTTCTTTTCACCCCGGTCAGAATAGCTATTGTGAATTAAAAAAATGTAACAAATGTTGGCAAGGATTCAGGAAAAAGGAGCCCTTGCATGCCCTTGTAGGAATGTAAATTACTACAGCCAATGTGGAAATCAGCATGCAAGATTCTTAAGAATCTAAAACTAGAACTACCATATAATTCAGCTATACTTTTCATGGGCATATATAAATCAAGACACAATAGAGATATCTGTACACCCATGTTTATTGAAGCGTTATTCACAATATTCAAGCTTTGGAATCAGCCTAGGTGCCCATCAGCAGATGAATGAATATAGTAATCTTGAACTGACTGGGGCCACCATGGGAAGGGGACTAGGGAGGAGTGAAAAGGATTACAGGAGATGAACAAATTGGGTCAGAAATATATATATGCATGAAACTATCACAAGGAAATTCCCTGTGCAGCTATCTTTATCTCAAACTAGCAAAAATGCCTTGTTTTCCTTTTTATCTTTCTTATTTTTTTCTACAAAATCAGAGAACAGGAGGATGGAACAGGTCCTTCCTGAGGGAGGGGTTGCTGGCACCAGTTGGAGGGGGGAGGCCACTGGGAAAATAGGAGGCGAATATGGTGCAAATAGTATGTACACATGTATGTAAATGCAAAAATGATACCTGTTGGACCTGTTTCAGAAATCAGGTGAGGGGGGAAAAGGCTGGGTGAAGAGGGTGAATTCAAGTATGATATACTTGCTTCATTGTAAGAACCTGTGTAAATGCCATAATATATCCCCACCCAGCATAACAATAAAGAGACTAGACATTAAAAAAGTTTTTCAAAAACCAGATGAATGAATAAAGTAAATGTAGTATGTACACTTAATATAGCATTTGCAGGAAAATGGCTAGAACTGGAGTTCATCCTGTTAAATAAAATAAGCATGCGAAATATGTCTTTTCTCACATGTGGCATTTTGGGTGAAAAGAGAACTTTGGTAGTGAGGCTCATTTTCAAAATATACTTGTGTTATTACTAATAGCAGTATTTCATCAGCCATTAATCACCTGTTTCAGACTTTCAGTGGTTAAATTCAATTGAAAATTGAAAATTAAATCTTGTCTGGACTTCAAATGAAATGGTAATACTAGTCAGACATGATATCCTCTTCATTTAGGAAAGGAATTCTGATGAGAAGAGTGGAATTATACAGGTTTTTTTTCTGAGTATAGGTAACTTAACTCTTCATTTATTCAGAAATAGAGGAACTATTATCAATGTTTTAAATGATGGAGGGATGAATTTAGCTAAGATATATTATAAGCATTTTTGTAAATGTTACAGTGTACCCCAGTACAATAATAATATGTTGACAAAAATAAAATAAAAAGACTCCATCTCCACCAATAATAAATAAACATTAAGTTCCAAGGTCACCTAGCTAGCTTCTATAAACTCCAGGGCCTATTATGTAACATGATAGAAACTTACAGAAATGGAGGAATAGATTATTATTCACACACAACAGTCACATACTTATTCTTCGTGATCAAACCCTACAAAGATTCTGTTTTCTTTCATGTTTCAGAGGTACTGTTGTTACTATTTAGAACCAAAGTTGATACCAAAAAGGAATCAACATATGTTGCTATCCCTCATTTTCCACTGGCAAGAAATAAGTACATAACTAAGTGTTAAAGGCAAAATTCTTTCCCCCACCACAAGATGGCCACAACCAGTAACTATATTACCCTATATAGCAAAAAAAATTAAATTAAGGCTCTTCATATGGGGGGATTATCTTGTTTTATCCAGATGGACCCCATCTAAATACTTGGGTTTTTAAATTGAAAAACATTCCTGGCTGTGGTCAGAGGAAGATGTGATTACAGACAAATGGTTAAAAAAAATGCAAATTTCCTTACTTGGAAGATGAAGAAACTTTGTCACAACAAAAAAATATAGGTAGCCAAGGCAGAGAAATGTATTCTCAACTAGTATCTAAAGAAAAGAACAAGGCCTGGTTGGAGGCATGGCTCAAGTGGCAGAGTACTTTCCTACCAAACACAAGTCCCTGAGTTAAAAAGAAAAAGAACATAGCTGCCCAGTCAGTCACTTTAATTGTAAGTCAATGAACCCAAAAGAGAAACGTATGCCAGTAAATTTAACCTGTTTATGACATTAAGTTTGTTGCTATTTATTAAAGTAGCAATAGAAAACTAAAAGGCAGGTACTCTCTAACTTGGTACCACAGGTATTATGGGCCAGATAATTCATTGTTACACGGACCTATTCTGTTTTTAGCAGTATCACTGGTCTAAACTTGCCAGATGCTAATGGCAATCTATTTTCCCTCTATTTGTTGCAATTAAAATGTTTCCAGAAATTTCCAGATATCCCTGGGGATTGAAATCATCTACAATTAAGAACCATCAACATAACCAAGTTTGTTTGTATTGGTTGAGGGTGAAGGGAAAAGTTCATGGCCAGGTAGTCACCCATGATTTTACAAAAACTTTGTACTTTGGAAGGGTCATGAAACATTGGTGGTTATCTCTACCATATTTTTCCAGCAAATATTTAACAACAGCCTATTTATGACTACCAGCTTATAGTTTCCTTGATTCTGGGTTTGCAATGGTAAATCACATAGTTTATTTTCCTATTGAATTTAAGATACAGTAGAGGAGACAGAAAAAAAACAATTTTAAAAACACAATTGCTAAACTGTTAAGTGCCATGAAATAGATAGAATGTATTACAGAGAATTTCAAGAGAGAAGCAAATTAGGCAGTAGGATATTCATGAGGAGAGAGAGTTCTTATATAAGAGCTAAGTCAGGAAAATGAATGGTGAGAAGACTGAGAACGGTATTACAGAAAGCAATAACAGGATAAGGAAAATCTTGAACTGAGGAAAGAAAAAACTTGGTGTTTTTTGTGGCAATGGAAAGAAAGCATTTGTTGCCCTTAATGCAGAGAAACTAAAGCAGATACCTTAAAGCAACTGAGGCCAATAGGAAAAGGAGACCAGGCACTAGAGAAAAGGTTAGATTAAAAAGAATTAACCTAGAAGGTAACACCCACGCACAGGAAATCAATGTGAGTCAATGCCCTGTATAGCTATCCTTATCTCAACCAGCAAAACCCCTTGTTCCTTCCTATTATTGCTTATACTCTCTCTACAAGAAAATTAGAGATAAGGGCAAAATAGATTCTGCTGGGTATTGAGGGGGGGAGCGGGAGGGGGTGGAGTGGGTGGTAAGGGAGGGGGTGGGGGCAGGGGGGAGAAATAAACCAAGCCTTGTATGCACATATGAATAATAAAAGAAAAATGAAAAAAAAAATAAATAAACTATGTAACATTTACCTTAAAAAAAAAAAAGAATTCAACAAAATTAAGCATGTACCTAGCACAAAATAAACACTGGGGAATTGTTAATTTAAATTACTAATAATTCATAATGATTATGGGCAACATATCCCAAAGTCACAAAAAAAAAAAGAAAGAAACTGAGTGAGTGAATCTTAACTGAGAAAGGAGAAATTGATAGCTGTGAGATATGAGTACCAAATCAAATAATGCAGGACTTTGCAGATTTTAAAGTGGGTGTGGAAGACATGTAAATGCCCACCCAAATCCCCTTTGAGGAAGGACTTTTTGCATCTGCTGGAACTCTGATTAACTGACAGTTTTCAACTGCCAGTTCTTCTTCAGGGATTGTCTCAGCTACCCAAGGTCATGCCTCTCTGGGCACTCTACAGAACTATACAATGTAAATGTTAAAGGCTGGTCATTTGTATTTTTTAAACTATTGTAAGGTGGTTCACAAAGAAATCTGAGAAGCATAATTTCATCTGGATTCATTGCTAAACAAATTCGCATGGAAGCATTTTGTTGTAGAACAAGATACTATTCCCTGGACCAGGAGCATTTACATCAACTGGAAACCTGTAAAACTACAAAGTCTTCGGCCTCACATAAGACTGATCTTACCAAAAACTCTGGAGTCAGGGCCAGTAATTGTCTGAATGCACCCACCAGATAGCTCACATGCTGATAAAAATTTGAAATCAACTAGTATAAACTTGAATTCACTACTGTATCCACAATTACTTTTTTAAAATTAGTGAGCCATATCCATTTTTCTACAACTGAGATTTATGGAACTATTGTTAATGAGAACAATTTATATCAGACCATCTGATAAACTAATACCTCGTTATCATGTTCAGAAATGTAATATTTAAGAACTTGGCATGACTAGGCTTCCCAATAGTTGACAATTAGAGGTAAAACTACAAATAACCCAAAGAATTCCATTACCCAAATAAGTGTTTTGAATTCAGATATAGCCTTGTTCTTCATAGACATTCTGACTTCTAGAAATGTAGGAGGTTGTTTGCTAAATACCAGTCATGGTAGCAATGGTATATTTCAGGAATTTCAATATAATTTTGGTACATAAAAAAAGCTCAGCAGAAAAAAAGCAAGGGGAAGATTAAGTTATTATCACATCAATATTCAGTCAGTTGACATTATAATGTCCAATAATATGTCTTGAATAAAATAAACATTTTTAAGATTCCTGGGTATTAACTTTCATTGTGATCATCTTCTAGAAGATAAGCAACCCTAAAATAATATAATGACTAGTGGAGAAAAGTAGGTCTTGCTTTGATCTCATTCACTTGGAAGTATTTTAAGATTTTGGAGCAGTTCCTAAATTCCTGACCTGCCATTGTATTATGAAGAGCATATAACTCTATTTTGTCTACTAATGTAAGTTTCTCAAAGTCAAAATGACAGAATTATAAGGATTAAAAATGTAGACATTTCAAGAAGTGTTCTTAAAAGACTATGAATTTAAGATTCAAATAGGAAGCTCAAATTCTGATAGCAATATCTACTTTATAAGAATTTTATAATGGAGTAAACGAATGTATATAGGAGGTATTCAAAATTAGTTTACATATATAATAGAGATGTTCTAATGGTTGAAATGATCATTGCCCAAATTGCAGTGCTTAAACCATTACATAAATATTTGTCATCTCAATCTGATGTGTTTATAGCTATCCTCCAAAGAACTAACTCAGAAATTCAAGCTCCTCATATGCTATGGCCACACTTACATGTATCTTGTATGAATGAAGAAAAACTTCAGAGGAGGCCAAGCACATGGTTATCTACCTCATCCAGAAGTGACATATGTCAGTTTAGCTGGCATTCTTGGGCAGAGCTATAACATGTATTTAGAAACTGCTTTTGAGGGAAAGCATTAACTCCTTACTTAGATCCACAAATTAATTAAAAGTAGGATAAAAGTTGGTATCTCTTGTCTCCATTTTCTGTCTGTGTCCTTTGCTCTGAGTCTCTCCCCTACAATCACTTTATAATCCAGGAAGGACAGAAAGATACTATCTTTACAATGGAAACTATTCCCAAGGAAAGGAACAAGATAGCCTCCCAGGTGAGACCACCTGCTGGGTAACAGTGACTTTCTTACCATAACTAGGCTTTGCTTGACCAATCCTGGTCAATATAATGACCAGGTGGTGGTCTGATATAATGAGACCACCTCTGACCACTGGAACACATCTGTGACTATGATCATTTAATAATTATTCATACCTTTATCACGTGTCCCAATTCTTCCCCTATTTAAACCTAAAACTTATGTCTGTATCCAAAGCATGGGCAGAAGTGTGTATCATTCGTCTTCCTGAAGCACACATATACCACATAATTGAATCTCCCTTCTCTGCTCTTCACCATTAGTCATCTCTGCATTTTGCATATTAGGGCCAGTGGCCAGACCTGACATGTGAAACACTGGCGAGCTGGGCTCCTGGCCTAGACCTCTGGTTACAGATTTAGTCACATGACTAAGCTGAGCTGCAGTGTGTGACATGTCTTCATCTTGGTGGCAAAGAGTCCCTGGGCTCGAGGAAGCCACCATTTCCACAACTTAGCACCTATTGTTCCTTTCCTTAGTGTTAGTGATGAAATGAGAATGGTGATTTAATAGCCTCATTTTAAAATATATATACAGATATTTAAAAAGGGAGAGTTTTTTTTTCTTATTTTTCTAAGTTTCATTATTTTTAATAATTTCCCTAGGGCCAGCCATTATCCTTTTCTCTGGATATTCTTGGAAGCTAAATATCAATTAATACATATGCAAATATCAGATGGCCAGCCAAAGTGTCACTATATTATAATTGAACATACATATTTTATTAGACTGAAAATTCTAAAGTTATCATTAATTTTTTTGTTGCGCTGGGGATTAAAGTCAAAGCTGTGTACATGTGAGGCAAGTATTCTACCACTGAGATATACCCTCATTCAAGTTATTTTAGAATAAAAAAATTGTCATAAAACTACCATTTAATTAGATATAATAGGTACTAACACTAACTGAGTTGTTTATGGGAAGTACAGTGAACTTAAAGTCCCTTAATTCAAACTAGTTAATAATAACCTGGTGCTAAAGATGAGCCCTAACCAAAATGTCCATCTTAGAGCAGAAATGGAAGGGGATTCAGCTGGAAAGGTAGCATTATAAATGTATTTATGAGTATCACATTATATGGTGTGTACTTTACTGTTGTCTAAAAGTATTAAATTTAGTATTTAAAGTACAAGCTATTTGAGAAGAAGCTAACAACTATAAATCTTGGATATTTAGAACTTTTAGACCAAAAACTTCAAAATTGCTTTTAAATAATATTTTTCAAAGAATTTGAAATAACACAGACTAGAAAAAATAGCCCAGAATGTGCAGAAAACACTTTATTGTGCAAATTAAAGACAATATCTTGATACAATACTTTTTCTGGTAATTAATTACAGTACTTTATCAAACACAAAACAAAAAAATCAACATGACAAATCTTCCAGTAAAATGAGATTCAAACAATGTTAAAAAGTATTTTTGGAATCTCAGTCCAATTAATTAACTATGGGAAAACCAGAAATGCACACACACATGCACACACAAACAGGCTCACATACACACATGCACATACACACACACATACACACATACTGCACAGGCACACAACATTCACATACACAGGCACACACACATGCACATACACAGGCACACAAACAATGCACACACACACATGCACAGGAACACACAAACACATTCACACACACATGTACAGGCACACACACATGCACAAGCACACACACAGGCACACAAAATGCACACATGCACACACACATGCACACACAGCACACATAGACAAGTGCACACACACACATAGACACAAATTTGGCACCACATTACCATATAAATCACACTCAGGATGAACCATGCCAAAGAAAGATGAAGACTAATTTAAACAGGAATAATAACAATAAATGAAATTTGCATGTGGTATTGAGATTTAGAAGATCTTACAGTTGCACATACAAGTTAAATCCAATATCTGTAGCATGAAGGAGTACAATTATTTATATATAAACCATCTGATTACATACAAAGACCACATAAGTGAATTTCTACATTATGCTGCAAAAGTCATGAAAGAAATACAACTATCTGATTGATATGCAAAATGTTTGCCAGGATGGTGACAGCCAAAGTAAGTTCAAAGTCACAGGAAATATTGTCATCAGCCTAGTGTAAAAATGTACAATTACTTGCTATTCTCTTTCTGTTTAAAGGTGACTACTACTATCTTTTCCCTAGGCTACTTGTTTACTGTAGCTTATTATCATTACAAAGTATTAAAATAGATTAGCTTTTCCATATTGTGTTCATATTGGGAAGGGCATGTTTTAGACAGCTCACTGACAAGGTTTTTGAACAAAGCATTTATTTCTCCACTAAAAATTACTAGGCAGCTTGTTTTTGAGAATAAAAATCTCTAAATTGCATGTTTGCAAATTTCCCTTTCCTGATAATTCATTTAATATAAAGAAATCAAAGAAAAGAAGTGAGCAGTGTCTAATTAATATCTGCTAATGCCCAACTAATGTCAAGTATGACTCCAATTTATAAGTGAACTATATTTTTACATTGAAAAATTCAATTACATTTGCTGACAGACTTTGAAATGCCACATTATTTATATTGGCAAACTTTGCAGGCTCACAGTATATTTATTAACATTCTTTCACAGAATAAAGCATATATACAATACAGATCACTGCATTCTTCATTTTTTAATCTTTCAAAGTGATATGTATATCTACCAGAGCAGTAAAGGACTGAATCAGCTTAAGAGTGCCAAAAGACCAAACAGAGAAAGACATTAATGTGCCCTTCCTTTTAATTCCCCAGGCAAAGCAAGGTAACCTTGACATTTCACTCTTCTCTCTGGCTCCTGCTTCCCATTCTCATTCTCTTTATCTTGTGCTTTTCCCTCAGCCCCTCCCCAGTCCATCCCTGTTCCTACATGCGTGCAGCACAGCCATAGGGCCTCGGTGCACACATCAACAATTTTGAGCTGTAAAGAGGTTCAATTGCCACATTGGTGACTCAGTTGCAATGTACAAATAATTTACTGGGATAGCTTGAGGACATGACAATGACAGAGAGACATCTGTTGGGTAGATGGGAGGGGAAAAGGGGGTTATTCACAGCTGGTGCATTAGTCCTGCTAGCCACTAGGCCACCACAGTGTCCTTGTCCTCCAGCTTCCTTCCCCCTCTTTCTGCAAGCGCCCTGCTGTCAGCTGCCAAAAGATATCTGTTCTCACCCTTTGCTAAATGAAAAGGTGCTAATGCATGACTTCAGGATATGTCAGAACATACAGTACTTACAAGTGTTTGGAGATGCAGACAACCTGACCAGGAAGGAAAAAAATGAGTAACTAAAAGAGATTTTCTTGCAAAAAAGAAGGAAAAAAGAGTTAAGGGCTATTTCTTTTCTTTTAATAGATGGGGGCTGTAGTAACTGGGAAGGATCTTTCCTTAACTTTAAGCCACATCTCCATTGTTCACTCCGTACAAGTCATCCCTTTTATTTTACACTCTTTAATATCCTATGAAAAACACTTTCTGCAAAATAGTTTTGATTTATATTTCTGCAATGTGATTTTAGCAAATATATCATTAGCATAAAAACAGATAATTCAAAATGTTATCAGAACACTCTAGAAACTCTAGTTTACATTTTCTTATCTTTTTATAATCTAAGAAAATTAGGAAGGAATTGAAAGGAACATTCCACTTTGCCTGTAATATCTGTTATCAGATGACTTACTACTATAAATTGCATTAATGTTTATTTCTTCTCAGGTAACATCTAATGCACAGAATCCATTCACTCACCTGTAAGTAAAAGGTATTCCCATTGGAACAGCTGAAACCTAGACACTTCCTTTAACAACCTGAATCCATATTCAAATTTTCATGCTGGTTTTGGAAATCTGATAATCCAGCTGAAATTGGAGATTTATCATAAAGAATTTAAGTTATAATACTGAATTCGCACTACAAGCAATAACAGATATGCTACCAGGAGAGCAATTTTCATTCAAAAAGTCACAGATCTAAACTGCAAAACACAATTAAAAAAACATGTAGCATAAGTGAGATGATTTTTTATTGGGCAACAATGCCTGCCAAATATAGCTCTGCAGAAAGAAATATCCTGGGAAGTCAAACAGTTCTGAAATACTACCTCAAGTAACTGATTACATTTTTTGCCAATTCTCAGAATATTCTGTGGCTTGGATTGAAGAGTTTAAATGAGAAGTCAATTCAATCAGATGAACTAAGTTCAGATCAACTCTTTTAAATTTGGTTGAATTGTCATCTGCATACCTCAAATTTTGAACAGGAAACAAAGAAATTAATTTCTTCAAAATGACAACTATATCTGAAATCAGAAGAATCTCCTTGCAAAAGTTTAATTCACTAAGTTGGAACTTTAAATATCATTTTTATGTACACAGTTTCATATTTCAATACTATTTTTTTAAAAACTAGTAATAATATCAAATTTATTTTTTGTTTTGATTTGCTTTCTAATATGTATTCTTAATTTATTTAGTATATGATTATGTACATGTTTTAATAGGAAAATTTTAAATGCTCTTAAATATGTTAGTGTGAATCTTTATAGAATGCAAAAATAAAATTAAACCATGCAATGAAATGATTTAAATTAGCAAAATAGCTATTTCAACAAATTGTGTGTAATAAGAAATTAGTTAACTTGTTTTTGTCATATTAGAAATCCTTAAGAAATGTATTTTGCATGAATCTGGTAACTCAATAATGATTCATTTTCACTTTATTGTAAAATTAAATTTAGTTTTAAATGAAATATTACAACATAAAAAATCATATATATTAACATAGGTGGTATTAAATACTTGTATGTATTGTATAATGTTTAAATAAAGTTAAACATTTCTGTTTCCTCAAATATTTATCACTTCTTTATGATAAAATCTTTCAAAATATTTCCATCTAGCTTTTTAGAATGTACAATTTATTATTATCTGTAGTCACTGTACTCTGCAATAGCACATCAGAGCTTTTTGCTCTTATCTAACTGGAACTTAGTACCCATTGATGAATCTGTCCCCATTCCTCTTCCTCCTATCTCCCCAGCTTCTGATGACCACCACTCTACTCTCGACTTTTACGAGATCAACTATTTTAGATTCCATGTGTGTGTGAGATCATAAAAAGCTTCTCTTTCTGTGCCTGGCTTATTTCACTCAACATAATGTACTCCAGTTCCATCCATGTTATTAAAAATGACAGAATTTCATTTTTTATAGCTGTATAGGATTTCATTGTGTATATATACTAGTTTTTTTTTAATCATCAGTTGATGGAAACCTAGGTTATTCCATTTTGGGCTGCTATGTATTCATATTCCATATTTGGGCTGCTTCAATAAGTGAGAGTGAAAATATATGTAAAATATACTGATTTCATTTCCTTTGGGTATGTACTTAGTATGCAATGCTGTATTTTATGGTACTTCTATTTTTTTATTTTTAAGGAAACTTCATACTGTTTTTCACAATGTTTGCATTAATTTATGTTCTCACTGTCAATGTGTAAGTGCTCCCTTTTCTCCACATCCATTCCAGCACTTTCTATTTTTGTCTTTAGACAACAAGTTAGTTAGAAGAGTCATTTTATCTGGAGCATGGTACTATCTCATTGTGGTTTTGATTTGCATTTCTCTCATGATTAGTGATGCTGAGCATTTTTCCATATACTTGGCCATTTGTATGACATTCTTCAAGAACGACTAATCCTTATTTACATTTTAACAAGATTATTTATTTATTGATTGCCACTGAGTTATATGTTCCTTATATATTCTAGATATTTATAAATCCAGAGACATCACACTACCTGACTTTAAAATATACTACAAAGCTTTAGTAGCCAAAACAACATGGTATTTTCATAAAAATTGATACATAGATCAGTAGACTACAAACAAATGCATATGTCCACAGCCAGCTTATTTTCTGCAATGGTAATAAGAATACCCATTGGGGGAAGTACAGTCTTTTTAATAAACAGTGCTGAGGAAATTAGATATCCACATGCAGAAGAATAAAACTCGAATGCTATCTCTCACTGCCTACGAATACAATTCAAAATCAATTAAAACCCAAACTAGGGAACTAGTAGAAGAAAAATAGAGTAAATTCTCAGGTACAAAACCACTATGCAACAAAGGAAATAATTAATAGGGTAAAGAGGCAACCTACAGAATGGGAGAAAATATTTGCAAGGTACACATCTGCTAAGGGGTTAATATTGTGAACATATAATGAATTCACCAAGTTTTTAATTTCTCCTTTGTGTAACAGAGATAATTGCAAATACATATAGGAATCGGAGATGACACAGAATTCATAGTTCACTGTAGAAGTAATTTTTACCAATATAATTTTGAAAATATTAAAATGACCAAGACAAATCTCTGAAACCATATCATTGGAACACAGGCAATGAAACCAGAAAGAAAATTTTGCTAATTAAATTCAGTAAGTTATATGGAAGGAATAACAACAGAATATCCAAGAATAGAAATATGATGTATAAAACTTGAATTTCCATGTGGTAGAAACCACACAAAGTCAGACATCTGAAGTGAAATGATGTATCTTAAGCAATATTTCATTTTGGTTTTGGAGGTACTGGGGTTTGAACTCAAGACCTCATGCTTGCTAGGCAGTCTCTTTACAGCTAATGCTTCCTCATCTTTGAAGAGAGAGTATTATATGGAAATACAAAGCTGAGAAACATACCATATAATATATCAACAGAAGTTCAACCATCATCAGTGAATAAAACAGCCAACAGTTTTCACTTATGACAGTTTTCCTTGATCCATTCATCCTAATGCATGTTATACCAATAGTGCTCTTTAAGGAAAAGTATCCTGTTCATAGACCATGCTAGAAGGGCAGGCCAAGAAAGGTGTGTGACCTCATTCTTTCTCCAGAGTCATAGCTGCTTAGGCCATAGGTTAGAAGAATTACTCAGGTAGCAATTAGCAAGCATAAAGTTATTGGACGGTTGGTGAGAGAACTGAAGAAGGGCTTCCCAGAAGTATGTACAGGTCATTATAGTCTATGAATAAACTATTACTGAAAGGTAATTGAAGCCATGAGCTAGAGAAAACATAGAATGATGAATCAAGAGACCACATCCTTTAAGGAAGAGATGCATAGAGGAGAATAGTAGTGACTGGGTAAGCACCATTAAAGATGAACCATTAGTGCAATGATCTACAAATTCCTGTGCTGAAGTCCAGCAATGGGGCCTGGATCAGTCCTATGCATGGAAACTCCTCATCCTCTCATATTTTTTGTCATTCCTCTGGGACTTTAGCCCTTTTCTGAAAATATTTAATATCATTTGTCTTCCTGTCTTAAACAAATTAATAAGCCCTTGTATTTATACATCCAAAAGAATATCACTATTATTCTTATTCAAATCCAGTTCAAATGGATACCAAATTCTTCAAGAACATTATGTTTAAAAAATTATATGTTCACTCTTGTATAGAAAGTACATCAACCGTATCCACCATCTTAAGTAAAATAGATGAGATGAGCTAATTCAGGTTATATATCATATAAATTCATCATATAATATATTTATATGTAAATATATATATTTATATATGATCTCTCTCTCCATATATATATATATATATATATGGAAATGTCACAAGGAAACCCCCTGTGTAGCTATGTTAAACAAACAAAAAAGTCATTTTTTTTATTTACAAAATTGGAGAACAGGAGGGCAGAGCAGGTCCTGCCTGGTAGAGGGGGTTAGAAACAGTGGGAGGGGAAAGAGGTGAGGAAAAAGCATGGGAGGGTGAATATAGTGCAAATACTTTATACACATATATGTAAATGCAAAAATGATAGCTGTGAAACTGTTCCAGGAATTCAGGGATAAAGGAGAATGATGGAGGGGGTACATTCAAGTATGGTATATTTGATATATTGTAAGAACCTTTGTAAATCCAACAATGTATCCCTACCCAGCACAACAATAAAAAGAAAGAAAAAAAAACCAATAAAAGATCAATTCTTATTCTCAAAAGAAAGAAAAAAATTATCTTTGAATTTTATTTTAATCTTCTCCATTTCAATCTTGTGAGATGTTCACTTTCTGTTGGTGGTGGTATAGATGCTGGAGATTAAACCCAGGACCTTGCAAGTGCTCTAGCCTCACCAGCCCTAGATACTCATTTTCCATGAAAGCCTCCCTTGTATAATGTATTCTGCCCTCAAACTTTCCCTGTGTTCTGCGACAGGATAAGAGAAATTGTTCTACTTTGAGTCATTATAGGAGACAGTTCATGCTGCTAAGCAAGATGACATTTCTTCCTCTTTCCTTCCTGTACACTTTCTCTTCTTGATCTTTTCATCTAACCTATTCATTCTCCTTGCTTATAGTCAACCTGATTTCCTTTTTATTTGAAACATTCAAGTTAACTGAGAAGGAAACTAATTAATTAGCATGCTTGATTTTCAATCTTTAGTGTCTTTCCAAAGAAATATAACTGGCGTTGATATATGAAGAGGTAGATATATGAACCACCTTTATGTGCTGTTGAATCCTTTTATATTAATTACCACTCTACCTTATGTTTTATTCATGTATGAAAATTGTTTGCTTAGCACATATTTCCCAGTAAAATTATAAGGATAGAAATGCCTTATTATGCCAAATAAAATCTATTGCTGCATTAACTTACTTTTGTTCTAAAGTTAGTAGTTAATAGTAATAGTTATATCACTTCAGCTCTTTTCAAAGTAAAGACACACAACTATGTGCTAAGAACACTGAAACTGTTTTTACAACAGTATAAAAATGCGAATTATATTTGTAACTCTGAAATCCAATCACTAGTTGGCTGAAAAATACTTCTAGAATTTATGGCTATGAAATGAGGAAATGTTTTGTGTAGAACACCATACATAAAGCAGGTTATGTACAGACAAGTGTCTACAAACTATAAAGTGCTGTAGAAATGTATGAGAACAAACTATCCCTTTTTCTGGAGATATGATTATAAAAGCATAAAAATGAAGAACTTGTAGTATGTTATATTCTAGACTTCAGAACAGGGGTTGCATTAAACATGTAGATTGCTTTCAGTAGTATGGCCATTTTCACAATGTTGTTTCTACCAATCCACAAGCAGGGAAGGTCTTTCTATCCTCTGATGTCTTCTTCCATTTCTCTGTTCAGTGTTTATAGTATTCATTAAAAAGGTCTTTGGTTTCTCCCATTAAATTTATTCCAAGGTACGTCATTATTTCTGAGGCTATTGTAAATGGGATTGTTTCCCTGATTTCTTTCTCTGTCTGTTTGTTGTTGGTATATACAAAAGCAGAAGCAATCATTTCTTGAATATTCTTCCTTTTCAGAGAAAAAAATGACCATCATTTTCACAATCCTTCAGTTCTCGTGACTTTGAGCATTCAAACATGTAGCACACATGTGCTTCTTCAAAAGTGCTGAATGACAACCTAATGGAATATTCTGGGTCTCTGCCTTTCTAGATAAAGTGTAAATAGGGTAGAAATAAGAGTATAATACCCTACCATTAGTGGGTCTTCCCATAGTATCTCACAGCAGTGAAAGTAAGTTTGATATATTTACTAGCATGAACGCTTGCCAGAGTGTGAAGGTTCTTTTTAAAGCTTGGGGACTTTATTAAAGAACATTTAGTGACTGCAAAGTTCTACTATCTAGTACCACAAGGTTTGATGGGGGTGGGTTTTCACTGTGTTGAAAGGGAGGAATAGTAATCATGGTTCCATACTAAAATTTGTTTTAATCAAGGACCTCACTCCATGCTTCTTTAGGTTAATTTTCTGTGAGGTTGGACAATAATTCAACTTCCTGACATTAGCGGAGAGACTTGGGAATGGGTTAAGTCAGTTATAGATTGGCTCAACTAAGGTAGACCCAGAATCTGATAGAAGCCAGTGATCCTTTCTGATCTATGGGTAAATAACTGTTTTGGGTTAACTCTATAAATGTTCTAAAACACTACAAAAAGTAGTGGATATTTAAACAGAACACAGAGCATCATCTTATGTGAATGGGATGGATCATGTTGTATATGTACAGTATGGATTCAAATGTGTGCAGAAAAGGGCCAGTGGGGACTCCACAGGGTCTTAGCAAAAGGAAACCTGACTATAGGAAAGGAAGGACTGGCTAAGTAATGGAGTCAGAGGTAATTAAAAATACTGTTAGTATTGTTTTAGATCAGTCTATTTTCCTTGATAAAAAGACACTGAATTAAGAATTTTAAAGTTTTGTCATAAAACCTGGACCTGTGAAGCAGAGGTAATAACTTATGAGAGGAAAACCACCATTGGAAAAGAGAAGCTCATGGAGCTGTTCTTTCCATTTTGTTTATGGTTTAATTAAAAAATTTTTAATTTATTATTTATTAACTATCTGCCTCTTCCATTCTGTCCAAATTTCAATTTGCTTAATCTTCTCTCATTGTGCTTTCCTTTATTTCTCCCAATTTTTGTCTTTCTTCTTTTCTCTCTTCCTTTCTTCTCCTTACCTCCCTTCCTTTTCCCTCTTTAACACTCCCACCAGACCCTACAACTTCATACTGAGCACTTACTGGATAGTCTACTATACTGTTTTTACTCATTACCCTCATCTTCCTACCCCTCTGCAATCACTGACAATAGCACCCTCCCCACAAATGAATGAACTACACCTTTACACAAATTAAGGCCTATTACCCTATATCCCCCACACCTCATACGTCTTCTCCCACTGACTCATCTTCCCTCCATGCACCCTCTACTAGTATCATCATTTTGATTACATAAGTATCAATCTCTGTGCAAACAACTATTATCTCCCTAATATTCACTGTTTATAAATGATATCACAAAGGGTTTTTTTTAATGCATTATGTAAATAACTGGTTTGGTATTGAATTTGTGAATTTGTTATTGCTAGGTTAAACTCCAGGTCAGTGAGCAGAAATATTCCAACATAGCTAAAAACTAAGGTAGTTAAAGCATAGAAGTTAAATCAAGGGAAATCTGTGATTGTCTTTGCCAGTGAGGTGCACTTCTTATAGGCAATAAATGGTCAGGTCTTGCTTATTATTCACCAAAACAGTAGATGCCTTTGGTTGGAGAATTGAAACAGTAATATTCAGCAATATTATTGAAATATATGTAATAATTCCTGTCATTTTGTTGTTGTTGTGATATTTACTTCTTTCCTAAAACTCATTTGATTATTGATTATCTACTCTTGTAGTGGAATTTATTCTTGCTCGTATTTTCCTGGTCACATTTTGCTTATCTCTTGTAACTTTCAATGTTCTCTCATTGCTTTGTATATTTCATCATTTAACTATAATATGTCTAGGGGAGATTCTTTTATGATATTATCTGGGTTTTGTTCTAAAAGCCTACTATATCTGGATAACCCTCTGCTTCTCAAGATTAGGGAAAATTTTCTGCTATTTTTTTATTGAATATATTATAAATGCCTTTAGCTTGTGCCTTTTTTCCTTCTATATCCATAATTCATAGGTTTGGTCTTTTAATGGTGTCCCAGAGGTCTTGCATGTTCCATTTGTACTTTCTTGTTGTTTTCTCTTAATCTGAATGCTTAAATTCCTCTACTTTATCTTCAAGGCCTGATATTCTAACTTTGTCTGCTCCACTCTATTAGCAAGGCTTTCAAATGAGTTTTTATGTGAATTATTGCACATTTAATTTTTAGGATTTCAAGTTAAAATTCTATATCTTTCTTGAATTCCTCTTTCATAGCTTACATTGTTTTCTTTATTTCATTCAGCTGTTTACTTGAATTCTCTTTGAATTCATACAGCTGTTCATTTATTTTTTCTTTGAATTCAAATTTCCCCTTTAATTTCATTGATCATTCTCATTATTGTTCTTTTGTGTTCATTGTTTGCAATTTCAAGCACTTCATTATCTTTTAAGTCCTTTTTTGTGGAATTTTTTACATTTGGAGGAGATGTGTTGCTCTGTTTTTTCATGTAACTTACATGTTTGCATTGGAATTTATGCATCTGAGATCAAGTGTTTGCTGGAGGTTTTAATCTCCTGTGTCCTTTTAGTTGAAATATTCATAATGTTTAGGTATGATTGGTAGTGGGCAGATTATACTGTATTTTGTCACCACTAGACTGGGAATGTGGCTCAGGAGTTAAACATTCACTAACTATGCTCCACTCAGTGAGAAGAGTGCCGACTGAAGTATCTATCAATCGTAGCTGATAGATATGCCCACTATGAAAACACAGTAACCACTAATTAAGAACAATCACTGCCACTGCTCAAGTGTTGTTAGAAGAATAAAGGAGCAAAGATAATACTTAATGAATTAAGAAGACACTGGTTAATAAGGGTAGTAATTGAAAGAAGGTAAGAGGAATGTAATGTAATGTAAAGAAGGTAATGTAATGAATACAAGATGTATGGTGAAACATGAATGGGAGGTGGTTATAGAAAATAGAGGTGAGTAATTAGAAGGAACCAGGAAAAACAGAAGATACACCTAAAGGCATAGTGAGAAAGTAGAAAGAGGAAAGGAAAGTGATCTGGCAATCTAACAATCTGCAAAAAATTATGACAATATTGAAGGATTGTGGAAGGTGGAATGGAGAGATAAGGAAAATAAGAGAGAAGAGAGAAATAATCTAATTGATGATAGAAAGGAAGTAGAAATTGTGAGGGTGATAGGAGACAGAGGGAGAAATGATAATTAAAACTTGAATATTAAAAGGTGGGTGTTGTGATTCATAGATAATGAAAGAAAGGAGAAAAAGGAGAAAAAAAGCAAGAAAGAGAAAATACCAAAATCAAATAAACAAATAAAACCCCCAAAAGACAAGGACAAAACTGTCAGTATCATCTTTGTTGTTGGAGAGGAATGTACCCTGCCCCAAAGGAAGTATGTATGCATGCATTTATTTTTCATTTATGTTTGCAATACTGAGGTTTTCAACTCAGCATTTGTCACTTGAGCCATATACCCAACCTTTTCTTCTTTAGTTATTTTTCAGATAGGGTCTCATGCCTTTTTTACCCAAGCTGGCTTTGGACCAAGGTCCTCCTATCAACACCTTCCATGTATCTAGGATTATGTGCAGAAACTACAGATAGCTTCTTTATTAAGTTGGAATTACACTAACTTTTTTATTGTTGCTTAGTTTTTTATTTTTTTTAAGTTTCAACCACTTAGGTCAGTAAGTATTATCTAGTTTGGAGATTTAGCTCAGTGACAGAGAGGACACTTACTGCTTGTAAGACTGAGTCAGAGTCCCAGTACAGGAAGTTAGGCTTAAAACACTGTTTGCTAGTTCCTGTGATGGCTCTGAGATGTCAGGTTCCTAATTTCCTAGTCTCTGCTTTCACTACCCACTCAACCTGTAGTGACATTCAACTCTCCAAAGCCCCTAACACCTCCCATGCTTTTTTCTTTACCTGCTCAGTTCCCATATCAGCAATGCAGTTTAGGGATCTGGGTTTGCTGATGCTCCCCCAATTCATGTTGCTTAGGTTTGTACTGAGATGTCTAAAATGCACAGGGGCCTCCTAGAAGAGCTGTACTGGGTATCAGGGCTCTATCTTTTGACTTGCAGGTATTCCTGCAACATGGTTCGTACAGTCTCAAATGTCAGTTGAAAGGTCCCTGTGGTAGAACTGGCCTGCCTTGGCGGGGGTTGGGGGTGTTTAAGTTGCAGCATGGCTCTTACCACACTCCCTCCAAGCTTCATCCCTACTTCCTGCTTCAGACTCTAGGCTTGTCCATGCCCACAAGCATCTGCTGCTGTGTTTATGGCACTGCTGTTGTGAAAAATACCTACTGTGCCATCAGTTCTGATTTCCTTAGCTCTTCTGGTAGTAGTTTGGACTGACAATAGTTATTCAGTTTAGTATGTCTGTGGGGAGAGATGATAGATTGTTACTCAGGTACACTCTTGCTCCACCTATGTCAATTCTATTTTTGTGTTGAAAATACTGATTAAAAGTTTCTAACATAGACAAGTAGTTATTGCATCTTGACTTATCATCAAATCTTAGGATTGAAAGAAGTGAATACGCATGAAGTACCATTCTTTGCACTAGTTCCAGAGAAATAAAAGACATGCACAGTTTGACGCAAGTCCACAAATCTGCACTCCTGATTCCAGGCCCAAAGCTTCTTTGTTATATAAAAATAACAATAAATTCAAATTCAAATGTTTGGGGTATCTGCAAGCTGTGAGAACAAATCCTATTATGCTAACCTAATATAAAAATCCATATTTACATGTATGATTAAATGTCAGCTATTTCGTTTCTGTGAAAGTATCCACTGAACACTTCCTTTTGGTAATAAACCATTTACTTATTCAAAATTGGTTATTGGCTTGTACTATATAAACTGTACCTACCTACTGCCTTTGAGTTATTTGAGTGATTTCTGTTCAGAGGAATTCTAAATTTGTTAATGGACAGATACAGCAGGGAGAAAACTCAATTAAAGCTCTGGGAAACAGATAATACCATGGCTATTCCTCAACCAGCACACCAAGTCATAAAAAGTTATTCCAGTATTTATAGTGCTTATTTTGAACAAGGATATACGATAACCTCTTGAAAGTTATCCCCCGGGTTCTAATATGAGGGGGAACACGCCTAAGAGAGGAATTTCCTAGGAATGTTTGACATTGTTGGTTGGTCAGAGAATAAGATTGTAAGAAAATATTGAAATGACTGATTATTATGTCAATGTTTCATGACATATTACTGCTGTGCAACATGATAAAGTCTGAGTTTATATTTTACAATGTTATTTCAAAGTGATTTCAACATGCTTTTACCATAAATGTTCAAAAGATCCTACACATTGTGGAAATAAACCATTCTCGGTGATAAGCTAACTATTTCTCCTATCAGTGCCACTAAGTGCCTGTCACTTATTTCAACACTTAACAGAAATTTGTTGGATACATGGCAATTTTCAATGTAAGAATAATTTTAATGTATCAAAGGGAATTATTCAATTCCCTGGTCTTTAAACATTTTATTAGAGGAAGAAATTCTTACTGAGCATGAGAGTAATCATAACTTTATGATCTCCTATTTATTAAGGGTATTACACAGCAAGTAGACATCAGGACGTAATTTGCTCAATAACATAACCACCATGGCTTTTTTCATGTCAGTGTAACCAGCTAAATTAGGAAGTTTGATCAAAGTATCAGAAAGTTCCTTACTAATAATCAGGTAATGCATAAGTATATCTTCGATCTTTGAGATTCAAACAGAAAATATCTTCTAAAAAGCTTGTGCTGTGATCCTCAAATTTCAACGAGTTGCTAACTATAGTCTAATATTAACCAGGTTATCTCATTCAGGTAGCTGACACAACTAAAGAGCCATCTACGGGTATTGGTTTTCAGAATATAGATGACATTATCAATGAAATAAAAGTATTCAATAAACACTCAAGTATTTGGCTATGAACAATAATTATACTTTTGGAAACCTAAGATTTTTGACACTTAATGATAGCATATATTTTACTTTTACAGATTCAATCCTTTTGATGCCATTCTTTTAATAGCTTTTGCATGTAGATAAGCAGTATTTAGAATGCTCTATGGAAGGAGAAACCCTGGCTAGACTGCATTCATTAACTTTGGAACTTCTTTGTTAGCTATGCTTATAGAAATACAGTGAAGCCTGAGGCCACATTGAATGACTTGACCCTTGGTAACAAAGTGAAAAAATTAAGAAGTAGCTTTCTACACTGTGTTTATTGACCTCATGAAAACTATTAATGTCATTAAGAAAACTGGCTTCACAAAGATAGTCAAGTATCATGGTTGACTTAGATTTTACCCATATGCCTCTATCACTTCTGTGGATAGTATCTTTTATTATTTCATTTATTCAATAAGTATTTATTGAGTGGTCGCTATATGCTAAACCTCTCAATACTGGAGTGGGAAGCACTTTATAACACATGATTTGCCATGAAGTTTGACACTAGAAAATCAAATTTATTTTAGACTCGTTTCAATCTTGAATATAGATGTAAGTAGCTGTATCAGTCTCTTGCCTCCTGTACCTGAGCCAGTGCTTTGCTTCCTGGCCAAGTACTTCTTACATTTCTTTGGGGATCATTTTGTATATGTTATCTTTCAAGTACTATAAAAGACAGGAATTCTTCTCCTAATCCCCAGAATTCAAGGAAAGGTTTTCTTTCACTATCCCAGAATCTATATCACAGTAGCTAAATATCTAAACATATTGCCAGATTCTTTTGATAATTGAAGTGTCTTCCATTCTCAGGGGTTTAAAATGATGCTATTACTGAAACTCCTCAATATTGGTATATACTTGCTTCAACTTCAACTTTGTAATGACTGTCTTTAGATGTTTCTTATAAATTGGTGTGTAGTGACATAAGCACACAAATAAATTTGTAAGAGCTTAGAATGTTCATGTTTTAAAAAAAGAACTTCCTTCACTTCTTGGCCATGAGGTCATTGAAATATAGAATCATATATTCATTTTTTGTCCTTTAGCATGTAATACATGCTTAATCTGTTTTATTATATACATACATATGTAATTATATATACATATGCATACACATTTATGTGTGTGCATGTGTGTATGTGTGTGTAAATTCATCCATGTTTTGATCCAAGGGATAATACTTCAATTAAAAATTCAAAGAGCACTCTAAGACTTATTTAAAATTCTAAAAACTTTATAGACATTTGAAGTTATTTGGCATTTACTGAAGATGAATAAAAAATGCAAAACAAATTGACCTATGAATTCTGCCTCTTTGGGTTAAACTAAAGGCTATTATTCAAGTTTAAGGATTCTTAGTATAATGACTTGTCACTGAAATAAAATAGTCCTTCATTATTTGAACCTCCTAGAAAACCTTATATGTTTTCATAAATAATAAGAAGAGGACTTCTCTGTGGATGCCCCATTTGAATGACTAATCTCATATTATTGCTGTGAAATTGAAAGAAGTTGTCTAGTTATAACTGCTGCCTCACTAGAATTTAAAAAGAGTCAGTAACTAGCAATAATCATGTCCATGTCATGGGAATGGAATATGAGGTTAAATTTCTTTGTCATTTTGTGACACTTAGCAACCACCTGTACAAAAAAGCTCCATGAAAAAAGAGTAAGAGTGAAGAGAACAAGGGCTGAAGTTTAGAGGTGTCTGTGTGTGATCACTGAGGTTAAGACTGGCAAAGTCTAAGTGGTTCAACATTTCTTAAAGGTCCCTTTTTTATTCCTCCACTATGTCTGGATGTCCTTGAGGATTTGGAAGTTTTCAACCAAACCTAGTAGAAATGCATATAATTTGTTACTGTAGTGAATATTAGCTACAGGATAATTAGTTAGATTCTGCAGGGTGATTCTGTGAAGATAGCTGGAGATTATTTAGCTTTTTCAGGCTTAGAGGTCTCTTGGCAAGTTTGGATTGTCTGTTGTATTTTTAAGATAACTCTATTGTTGTGATATACTCATAGAAAGATCTTAACTTTTAAAATAGCATGTTCTTTGAAAATCATATTTCAATAGTTCTGTCTGTACATAGGCAATCTTCCAACATTAAGATATTATAGATTGAAATTGTTAACTTAATTTAAATTTTAGGGAGATTTAAAAATAAAATGTTATAAACTAGTTTTTCTTTTATATGGCTACATTCTGAATATTGCTACCCAATATATATCAGCAGCTAATCTAGAGAAACTTTTGCTGCTCATGATTCTGACCATTCCAAATTATGAGTTCTTAAAATTAAAGGCTAAATGACCAATTTAAATTTACTTAACCTTAAGTAAATTCATGAGTGTCTACTGCATATTAGGTCTGACTACTTGGTCAAGTTATTTACTTTTCCAAGTCTCACTTCCATCTGTAAAACAGAAGTAGAATACTTTATTTACAGTGTATTTGTGAGAAATAGAAAAGAGAACTTTATGAGAAAATGGCATGTCATTCAAGCTATTCTTTTCATTTTATATGCAGCATAGAGAAATAGTCTTCAGATGGTCAATAATCAATTTTTATAAAATATGCAATAATATTTTAATAGACTGGGCTGAACTTTTCTTAAGAACTGGGCTGAATTGTGAGAAGTATCACAATTCAGATGCTCAACTTAGACACATCTGAAAAAAGATTCAGGCAATAGGTTACTGATGATTTCAGATGAATTTTCAAAAGTTTCATTGAAGGATAGATGATCAACTATTGGGAGTTTTTATAAAACTACTATATATATCAAACAATTTTACCATATTCAATGTAAAATTTTGATAAGAAAAACAGGATTTCTGATTTGTCAGTTCTTCAAGTTAAGATTTATAGATTCTTACTAAATTGCATTCACTCTGAAATAATATCCCATGAAGACATTGATACTTAATAATTCATGCTTACGATTTTGCTGGTATAGTGATGACTTCATATTTTTCCATTTCCTCTATCATTTTCTGAAATTTCTTATTCCACTGAACTCACATATAGTTATAAGACAAGCATTTACAGTATTCACTTCCTAGAATGTTTTGATATAACACTTTAAGTCAATTTGTTAAACTTTGATAAATACTTTACAAATCCTTTCTGTTTCAGTTCACCAAAATACAGATGTGAATAAACAGTGTTCCTGCTATTTGGACTTGGAACTAGAGTAGATATTCCTACCCTATTTCTCCCACAATCACTTCACTCTTTCTTTATCTATTCCCTGACTATATCTTCAGATGTGTTGATATGAAAATCTTTATCCTGTTCCTCATTCCATCTTGGATGTGGATGTCTTCTTCATTGTTCATGTTCTTTTAAATTTTATTTTGAGTCTTTAATATTACTAACACTTACTTGATGTACTTGAATTCCATGACCTATAAATATGATCAATAGAACAAACAACAACTTTGTTTCCTATATTCTTCTAAGTAATGTATATTCTTTGCAAGTAGTGTGAGTTCAATATTATTTTGATATTTTTAATTGATTAATTGTTGGGGGATAAGCCGAATTCAAATTTAATTAGTTTTGTCCTCATGTCACACTTACAAATCTTTATCAACAAACTTCCCAGCAAAGTCCACAAAATCCTAAACCATCTCACCAATAGTAACTCTCTAGGCTTAGCTTTACAGAATTCACCGTATATAGTTCACAGTGGATTTCTGTATTTCATTTTTCTGTTCCCTCCTAATAGAAGGTATATTTTCTGTGCTGCAACTCTCCAAATCCAGGTCTTTGCCAAGTTAATATTCACCTATCTTTCATATCTCAGCATTTAAATTTTATAATTTAATATAGGCTTTCAATGTAGCACCATATATCTAAATCACCTCCTGTATGTTTATAAGAATTATAATTTTATGTTATTTAGTTCCTTATTTGATTAGTATCTCAATTTAACTATTCAACCATAAACTTATTGGCTAATTGGACATATGAGTACATGTAAATTTACTAAAACTAAATTGTCTAAATATTTTAAAGTATCTTTTTGGAGCACAGATAAAAATCTTGATTCTATTGACACAACAATGAAGATTTCCATATTGGCATCTCAGTGAACAGTATTTTTCATGATCTTTATGCTCATGAAAAGAATATTGAGATAAGGGACCCTGGGACTTTAATGTGCATGATTTCAAACAATTACTCCAGAATTTTGTGGTGCAAAGGATCAGGTAATACTGTTTTTTTCTCCCACCAAGATACCACCAACATATAGTGGGCACATAATATTCATTGACTGACCCTTAAACTAACCTTTTAAAGCACATAACAGCCTGGAACAGGGTCAGGCAGCTGCTGCCAGCTAGTTTATTTGTCTGCCAGCTTGGAAAAGCTGGGAGTAGGGTCAGAAAGCCTGTCCAACTGCTTTTTGTGTGTTTTTTTGTCTTTCTTTTTCTTTTTCTCTCTCTTTTAATTTCCTTCCACCTGGGTCAGTAAACTAAAATACAACATGGAGAATGATAGAGACTTGCAAGCATCTGGAAGTACCTGGACCTGCCATAATATGTGCAGACACAGAACACAGAACCACATAATCTAGCACAAAAGAGGAGCCAATTGCACCCCCTCTAAACAAAACTGGTGGCCAAATACAAGGAAGGAATATTTCCCCTCTGCCTGGGGGGAAGGGGTAGAACACAGAACTGAAATAGCATATGGGGGTAGAGTGACTAAGCAGCCTGTGGGGAAAGCCAGGCACTGCACTTCTTCAGTCAGCAAGATGAAGCTGACAGGTCACCAAGAGAAAACTCATCTGTAACTCACTGGCTTGTTCTGTGCATGGAAGGGGCTGGCAACTGCTCATTTACCAATCCCTCATGGGGCCACTCCTGAGAACCTGCCTGGTCCAGAGGTCCCACTCCACTAAGGAAGTCTGGGATCAAACACCCAGAGCTGAGCCCCCCAAAGCTGTTCAATAGGGAAGAGCAAAACTCATTGCCATGCAACTCAACATACCAACCTCAAGAAGGGACAGTCTTAGACAAACTCCTTATAAAAATAAAAGCATCACCACTTCAACCTGAAATCAGAGGAAAGAGTCCAGAACATTTATATATATTTTTTATTTTTATTTACTTTTTTTTGTATTTTTTATCGTTAACTCTTATTTTCTTCATTTTTCCTCCATCTTACTGTTACCTACCTCCTTCCTCAATTCTGTCCTAACACTAACTTGCTCAGCCTTCTAATGCCCCATTTTCCTTTCTCCATCTCAACTTTTTTTCTATCTCATCTCTTTCCATCTATTTCCCCTTCCTTTTTCCCTTCTCACCTTCCTCTCTCCCCTCCATCACTCACAATACCTAGACCTCCTCAACATGCACCATCCACTGAATAGTCTATTATACCAATTTTACACGTTACCCCATCCTTTGTATCCCTTGGCAATCCCTGATAATAGCACCCTCTTCCACAATGACTGACATACACCTCAACACATACTACCCTAGAACCTCCATGCCTCATACCCCTCCTCTTACCCCATCCCCCTACCTGCTCTTCCTCCAGTGCCAACTCTTTCAACACCTAAGTATCTACCTCTACCCAAACAATGGTTAACCCCCCCAATCTCCATGGCTTAGAGATAATATCACCAAGTGGCTCACTGCATACTTTCTAAATAACTGGCCTGGCATTGAATCAGGGAATTTGTTATTGCTAATTTATACCACATAGGCAGTGGACAGAAATAGAACATCAACCTAACAACTAAGCCAGTCATAGCACAGTAATTAAGTCAAAGGGAAGATAATAGGTGATTAAAATCCCCAATTACCCATTCAACAACATAGGAACACAACAAACCATAGAAGTATGAGGACAAGAAGGCCAGGAAATCCTACCTCACAGAAGACCAATAATTCAATAGAGGATTTAGTGGAAAATGAAGAAAATGAATACCCAGTTCCTGACCCCAATGGATGATGCTAATTATAAACAATGAGCCAAATGATGTCCATAAAAAAAAATCTCTCAAAGAGGAAATTATGAATGAGATCATTGTGATAGTCCTGGAGAAGCTATAAGACATGGTCAAACAGAAAGTACAGTATGAACTCAAAAAATATCAAGACACCACAAATAAAAAACTTCAGAAGATACAGGAACAACCAAATGAACTCAGACAGAACTTCAACACACTCCAAACTGAAACAAAGGAGAGTATAAAAAAAGAGATAAATGAAATAAAGAATACTACCAAAAATATGAAAGAGGAATTTAACAAAGTTATGGAAAACCTCAGAAAAAAAGAATCAAACAGAAACCTGGAAATAAAAAGTCCCTTAAATTAAATAAAAAATACATGGTAAAGCCACTTCAGCAGACTACAACAAGTGGAAGACAGAATTGCAGGACTTGAAAACAAAACAGATATTAAAGAAAAGACAGTAGAACTCTTAGACAAAAGTCTCAAATTCTGCAAAGGAACACCAAGAAATCAATGACTCCATCAAAAGACCAGACCTGTGAATCATGAGTATCAAAGAAGGAGCAGAAGTGCAAACCAAAAGGATTCATAGTATATCAATAAAATAATAGTAGAAAATTTCCCACATCTCAAGAAAGAATTGTTCATTCAGATACAGGAAGCCTCCAGGACACCAAAGAGGCTTGACCAAAATAGAACCATTCCATGGCACATTATCATTAAAGCAACTAGCACAGTGAACAGAGAAAGAATATTGAAGTCTGTAAGAGAGAAAAAACAAATCACATATAAAAGTAAATCCATCAAAATAATAGCTGACTTTTCAAATGAGACCTTAAAACCGAGAAGTGCAAGGAGGGAGGTATTTTGAGCAGTGAAAGAAACTATTTTAGTCCTAGAATACTTTACCCAGAAAAACTATCATGCACAATTGATGGAGAAATAAAAGTTTTCCATGATAAGTAGAAAGTAAAACAATATATGACCACCAAGCCACCACTACAGATGATTTTGAAAGGAATCCTATACACAAAAGATGAAAACAACATAATCACAAAAGAATGGGAAGCATTAAACCTCATGAGAAGAACAGACAAGCACTCAGAGAATAACACTGAATTGGCTGTACACACTTAAATCCTTAACCAACAAAAACAACTAAATGGTAGGAATCACCACATATCTGTCAATACTAACACTGAATGTTAATAGACTCAACTCCCACATCAAAAATCAATGTTTGACAAACAGGATTAAAAAGAAGAACTGACAATTTTTTTTTAAGAGAGACCCATTAAATTGACAGAAACAAACACTTGCTTAGGGTGACAGGCTGGAAGAAAATTTACTAAGCTAATGTCCTCAAAACAGGCAGGAGTAGCAATACTTATATCAGATAAAGTGTACTTCAAAGAAAAATTAGTGAAAAAAAATTAAGAAGTTCACTTCATACTAATAAAAGGAGCAATACATCAAGAGGCAATAACAATTATCAACTTATATATACCCAATATCAGTGCACCCAACTTCATTAAACATACACTAAAGAACTTAAAACCACATACAGACCCCACACAGTGGTAGTGGGAGACTTCAATGCCCTTCTATCAACAAAAGTTAGGTCATCCAGACAAAAAAATCCACAAAGAAATCTGAGAATTAAATGATGTCTACAGAGTATTCCATCCTGCAATAGCAAAATATGCATTTTTCTCAGCAGCCCATAGAACTTTCTCCAAAATAGTTCATAGCTTAAGGAACAAAGCAAGTCTTGACAAATATAAGAAAATTGAAATAACCTGATCAAAATGCAATAAAACTAGATCTCAACAACAAAAGCAGCAGCAGAAATTACTCAAATGAATGGAGGCTGAGAAACGCATTGCTCAAGGATCAGTGATTCATAGAAGAAATAGAGAAAGAAATAAAAAGTTCCTGGAATTTAATGAAAATGAAAATACAACCTATTAGAACTTGTGGGATATAACAAAGGCAGTCTTAAGAGTAAAGCTTATAACCATGAGTGCATATATTAAAAACACAGAAAGTTCTCAAATAGCCTAATACTACATCTCAAACTCCTAGAAAAACAAGAACAAGCTAAACCCAAAACAAGCAGGAGAGAAATAATAAAAATAAGAGCTAAAATCAATGAAATAGAGATTTAAAAAAAATGCAAAGAATCAATGAAACAAAAAGATGGTTCTTTGAAAATATAAACAAGATTGACAAACCCCTGACAAGTTTCACTAAAATGAGGAACGAAAAGACACAAATTAATAAAATTATAAATGAAAAAGAGGAGACAACAACTCCTTCAACAAATGTGGCTGGGAAAACTGGGTATCTCCATGTAGAAAACTGAAATTTGATCCATGTTTTTTACCCAGTACATGTATCAACTCAAAGTGAATTAAGACGTTAACTAAAACTTAAAACTTTGAAGTTACTGCAGGAAAGAGCAGGGAATACAGTGGAATTAATAGGTATAAGCAAAGACTTTCTTAACAGACAAAAGTCAAATGGCTCAGCAACTAAGAGAAAGGATTCACAAATGGGACTATATGAAATTTAAAAGTTTCTGCACAACAAAAGAAATGGTCACCAAATTGAAGAGGCTGCCCACAGAATGGCAGAAAATCTTGCCAGCTATACATAAGAAAAAGGATTAATAACCAGAATATACAAGGAGCTCAGAAAACTAAACTCCCCAAAATCAATGACCCAATGAAGAAATGGGCTAATGAACCGAACAGAGCTTTTTTAAAGGAAGAAGTCCAAATGGCTAAAAAACACATGAAGAAGTGTTCCCCATCCCTGGCCATAAAGGAAATGCAAATCAAACCCACATTAAGATTCCACCTCACTCCTGTTAGAATGGCTACCATGAAGACACAAACAACAAATGTTGGTGAGGATGTGGGGAAAAAGGAACACTAATACACTGTTGGTGGTAATGTAAATTAGTATAACTGCTCTGGAAAACATTGTAGAGGCTCCTCAAAACCTAAATATAGAACACCATATGATCCAGCAATTCCAGTCTTAGGGATATACCTGAAGGAATTTAAGTCAGGATACAATAAAGGCACCTGCACACCCATGTTTAGTGCAGCATTATTCACAATAGTTAACTTATAAAAAGAGCCAAGGTGCCCTACTACTGATGAATGGATTAAGAAAACATGGTATTTATAGACAATGGAATTTTATTCAGTCACAAAGAAAAATGAAGTTTTGTTGTTTGCAAGTAAATGAGAGGAACTGGAGAACATCATCTTAAGTGAAGTTAGCCAAGTTCAGAAGACCAAAGGCATATGTGGAATACAGACCTAATACACATACAAGTAATATTGTGAAAAACAGGTCACACTAAGGGAAGGTCACATACAAGAGAAGGAGGGTAAAAGAAGGAAGTTAAAAAGATGAACATAGTTGAAGTACTTCCTATACAAGAGCGAACAAAGAATTTTTAAACCTGTTGAAATCACCACAAGAAAGGGACAAAGGTAGAAAGGAGAAAAATAAAGATGATGAACCAATTGGATTATTAATACATCCATACATGGAAATATCACAAGGAAAATCCCTTTATAGCTATTTCAAAAAAAAAGTCCTTTTTTTTTTTTTACTTTTACAAAATCAGAGAACTGCTGATAATACCCAAGGCAGTGGGAGTGGGAGGGTTTGAGAAAGGGTGTAGGAGGGTGAATTTGGTGCAAATAGTGTGTACGCATGTGTGTAAACAGAAAAATGAGACCTACTGAAACTATTCCAGGAATGGAAGAGTGGGGATAGAGGAGAATGATGGATGGGGTGAATTCAAGCATGGTATATTTGATATATTGTAAAAACTTTTGTGAATGCCACAATGTATGCCCAGCACAACAATTAAAAAGTAAAAAATAAAAACTTGTATTCAAAACATTGAATTTTAAATAAACAGTTACTCAGAATATAGGACTTAGAATAATGTCTATCCTAAATACTCATGGAGATGTGGATTTTAAATAGTCTGTCAGGACAGCAGCAGACTTTGATGACCTCATGAATAATTTTGGTATGAGATAGGTTACATCTTTTACCTTCAACCTAAAAATATGATATTAAAGTAGTAAACAAAAGTTAATTGGGGTCTGATTCCAAATAATAGCCCTACCTAATACAAATTATAGAAGTGAAAATAAATAAAAGATTGTGCTTGCAACATTGTGCATGAAAGTGGAAGCAAGCACTTTCCACTAGAAAAAAAATTATAACTAAAATTCTAGATAAAGATTTGTGTTGATATGGGATGATGACAAATATCCATTATATCTAAATTATTAACCCATCAATTATACATTTTGAAAACCAATATCTTTTATATTTCTACCTCATAGATTCTAACCAAGCATTTTGCTGGTAATAGCCACTCATTGCATGATTATTAAATAAATTATTCATTTGTACTGGAATTTGGTTGTTATAATCTTGTTAGAAATAAGTGGGTCATTTCACTGACTGAAAATCTTTTTTTGCACAGAATTATCTATTATAATATGGCCTATGGCATTTGTAACAAAAGTCCCATAAAAACGTTATTTTAAAGGTCCTCATTTATTTAGGCCACAACTAGAGTAATTCACTCTCTGTTTCAATGTAATAAGTTTGAAGACTAATTATACATGCTAATATGTTGGTGAAGGTTAAAAGGAAATTGGGATAAGTTAAATAAAGACTGAAACCCTGAACGCATTCTTAATAATAATTTAAAATATTTAAAGATAGAAAGTGGTGATTTTTAGAATTCTCTTGTGAAAAAAAGGATATAAGAAATGTATTTCTTATTGTAAATTGCAAACTGATAGCAAAATAAATTCTGAAATTAACCTTTGAATTGCTCAGAGTAAAGTTTTTGGGTTTGTTATCATAGTAATAGTGTGTTTTCATGCTATACTTGGTGAAAATTTGCAACTTATCTCTAAAGCCATAAGGAAAACTTATCCAGTCTGTCCTGTATTGACTTATCAGGACATTTGCATCAAGAGGACAGTTCCTTATCTTGTCTGTCCCTCAAATATCATGATAATGCATGGGAAACCTGCAGTTTGCACTGAGAAGCCATGGAGCTACCTTCTCTCCACTGTACCTATATCCTATGCTGGTCTTCCCCCATTCTGAGGAGCAGTGTACTGCTTCTGCAGAGGAGAGCCAGTCCACACCCAATAGAATGTTGCCCAGCCTCTGGCAAACTGCATCCCGCCTGGGGGTAGCCACATTTTTTTTGAAGAAGTCTGAAGCTCTCTGTTGTGATAAAGAATTTCCCTAGTCCTTACATCTTCTCTTGTCATTTTCTCAACCTAGAGATATTAACTGTCTTTGGACCTACTACATCTATATATCCTGGAGTTCTTTTTTTCCCCCCTCAACAGTTAATCAAGTTCTACCAGTAAATAATTCTTATATCAAATTTGATCCTGTTTCAATAACTGTGTAGTTTCAATTACCTGGTCGTACTCTGACTAATTCTATTCTGTAACTGGCTCAGGGTTGCAAAACTCTTCTAAATGTAACTGAATTTATGGGTGGAGTATAAAATTGCATTGTTCTGTATCTTTCTTTCATTGATATATCTGATCCAATGAGTTACCTACAATGTTTTATTAACAATAATTGTCTCTACAAAAATCATGAAGCAGGGAGTATCAGAGTTAAAAAAAATACATAACTTTTCTAATTTGGTTTTGTTATATCATCCTGAGCAAGTAAGGAATGAAAAAAAATACTTTTGCTATTTAAACTGTGGCTATCATTTCTATAGCACCCTTTTTACATACCCACTTACCAATTCTTTCAAAAGAAAGAATTTAAAACCAACATTTGGAGTGTCTTCTTCACAGTATACATAGAAAATGATTACTTTCTGCTTGCTACCTTAGCAGAATAATTGGAACAAATACATTTTAAGACTCACTCCAAGCAGATCATTTGCAAGTATAAGTAAGTTGCTCGATGGATTTGGAAGTGTATCTTTTGTATGGCCAACTGTTCTTTTCTTAAAGTTAGTAAAGTTTCACAACTTTGAGGTTTGTGAAAAGGGAAAACTGTAATTTTAGCAGACAGTGTTGTTCTTAGGCATGGACAAACTTGGGTTCTTGCCCAGCCTTCCAACTGTAGGATTGTGCCTCTCTGGAGCCTGCCAGGGCCTCTGTTTTCTGCTAATAGACCACAAGTTTTCTTCTGCGTTTTCTATTGTAAAGAATGATAAAAACAGATTCTTAGAGAAAACTCAGTATACTGCTTATACCAGAAACATTGAAAAAAATTCTTATTTTAGTATTCATGGCATTTCTCTTTTTTCTTTTTGTCTTTTTGGCAGAAAACAGAAGCACAGCCTGGCTCGGCTGGCACCTCAGCTCAAAAAAAAAAAAAGAAAAAATGAGCGATAGAAAAAGAAAAAAAAAGAAGAAAAGTCAGAAGAAAGGAAAATCGAGGCACAGATGGTGCCAAACATTCTCCAAGATTCTATGATGAGAAGTTCTGAGGTAGAATACTCAGGGATTAGGCAGCCACCCCTTTGATGAAAGGTTTTTAAAAGATTTCTTCCTCACATTAGGTTAGGGAAGGGAGACAGGTTGGGAAAGTCTATCTGAAAAAAAGATTTACTCATTCAAAAGGAAAAAGACTTCTTAACAAAAATATATGAGCAATCTGAAGTTCTCTAGAAAACTAAGTTAATAGTACAAAACATTCCTGATTCAGGCCCATTTCTATGTCATTTAGGTAGACTCCACTATGTAAATATGAAAATGATAACTATATTAAGCAATTTGATTAGAAAACTCATCCATAATGTCTTAAAATACATAAAGACCAGAGAAGCATATCAGAGTCATTTTTTTTGGCAACCTCTATAGCCACACCCCTAGTTTGTGTTTCAGATAGATTCTTAGGCTCTTACCTGGGCTAGCCTTGGACCACCATCATCCTATGCCCACCTCTAGAATAGTTGAGACCACATGATTGTACCACCAGCTGGGATTTTTTTAAAGGCAGGATCTCCCTAACTTTTGTTCTGAGTAGCTTCTAATTATGATCCTCTTATTTTTGCCTCTCAAACAACTAAGATTACAGAGATGTTAATCACTCTAGTTATTATTCATTTATTTATATTTATTTATTTATCATTTTTGCATTTACTTACATGTATATACATTATTTGAGCCACCTTCCTCCTCCCACCCCAGCCTCCAATTTTGTAGAAGAAAACACATAAAAGATAACTTAAAAAAAATAATGCTTTTGCTAGTTTGAGAAAAAGATAGTTACACAAGGATATTCCTTGTGTTGTTTCCATGCATATGTATATTACAACCCAAATTAGATCATTTCTACCAGACCTCTTCACCACTTCCTAGTCCCCTTTCCATAGTGGCCTCTGCTAGTTTAAGATTGCTATATCATTCCTATAGAGTGAGCACATTCAAGTTTTTGGTCTCCTTCTCATTCCCTCTTCCTCCAGTGTGCAGTCTCCCCTTACTGTGTAACATGAGTCTAGTAATATTGCTGTATTTGTTTTAGGTCTGTAATCTGCATAGTAAGGAGAACATGCAGCTTTTGACCTTCTGAGCTGGATAACTTCACTTAAGATGATGTTCTCCAGTTCCATCCATTTTCCCGCAAATGACAAAATTTCATTCTTTCTTGTGGCTGAATAAAATTCCATTGTGTATAAGTGCCACATTTTCTTAATTCATTAGTCAGTAGTGAGCCATCTTGGTTGTTTCTGTAGCTTGGCTAATGTGAATAGTGCTGCACACCTGGGTGTGCAGGTGCTTTTCTGGTAACCTGAGTCATATTCCTTTGGGTATATCCCTATGAGTGATATGGCTAGATATTGCAGATCTATTTTAACTTTTTTAAGAAGCCTCCATATTGTTTTCCATAGTGGTTGTACTAGCTTACATTCCCTCTATCAGTGTATGAGGATTCCTTTCTCCCACAGCCTCACCAACATTTGCTGTTGTTGGTGTTCTTGATGGTAGCTATTCTAACAGGAGTGAGATGGAATATTAGTGTGGTTTTGATTTGCATTTCCTTTATGGCCATGAATGGTGACCATTTTTTCATGTATTTATTAGCCATTTAGATCTCCTTGAAAAAGTTCTGTTTAGTTCAGTTACCCATTTTTTTTTAATTGAGTTTAGTTTTTTGAGCTCCCTGTAGGTTGTGGTCAGTCCCTTGTCTAATGTGTAACTAGCAAAGATATTCTCCCATTCTGTGGGTGTCCTCTTCAATTAAGAGAACATTTCTTTTGTTCTGCAGAAGCTTTTGAATTTCATATAGTCCCATTTGTCAATCCTTTGTCTTAGTTGCTGGGCTGCTGGAGTTCTGCTGAGGAAGTCCTTGCCTGTAGTCCTAAAAGAAAAGTTTATAAACATGAGTGCATAGAATAAAAACACAAAAAGATCTCAAATAAACAATCTAGTGCTACATTTAAAACTCCTAGAAAAACAAGAACAAACTAAACCCAAAACAATCAGAAGGAGAGACATAATAAAAATAAGGGCCAAAATTAATTAAATAAAGACCAAAAAAGAAAAAAAAAACATACAAAGAATCAATGAAACAAAAAGCTGATTCTTTGAAAAAATAAACAAGATTGACAAGCCCCTGGAAAATCTGACTAAAAGGAGGAGGGAAAAGACCCGAATTAAGAAAATCAGAACTGAAAAAGGGGAGATAACAAAAAACACCAAGGAAATCCAGGGAATCATTAGGGACTACTTTAAAAACCTATATTTAAATCTTCAAGAAATGGACAAATTTCTAGATATTTATGACCATCCAAAACTGAACCAGGAGGATATTAACCACCTAAACAGATCTATAACATGTAATGAAATCAAAACAGCAATTAAGAGTCTCCTAGAAAAGAAAAGTCCAGGAACCAAAAGATTTTCTATTGAATTCTATTGAACCTTTAAAGGAGAACTACTACCAAAACTCCTTAAACTTTTCCACAAAGTAGAAAGGGAAGGAACACTGCCTAACTCATTTTATGAAGCCAGTGTTACTCACATCCCCAAACTAAAGACACATCCCAAAAGGAGAACTACTGGGCAATCTCTTCAATGAAAATTGATGCAAAAATCCTCAATAAAGTTATAGCAAATGGAATTCAATAACAAATCAGAAAGATCACTCACCATGACCAAGTTGGCTTCATCCCAGGGAAGCACCAATGGTTCAAAATATACAAATCATTAAATGTAATACATCACAGTGACAGAATCTCAGAACTCAAAGATGAAATGGTAATTAAAGGAAAAACCAAAGAACATTAGTTTAACAACTCAAGACCTGTGAAAAGAAAATGCAAGAACTCACTGGCTCCATCAAAAGACCAAACCTGAGAGTCATGGGCATTGAAGAAGGAGAAGAGGTGCAAGCAAAGAGAATGTGTAACATATTCAACAAAATAATAACAGAAAATTTCCCAAATCTAGAGAAACCCATTCCCATACACATGCAAAGGTCCTCCAGAATACCAAACAGACCAGATCAAAATAGAACTACCCCACAGCATATCATCATTGAAACAACCAGTACAGAAACTAGAGAAAGAATATTGAAGTCTGTAAGAGAGAAAAAACAAATAACATACAAAGGTAAACCCATCAAAATCACAGCAGACTTCTCAACAGAAACAATAAAAGCAAGAAGAGCTTGGGGTGAGATCTTCCGGGCACTGAATGAAAATAACTTCAACCCCAGGATACTCTACCCTGCAAAACTATCATTCAAAATAGATGGAGCAATAAAAGTCTTCCATGATAAGCAGAAACTAAAACAATATGTGACCACAAAGCCACCACTACAAAAGATTCTTCAAGGGATTCTACACACAGAATGTGAAACCCAATATAACCATGAAAGGGCAGGCAGCACCAAACCACAGGAAAAGAAAAAGCAAGACAGTAGAGAGTAACCTCAACTTAGGTACACACAATCAAACCTTCAAACAACTAAGACAACTAAATGACAGGAATCACCACATACCTATCAGTACTAACACGTCATTAACGGATTTAATTCACCCATCAAAAGGCACCATTTGACGAAATGGATTAAAAAGGAAGATCCAACAAGTTGTTGCTTACAGGAAACCCATCTCACCAACAGAAATAAGCATAGGCTTAGGATGAAAGGCTGGAAGAAGATTTACCCAGACAATAGCCCCCCAAAACAGGCAGGAGTAGCAATATTTACCTCTGACAAAGTAGACTTCAAACCTACATTGATCAAATGACATAAAGAAGGACATTCCATACTAATAAAAGGGGAAATAGACCAAAAGGAAATAAAAATTATCAACCTATATGCACACAATGTCAATGTACCTAATTTCATCAAACATACCCTGAAGGACCTAAAAGCATATATTAACTACAACACAATGGTTTGGGAGACTTTAAAACCCCATTATCATCAATAGATAGGTCATCCAAACAAAAAATCAATAAAGAAATCCTAGATCTAAAATATACAATAGATCAAATGGACCTAGTAGATGTCTACAGAACATTTCATCCAACTTCAGCCCATGGAACCTTCTCCAAAATAGATCATATCTTAGGGCACAAAGCAAGCCTCAGCAAATATAAGAAAATAGAAATTATACTATGCATTCTATCTGATCACAATGCAATAAAACAAGAACTCAACAACAAAAGTAAAGACAAAAACCATGCAAATAGCTGGAAACTGAATAACTCATTGCTTAATGAACAATGGGTCATTGATGAAATAAAAGAGCAAATTAAAAAGTTCCTGGAAGTCAATGAAAATGAAGACACAACCTTCCCGAACCTATGGGACACAGCAAAGGAAGTCCTGAAAGGAAAGTTTATAGCCATGAGTGCATATATTAAAAAGACTGAAAGATCCCAAATCAATGACCTAATGATACATCTCAAACTCCTACAAAAACAAGAACAAACAAATCCCAAAACAAATAGAAGGAGAGAAATAATAAAATTAAAAGCTGAAATCCTTGAAATAGAAACCAAAAAAACCATACAAAGAATTAATGAAGCAAAAGTTGGTTCTTTGAAAAAATAAACAAGATCGATAGACTCCTGGCAAACCTGACTAAAATGAGGAGAGAAAAAAAACCCAAATTCATAGACTCAGGAAAGAAAAAGGGGAGATAACAACAAACACCATGGAAGCCCAGGAAATCATCAGAGACTACTTTGAGAACCTATATTCAAATAAATTTGAAAATCTTAAAGAAATGGACAGATTTCTAGATACATATGATCATCCAAAACTGAACCAAGAGGAAATTAATCACCTGAATAGATCTATAACACAAAATTAAATTGAAGCAGCAATCAAGACTCTCCCCAAAAAGAAAAGTCCAGGATCTGATGGATTATCTGCTGAATTCTGTCAGATCTTTAAAGAACTAATAACAACTCTCCTTAAAATGTTCCATGAAATAGAAAGAGAAGGAGAACTGCCTAATACCTTTTATGAAGCCAGTATTACACTTACCCCAAAACCAGGCAAAGACACCTCCAAAAAGGAGAATTATAGGCCAATCTCCTTAATGAACATTGATGCACAAATATTCAATAAAATAATGGCAAATGGAATTTAACAACACATCAAAAAGAACATTCACCATGACCAAGTAGGCTTCATCCCAGGAATGCAGGGGTGGTTCAACATATGATTATCAATAAACATATTAAGCCACATTAACAGAAGCAAAGACAAAAACCACTTGATCATTTCAATAGATGCAGAAAAAGCCTTTGATAAGATCCAACACTATTTCATGATAAAAGCTCTAAGAAAAAAGGAATAGAAGGAAAGTACGTCAACATTATAAAAGCTATATATGACAATCCTACAGCCAGACTTATACTTAATGGAGAAAAACTGAAACCAAACCTTCTAAAATCAGGAACTAGACAAGGATGCCCACTATCCCCACTCCTATTCAACATAGTATTGGAATGCCTAGCCAGAGCAATTAGGCAAGAAGAAGGAATAAGAGGAACACAAATAGGTAAAGAGACTGTCAAAATATCCCTATTTGCAGACGATATGATTCTATACCTTAAAGACCCAAAAAACTCTACTCAAAAGCTCCTAGACAACATCAAGCTATAGCAAGGTAGCAGGATATAAAATCAACATACAAAAATCATTAGCATTTCTATATACAAATAATGAACAAACTGAGAAAGAATGTATGAAAACAATTCCATTTAAAATAGCCTCAAAAAAAATCAAATACCTAGGTGTAAATCTAACAAAGGATGTGAATGACATCTACAAGGAAAACTACAAACTTCTGAAGAAAGAGATTGAGGAAGACTATAGAAAGTGGAGAGATCTCCCATGCTCATGGATTGGTAGAATCAACATAGTAAAAATGTCTATACTCCCAAAAGTAATCTACATATTTAATGCAATTCCCATCAAAATTCCAATGACATTCATTAAAGAGATTGAAAAATCTACCATTAAATTATTATGGAAACACAAGAGGCCACGAATAGCCAAGGCAATACTCAGTCAAAAAAGAATGCTGAAGGTTTCACGATATCCGACTTCAAATTATATTACAAAGCAATAACAATAAAAACAGCATGGTACTGGCAGAAAAACAGACATGAAGGCCAGTGGAACAGAATAGAGGACCCGGATATGAAGCCACACAACTATAATCAACTTGTCTTTGACAAAAGAGCTAAAAATATACAATGGAGAAATAGCAGCCTCTTCAACAAAAACTGCTGGGAAAACTGGTTAGCATTCTGCAAAAAACTGAAACTAGATCCATGTATATCACCCAGTACCAATATTAACTCAAACTGGATCAAGGATCTTAATATTAGACCCTAAACTCTAAAGTTGATACAGGAAAGAGTAGGAAATACTCTGGAATTAGTAGGTATAGGTAAGAACTTTCTCAATGGAACCCCAGCAGCACAGCAACTAAGAGACAGCATAGATAAATGGGACTTCATAAAACTAAAAACTTTCTGCTCAACAAAAGAAATGGTCTCTAAACTGAAGAGAACACCCACAGACTGGGAGAAAATATTTGCCAGCTACACATCAGAAAAAGGACTGATAACCAGAATATATAGGGAACTTAAAAAACTAAATTCTCCCAAAATTAATGAACCAATAAAGAAATGGGCAAGTGAACTAAACAGAACTTTCTCAAAAGAAGAAATTCAAATGGCCAAAAAAACACATGAAAAAATGCTCACCATCTCTAGCAATAAAGGAAATGCAAATTAAAGCCACACTAAGTTTCCACCTCACCCCTATTAGAATAACCATCATTAGCAACACCACTAACAACAGGTGTTGGCGAGGATGCGGGAAAAAAAGGAACGCTCCTACACTGCTGATAGAATTGTAAACTAGTACAACTACTCTGGAAAAAAATCTGGAAGCTACTTAAAAAGCTAAACATTGATCTACCATATGATCCAGCAATACCACTCTTGGGGATATACCCAAAAGACTGTGACACAGGTTACTCCAGAGGCACCTGCACACCCATGTTTATTGCAGCACTATTCACAATAGCCAAGTTATGGAAACAGCCAAAATGCCCCACTACTGACAAATGGATCAAGAAAATGTGGTACTTATATACAATGCAATTTTATGCAGCCATAAAATAGAATGAAATGTTATCATTCACAGGTAAATTGTTGGAATTGGAGAACATCATTCTGAGTGAGGTTAGCCTGGCCCCAAAGACCAAAAATCGTATGTTCTCCCTCATATGGGGACATTAGATCAAGGGCAAACATAACAATAGGATTGGACTTTGATCCCATGATAAAGCGAGAACACACAAGGGAGGTATGAGGATGGGTAAGACACCTAAAAAACTAACTAGCATTTGTTGCCCTTAACGCAGAGAAATTAAAGCAGATACCTTAAAGCAACTGAGGCCAATAAGAGAAGGGGACCGACAGCTAGAGAAAAGTTTAAATCAAGAAGCATTAACTTAGAAGGTAACACACATGCACAGGAAAGCAATGCAAGTCAACTCCCTGTATAGCTATCTTTATCTCAACTAGCAAAAACCCTTGGTCCTTCCTATTAATGCTTATACTCTCTCATCAACAAAATTAGAGATTAGGGCAAAATAGTTTCTACTGGGTATTGAGGGGGTGGGGGGAAGATGGAGGGGGCGAGGGGAGATGGAGGGGGCGTGGGGTAAGGGATGGGGTGAGGGAAGGGGGAGAAATGACCCAAACATTGTATGCACATATGAATAAAAAATAAAGAAAGAAATAAAAAATAATACAGCACATTAACACAGGCAAAGACAAAACCCACTTGATCTTCTCAATAGATGCAGGAAAGGCCTTCAATAAGATTCAACAAAAGCTCTAGTGAAACTAGGAATAGAAGGAATGTACCTCAACATAATAAAGAGTATATAGGACAAACCTATAGCCAACATCATACTTAATAGGGAAAAACTGAAACTATGTCCCCTAAGTCAGGAATGAGACAAGGGTGCTCACTCTCCCCATTCTTATTCAACATAGTCCTAGAATTCCTAGCCAGAGCACTAAAGCGAAAAGAAGAAATAAAAAGAATACAAATAAGTAAAGGAGTAGTCAAACTGTCCCTTTTCACAGATGACATGATCTTATACCTAAAGTATCTGAAAAAAAAACTCCACCCAAAAACTCTTAGATACCATAAACAGCTTCAGCAAAGTAGCCGGATAAAAAATCAACTTACAAAAATCAGTAGCCTTTCTATACACAACAATTAGAAGATTATGAAAGAATATAGGAAGGCAATTCCATTTACAATAGTCTCAAAAAAATCAAATACCTAGGAAAAAACAAAGGATGTAAATAACCTCTCTAAGGAAAACTATAAACCACTGAAGAAAGAGATTAAAGAAGACTACAAAAGGTGAAAAAATCTCCCATGCTCATGGATTGATAGAATCAATGTAGCAAAAATGGCTATACTACCAAAAGCAATCTACCTGTTCAACACAATTCCCATGAAAATCCCAATGATATTCATTACAGAGATTGAAAAACCTATTCTAAAGTTCATTTAGAAGACTGAATAGCCAAGGCAATACGAGCAAAAAGAGCAATGCTGGAGATATCAGAGTATATGACTTCAAACTATACTACAGAGCCATAGCAATAAAAACAGCATGGTACTAGAACAAAAGTAGACATGAAGACCAGAGGAACAGAATAGAGGGCCCGGCTATGAATCTATGCAACTACACTCACCTCATCTTTGACAAAGTTCCCAAAAACACGTGATGGAGAATAGACAGTCTCTTCAACAGATGTTGCTGGGAAAAGTGTTTATCTATGTACAGAAAATTGAAACTAGATCCATGCTTTTCACCCTGTACAAGTGTCAACTCAAAGTGAATTAAAGACCTCAATATCAGACCTGAAACCCTGAAGCTAGTATAGGAAAGAGCAGGAAGCAGTAAGTATAGGCAAGGACTTTTTTAGTAGATAATCATTCTTGATGCTCAAGAATGATTAGAATTAAAATTATTACCTCTGGGATTCTCAGATAGATGTACAAAAGGCTTCTTTACCCACTCACAGTCTTGAATAGTGTAGCATGAATAGGTTTTAGTCAAATCTCTGAAAAAAAACTTACAAATTTCAAATAACAGCAAGCACCAAAGTATATCTCTTCATAAGTTTTTATGAAATTGTTGTGTAGTGGTAAAATTGGGCTTTACTTCTTAGTAATTTGATAAGTATATCTCCTATAAAATACACTAAATAACTGCAAGCAATATTTCATTGGTGTAGAGTAGGCATGCATTCTCAAATTTGGGAGTCTTTAAAATCCATCATTTCTAAGAGTCAGAATGAATTTGTGATTTTTCTAAAATAAGTGTTCTAAGAGATAAATTTCTTTCTCAAGAAAGTTTTTAAAGGCTTGTTAGAAAAAATCAAGGGCCTGATGGGATGAATAACATTGAAAATAAGTGAATAATTTGTGAACGATTGATTTCTTTAAAATATCCATTGTCTAGATACCTTTCTATTCTCTGGTAAATATCTTGCATTCAAGTCTAGCACCCCACAGCAATGTTCATTGTCTTTAAATGTCATCCTCAGCAGCTAGCCCTCAGAATGCCTGTGTTCCCTTTTAAAAACACCCATCTAGTCCCCAGTTCTTCAGAACTTTGTTAAAGCATGGTGAAACCTGTGAAACAAGCTTTTGTGACTAAATACATCCTGTTAGATGTTGCTCACTTTCATGTTCTCAAAGGCACACTAGAGATACTTTACCTACAAACATGTTTTATAACAAGGGTATCAAATATTGCAGAGGATAATCTGGGAGATTTGGAGGGAATGTAGAATCTTTTAATTTTACATTACAATTATTCCTTCTTATCTGTGGGGGATTAGTTACAGGATTCCCTGCAGAAACTCAGATCTTCAGATGTCCACGTCCATTCTATAAGATGACATAGTAACGACATATATCCTACATAACTCTCCTGTATATTTCACATCTTCTTTAATACCTAATGCAATGTAAGTGATACATAAATAGTTGCTATACTGTATTATTTGGAGAATGGCATAAAGACAAAAATCTATGCAAATATTCATTAGTTTTTTTCTGTTGTTTTTTTTAAAAAATATTTTCTATCCATGGTTGGTTGCATCTGGTGATGTGGAACCTGCAAATACAGAGAGCTGGCTGTGTATCATATTGGATTATAACCTAAATGTACATGAGGGTCACATATGAGCTATGAACAAGGAAGCATGTGTTAAGGGAGATGTGACAAACTAGAAAAGTAACACTGTGTTAGGCAGGTGCTCTTACCACTTGAGTCACTTTGCTAGCTCAGACACCATGTTAAAGACTGCAGCTTCTGTTCCATTCTGATTGAGCATACTACACAGAATTATGAGAAAATGTTAAAATAGATTCTTATTCATTAAAAGGAACCAGAAATCTAGATTCCTAAGTGAATATCCCAGTTTTCAAGTTAACTTACTTAAAAACTAGCCATGTGATGATTGATCAAAACATATATAAGGACTGAGTTTGATCATTTTGTATAGGAGATGTCAACATGAAAGGAATTTCTGGGAAGAGGTTAAGGATCTGAACAGTTCCTGGGAATATTAGACATGAACAAAGAGCTCTTAAGCCTGAAAATGAAAGAAAATGGGTAAGTCTATGTCAACTTAGTGTCACTCAGTGAAAAGTATTTTGGAATATACCAGGTATGATGGTTAATCTTGATTGTTATTTGGATGATGTAAAACTGACATAAAATAAATAAAAGGTTTTTGTTATTGTTGACTATTTATTGGTTTGTTGTAGCATTATTAGGGAGAACTAAACAGACCAAATTTATATCATTTTTGGATAATTTGAATTTTGGAGACCTAAAATGATGATGTCTTTGGAATGATATTGTCATTTGTCTTTATATTTTGTTTCTTTACCAATTAATGTTTACTTTTGTTAATTTAGTTTCTATAGCAGTATGAAATAAAGAGACAAAAGATGGAAAGAATAAAGTAAAACAAAAAGGTAAAATACGGAGATCATCAGAAACAGTGCAAATACATAATCCAATAATGTAGGCAAGAAAATGAATTATTTAATGTCAGTCCCTATTAACCTAACAGTTAAAATAGGACCAAAATATACATAAAAGTGAAATAAAACAATTAGGTAACACTTTAAATGGTTCATTATTATTAATTCATTTAGCATTCATTGTTACTCTGCTGGTCATAATGAATTCATTTGATATTAATGGGAATGTTAAGCCGCAATTTCATTATAATGCAGTTTTAATTCATGTGCCATTAAAGTAATGCAAGGCCAAAATTTATATTTATGTTTTAAATACTATACATGATCCTTAATTTTTAGAAACATTATGACACTGATTATATTTCTTTCATTTGGTATGAATAGTTCAGATTTAAGAAAAAATTGTAGTGTCTACCTTGAGCCATATCAATAATGTTAAAGTTGATAGAGGACAATATAATTAAAATGTTCCACATTTGAAATACACAGGTTCATGGGAAGTGCAAAATTTGTCATGTATTGATATTTACTAACGTTTAACTATTTTTTGCAATGAAAACTTTAAAGCATGTTAATGCAAACTTATTGCATTAACATGGTAATAGCAGAGAGGTTTTGATTTCACATAACTTACTTTCATGAAAAGCTAGGAGTAAATTATGCACTGGGCATTTCCTGGGAACAAGTAAAGGTTTTAGCCATTACCAAAAATGTTTCATTCTTACTCAAAATTTTGTGATGAAGTTTAATACATTTTAGTGAATGGCACATGATGAATACTGATTAGAGCCTACAGAGAATTTCTGTGTAGATTTTGGGGCATAAGGTTTTAATTAAGAACTTCAAAATGGCAGCACAAATGTACTGAGTAGCTTGCTTACTATTAATTCCTGTGGGGACAGCCTGTAAACAATTTTGCTAAACTGGATGAGAAATAATGACAACAGATGAATAAACAACCAAAATCCACAGTCTAATTAACAGATTTAGTAAAGAGCATTGGACCCTTCAAGCAGTTATTCAAAAAGACATCAGAAAGTAACTGACTGTCAAAGTCCTTATTTAAAAATTTATGCTCTAATATATTGTTCATAGGCTAAGTAGCCTGAGACAAATGTGTATATAATTTGTTCTTTTATTCATTATAATGAAAAAATTAATTATTTTAAAATAGAAATAGATATTCTGTCTCTCTAACCTCCACTATGTTAAAAATTATTTAGAGGCAACATTAAAAATAGTATAAATGTTGTTATTTTATTGCTATTTTTAAAAATTCATAAAATAAATTGATGTCTCACGAAAATGTAACTAAGATATTATAAATTAATAATATTGTAAAGATATTTACCTTAGTGTCTTAAACAGTTAAAATACTGAAGAAAATATGTGAAATACAAATTTTACAGCATTGACTGTCAGGAAATTATAATTATTTCTGAGAGAAGAAAAATCAAGACAGTCCTAGGTTTGTTCACAGATGGGCAGAAATCTATCTATAGAGGGGCTCTTGAGTAGTACTCAGTGTATATATGTGAGGAAATTACTCAAAGTGGGAAAGAATTGTGTAGTAATTGGAAGGAGCAACTTTCTGGGTTCATGCCAGTCACGGTAGAAAGTTCTTGACAGGCAACCAGAAAAATAATTTCTGAATGAAAGAAAACAAGCTATTGGCAAGCCACAAAGAGGAGTACTCAGAAAGTTATTGCTTCAATAATTGAGTAAAATAGGCATATACTTAAGTTTACTCTGCTATGAATGAATAAAATTTAATAGCAAGTTTCCAAATGATCAAGGAATTTCCAAGATTAACTGAAACCATGAAAAAGTTCAATAATATTTACAAAAATAAAAAACTATCCAGATGTTGACAATACAGAATTAATAATATATGGAATCTAGTAAAAATTATTAGGTAAAGAAAAAGAAGTAAAATATAGCATATACATATAAAATGAATCAATAGAAATAGACCCAAAAATGTTGTAGGTAACATAAAATTAGTAAACAAAGCCATTCAAGCACATGTTATAATTATGTTTCAAATGTTTATGAGGGAGAAGAAATATTAAGTATGTAAAATAGATATATGAAAATCTAAAAACACTGCAACTAAACCTCCAGATATGAATACTACCTTGTCATAGGTGAAAAATACAATGAAAGATTTTATATCAAGAAAATTACATACAATTATACAGAAGAAAGAAACAATAATGATATAAGTGGCAATAAGAAACAACACAGAAAAGCAATGAAACAACTAAGTCTAGTTTTTTGGGAAGATCTTTAGAACTTATAAATCTTTATTCAATTTTACCAAGACAAAAGAAAAGAAGAGGAATTATCAATATTAAGAAGGAAAGAGATGGTAAAACCAGAAATTGGAACAATATCAAATAGCAAAGGGATATTGTGAACAAAAGCAAGTCTATTCTGTTACGTACTGGAAAATGCATAATTTCATGCAAACTATGAGAGTTTAGTAGCCTTACCCTAATACCAGTGCCACAAGCAAAGATATTACAAAAAATAAATCCTGACAAATATGATTCATTAACATAGGTGCAAATATTCTTAATGAGATTTCATCTAATTGAATTCAACATTACATAAAGGATAATATTTCATGGCCAAGTCAGGTTCATCCCAGGACATGTTAAACTGTTTTAACATTAAAAAATCAATCAATGTAATATACTCTAGTGAAAGTTTAAAAAAGAAAGCTACATGACCTTTTTCTACATATGCAATAAAAGTCTAAAATCTATTCTTCTGAAAAAACTGTCCCCTATGAAAACTAAGAGTGGAAAAACACTTCCTTGAGCTGATTTGATGTTCACAGCTAATATCATAGTTAATGGAAAAAAATGGAATGTTTCCCCTTTAAAATTATGAACAAGGCAAAAATTCACATTTGCACAACTCGTGTTAAGTATCCAGTTGTTTGTAAGTCTATTTCCCATTTTTATTAATGAAAACATTAAATTTAAACATGAGTGACAGAAAAAATTGTACTAACTAATCAAAAAGTCATTTTGCAAGAATACAATTAGTATTACAAATAGTAACACAAATACAAATAGTATTGTATACTATTATTCTTGCATATTTCTGCATGCAAACAATTGAGGTAAAAGTATTCAAATCCCTTCCACATCAAGGATGTTTAGGTATTTAAGACTTAGCACAAAAGGAACTCACAGGAACGAAAGCAAGTGGAGCAGTCATATCTGCAATTATATAATTCTCAGTGGTTTTCCATCATCAGAAGGATGCTGAAGGTTGTATCATTCTATCTCTTCATTTTCATCATATCCTTTCCTACTGTCACAGATCATGATGGAAATACTCCTCCTGAATTAACATAGCCCAAACAGGACAATTCATTCTACCCTTCATTAATTCACCTTGGCTTTCTGAATCACAAAATTAAACCATTGGCTTATTTCCTTCAGATTTGCTATTTTGTGCAACAGTAAGTACTGTCTACTCTACCAGACAAATTCATTCTGAATCTAATCAATTCTTACTATCTACAATATAATTCTAATCTCAGATATTATCATCCTGTTCCTGGACTAAAAGAGAGACAGAATCCCTCTTTCTTGTTTTCCTGACATATTTATTGTCAGCCTTTCTAGTAGCAAGCTAGCATTATTTTAAATAACAAATAGAATAAACTAGAATAAACTTTAAACCGCTTTGAACTTCAAGGCTATACATGATTTAGACTTGTTTCTGCTTTTTAGACTTCCTCTTTCTCTTCTTTTCTCCCATGCCCATCCATACAAGTTTTCTTTCTGTCTTGTAAAAATATATGTTGTTTCCCATCTCACAGAAGTTCTCTGCATGCCTTCAAGTCATTGTTTTTCCCAGTATTACCTAAAGGCCTCTTCTATGAGACTTTCTCGAATACCCTAACTAAAGCAGAATCTCCCTCTATATCATGTTAGTGTTTGCTTCTTTCTCTTTTTCTATCTCTCTCTCTTTCCTGAAGGACAGAATTGCAGTCTCTCTTGTCCAACAGCATATCCTCAGTACCTACAACAGGGGCTGGTGATAGGTAAACCACCAACAAATGTATTTACTGAGTGATTGGTTGGAAAAACACAAAAACTACACTTTCAGTAAACGATAGGCAGACAGAAGGAAAGCAGGTTTTAAGTCATCAGCCTTTTTATTCTTAAATAAAATGCATTATAAATTTATAAAACTATTGATGATTAAGCAACTTGCTGCCTAATGGATGTCCTCTTCTTTCTTGATTTTATGTCCAAGTTTATGAAAGCATTGTTTTCTGTAAGAAGATGAATTGCATGCCTGACTATTTTACTGTTGGTCTCTACTACTTCCCCTATCAACTTGGTTTGAAGTATAGTAGGCACAAAATAATGTTTTGAATCATGTATTGGTAGTTTCTTATTTTTGGGTTCCATGGGAAATATTCTGGGATAGATTAACTTGTATAGGGTAAGAATTGGCCTCTGGTTATTTTTTTACTGTTGTGCTGGGTGGGAGTCCATTTTGGCATTTACAAAAGTTCTTACAATATATCAAATGTAACATTTGAGTAAACTCCCTCCACCATTCTGCTTTATCTCCCGTCCTCCCATTCCTGGAATAGTTTCAACAGGTCTCACTTTTACATTTACATACATGTCTGATTATTGATGCTCTACAAGGTTTGCACCTTAATACCTCCATGAGAGTAAGGGTCAGAGGTAAACTTCTAAATGTTCTATAGAGAAATCAAATAAAATAGATTTGCATCTTCTACCCTCCTTCTTTTAAATGTGCTTTAATGATTTTGTATTTATAACCCACAGATGGGTCATTTCATTAAGTGAAGCTTCTACTTTATAACTTCTACTTTATAAAAATTAAAGAAGTCCCAAACCTTACTTATGTTTGATGATTTTGTGATCAGTTTACATAAATAATAATGTGCACTGGCATGAAGGTGAGTTATCCCCTATGCCCCCTCCACACTTTAGCAACTAGTGAAATAAAGTCATAAATGAACAAGAAAATGGAGAAAACTCTAATTGAAGATATCCAAATGTAATCTAGCATATAGGTAGGTATGCAATATGAGGGTAATTTTTTAAGATAAAGTCTAAATAATTGCATTATCCCTTCTCTTAGAGGAGAAGAGTTTAAAAGGGGTAGATGACCAGCTTAGAGCAATATGCTCAATGTGCAAATATTAAGAATTGAAAGCCCCAAATAAACTGCTTCTAATTGTTATGGCACATGGTTTGTCAATTTCAGCACTACACTAAAATGTCACCTCTACAGAGAGAACTCTCTGACCACTCTTATTTCTAGACCTTCTTCCTTCAATCACTACATTTTTACTCAGCTCTACTTTTCATCTCATTGTACTAGTCATCACCTATCATTATATCATGTAGGTCTTTGGATTTCTATTGCCTGTCTCTTCTAGAAAAATGCAAATTGTTTTTAGAAAGTGGCTACTTTATTCACAAGTCTGTCTTCATTGCCAAGAATCATGTCCATAAAATAGTATATCCTGAGTATACATTGTTGAGAAGATAAATAAATGAACTTTTTATTAACTGGATTAAAGTCTCTACTACTGGCAAAAACAAATCAGCTATTCGATCTCCTACAAATGATCGTGGTTTTATTGTTACAAAGTAAAAATGAGCTTAAAAGTTAAACGGTTCAATTCTCTAAGATAGAACATTTCAAGTTCAATTACTCCAAAATCCAAATTGATAGTTTTGGTAGAATCATTCTGACAAAAAGTTTAAAAGGTTATTAAAGAGATCAACTAATTCAGTTACTTAACAACACATTTTGTAATTACTTTATTTTAGAAAGTCCACACAAAATTATATGTTTGAATGAACCTTCCAATTCTGTTTCCTTTGGTCCATTTTCATGTGGAGGTGGACTTACTTCTATGTAGAAATGTATCCTAGTCTGGTAATGGCCAGTGGAATAGGATCCTCTTTCCTAGTCATCATTTTAATAAGTCTTTATATCCATTTAAAAAAGAGAGGAATCCCTTTTTTATTTTAACCTTATTGTGGTGGACTGAACAAAAAGTCAGTCACAGTGCTATAAAAACTCTACCAGTTACATGTTTGTATTATGTAAACATATTTTTCACAATGCTTATATTTAGAAAAAGAATAAAATTCTTCTTGAGGCTTGTTCATTAAAGTATGAAACAACTATGGTTGTACCTATGAAATAAATGAAAAAATAGCCCTTCCCATTTCTTAAGAACTTCATATACCTAAGATATTTACTTCACTTATAATAATAACAATCAAAAACACCATTAGAAAATAAAACAAAGCAAAAATGGCAAATGCTATAAGTATAAATGTTATTTTAATCAATAATACAATAGCAATAGCAATAGCAGTAATGTGGCAATTCAATCAAGATGAAATATTTGCAGTCTTCTGAAAAGGTAAAATTAAAAAGAAATTGTATGGAATCTATCTATCTATATACATATTTTTTCAGCCACATATGATAAAGTGATCAATAATGCTTTCAAACATAGAATACACATTGTTTGACAGAAAAATACAAGTTTCATAGAAGTCTGTGAGAATTCTAAGAAATTCTATAACATTTCCAACTGTAATGAAGAGCTTGTCTTCATATATTTAAGTAGATGATGCTCAGTATCAAATTGCTGTAATATTTATATTCCAAGGTATAACCTAAAGGAAGAATAAAATACCATTATTTTAAAATGTCAATATTTGAAATTGACTTGAAATTATGTCTTTTATAACTATTTAAATTTATCATGAACATTGTACATGTCAACTTAAAAATCTGCAAGTTAATATATGTTACTTTGCATTTCCTCTAGGGATATGAGCAACGTAGCTGAAAGACATAGAAGATTATATTTTGAAGGTAGAGTTTTTATCTCTATTGATAAACATTTAAAGAAACTCCTATGAGACCTCATATTACATTTTTTAGAAATATTATTGACATGGTTCACCCCATAATGCAACACAGAGTTTTGTTACAATTTTTTATTGTGAAAGTATCATGAATATGTGGACATTTTCTAAAGTTCTGTTTTGTTAATTAGTACATTATTTCCATTATAGTCACATAGCATGCTTTTAAAGCATATATAACACTAATTTATTTTCTATTGTGTTAAGGTGTACATTTCTAAAGTCACTTTTCCTTTTTGATAGTGAAGAGAAAGTCATGGAAAATTTAGATACTTCACTATATAGACAATGATATTTGAGAATATAGAACTTTAGAATATTTGTCCAAACTCTTCATTACAAGGGGATGTCAGCAAGGTAGCAGAACAGGAGGTCTTGGGTCATTTTTCTCCCACAGAGGCACTGATTCAATGACAATACAAAGACCAATTCCCTCTGTGAGAAATCTCAAAACCAGTTACGAGGTTTCTGTATGCCAGAAAGGGTAAAATCAGCTTCACTGAAGCTTGTAAGAAAATTCCTGGCACCTTCCTACCATAGTTCCTTCCTTCAGCATAGCTCTACATGATTGGCTCTTGACTTATACTTGAAGCAGGAAGCAAGGGTAGACTGTGTCTGATTCTGGAGGAACATCCCCAAGGACTGGCTTCTGTCTAATCTATTTCCTAGGTTCCCAGCACACACTAGATCCCTGGGGCTTCTGAAAGCAAAAAATGAACAGAGTAGATGTTACTGTTTACTAGTATCCATGGCATCAGTCAGAAACCAATAAAGTTTGGTAACCTCTACTTCAGAAGGGAAGGAAAGAATGAACTATGTGTTGTCTATTCTTGGTTTTTATTGGGCTTCCTGAGAACCTGGTTTCTCTCTCATCTTTGTCAGCGCATGGGTAGCACATGACATACAGGAGAAGAATGGTACCATCCTATTACTTTAGAGGATCTAAAATACAGCACACAGACACTAGTGGGAACAAGAGATTTTAAGTGCCTAGGAAAAAGGAACTAGTAAGTCTTTCTAATTAGGAATATACATGTATAATTCCAGAGAAGATGTATCCATGAAAATATTTGAGTGATCTCAAAATATTTTTACCCAGTTAAATAGGGAAGGTATATTTTCCATACAAATCAATTCATAAGATTGAGAAAGGTGATTTTTTTTTAATCAAATTTGTGGATACAAATACAGTTGTAAGGAGCACAAAGAAACAGGGAAGTGGTCTTATCAAAGGCACAAAGCAAATCTCCAGAAATAGACCCTAATGAAATGAAGACATACAAATAACTAACAATAGCTATGAAATAAAAATTATAAAGAGGCTCACTAAAGCTCAGAACAAATGAGGCATGAAAAAGGGATAATTTTAACAAACAGAGACAGTGCATTACAAAGAATCAAACTGAATATTTTGTAAATGAAAAAAATAGTAACTAAATGGGGAAATTCAGTAGATATGTTTAACATTAAACTTTTTCAAGCAGAAGAAAAATCAGTGAACTTGAAAACAGATGTTTTAAATTATTTATTCAGATGAGAAAAAAGAAAAAATGTGAAGAAAGTCTAAGGACTTTGTGGGAGACTGTCAAATGACTAATACATTCACCATCAATGTAATAAAATAAAAATAGTGACAAAAAGAGGCAAAAATCTATCTAAAGGAGCAATGGCTAAAGGCTTCCCAAATCTGGAGCAGGAAATATATATCAAAATCTAAGAAGCCCAAAGATCTCAAATAAGATAACCTCTATAAAATCCATAATAAGATAAAGCATAATCAATTTGTCAAAAGGCAAAGGTAGAATTTTGAAAGTGGTAAGAACAGATGTGACTCATCATATAAAGGAAGTTCCTATAAGACTACAAGCATATTTATCATAAGAAATCTTGCAACACAGACAAGACTAGGATGATTTGTTCAATGTGTTAAAAAACTAAAATCAAGACAAATCACTATATACAGAAAAACTATCCCTGAAAAATAATAAACAGATAAGATTTTCCTAGAAAAACAGAAGCTCAGTTAGTTTAACACTAGTTCTACATTATAAGACATTCCAAATTGAAATGCTCCTTAAGTTGAAATGGAGAAACACTAAATATCAAAACAAACATATAAAAGTAAAGTTAAACACACACACACACACACACACATACACACACATATAATTTACTTGTGTGCTTTTTTGAAATGGGGTCTCACTATGTTGTCCAGGTTGGTATTGAACTCCTGGGCTCAAGACATCCCTTCACTCTAGCCTCCCTCATAGCTGGGACTGAAAGTACCTAAAGAGGCACAGTTCCTGTGGTTCTGAATATAGGTACAGAGAAAGGAAGAGAGAGAAAAATACAGAATGATGAAATACTGCAACAGCGATACATAAATTACTTTAAATTCTAATAATATAAATTACAAGATTAAAGTTTGACTATATAAATAGAATAATATATAAAGATTATATAAAAAGATGTAATATTTTGTTTTAATGGTGTATAATATGGGGGTGGAGGAATGAAAGTATAGAGTTTGTATATAATTAAAGTTTTATCATCATAAAATATAAATAGCTATGAAATGCTTTAGATAAGTCTTATAAACAACATGAAGGACAGGACTGTAAAATAGATCCCATGAGGAGGTAGATACTTGTGGGAGGGAGTAGGGTGAATGGAGGGGATGAAGGAGGATGAATGTAATTGATGAATTTTTTTTGTGGTACTGGGTTTTGAACTCAGGGCCTATTCCTTGAGCCACTACATCAGCCATATTCTGTGCAGTGTTTTTGTTGAGATAGGATCTTACAAACTATTTGCCTGGGTTGGCTTCAAGCCACAATCATCTTGATCTCTGTCACATAAGTAGCTAGGATTATAAGTGTGAGACACCAGTGCCTGACATGTTGTTTGTACACTTACATGAAATAGAACAGCAAAATCTTTTCAATTGTTTTAAATGAAGGGAGGAGAATGAAGGAGAGAGAGATAGTTGGAGTGAATCTAACCAATGTACAATGTAATCATATTTAGAAATGTCACAATGAATCCTCCCTATACAACTAATGTATGCTAATAAAAATGCTTTGAGGAAATAAAAAAATGTATTTATATATGATGCCAGGAAGATGAGAAAGGAATCAAACGAGATCAGTAAGAAGACATGGAATGTAAAAAAGTCAGCAAGGATTGAAGTAGGTAAAAAAAACTCCAAGACAGAGAGAAAACAATTAGCAAATTGGCAATAGCAATTCCTTCTATTTAATTGTGTTAAATGTAAATAAATTGAACTCCAGTACAATAAGACATAGGATAGGATGGGTGAACGGATTTTTAAAAGACCAACTCTCTGCTGTCTACAAGAAACTCACTTTACCTTTATCATGCATATAAGTGAAAGTGAAAGAATAAAAAGTAGATTTTCCACATAAGTGGTAAGCAAAAGGGAGTAACAGTGTCATGTTTATGTTAGACAAAAAAGTTTAAGTTAAAAAACTTTTTCAAGGAAAAAGAACACTGTATAATGATAAGAGGGACAGTTAACAATTATAAATATATATGCATACACATCAAAGTACCTGAATAATGAAGCAATCACAACTGAAGGAGGAAGTAGCCACACAATTGCAGTAGGAGATTCCAATATTCCACTTTCAATAATGGATAAAGCTTCCACAAACAGATCAATAAGGGAACAAAGGACCTTAGAATTAAAGGATCTAACATATAGGACATATAGTACAGAATATAGCATCCAGTACAATATGTTTTCTTCTTTTTTGAGGGGAGAGGGGCTCTGGGGCTCAAACCCAGGGCCTTTTGCATTCTAGGCAAGCATTCCACCATTGAGCTACATCCCCAACTCAACAATTTCTTCTGGAGTACATACAGAACATTCTTCAGAATAGATCACATGTTAAGTAACAACACAAATCATAATAAATATGATTGAAGTCATACCAAGTATCTTTCCAATCATAATGAAATGAAACTACGAATCAACAGCAAGATCAATCACAAATTCTCAAATAGAGATCAAAGAGTAGCTGGAAGAAATCTCCAGAAAAATGGAAATGAAAGTGTATTATATTAAAGTATATGTGATTCAGTAAAAAGAAAAGTGCTAAAGTAGAAGTTTAAAGCAATAAAGACCTAGATTTTGAAAAAGGAAAGACCTCAGATAAACAATACAACTCTAGAACTCAAGAAATGAGAAAAAGAAGGACAATTGGGCCTGAAGTCAGCAAAAGGAAAAAATAACAAAGAATAGAGAAAAAATAAAATAAAGAATAGGAAAATATTAAGGAAGCTAAGGGTTGTTTGTTGCTAAGATCAATAAAATTTATGAAACTTTAGTTGGACTTATTATAGAAATTATTTAAATAAATCAATAATGAAAGAAGAGACATTAAATAATAAAATAAAAAGAATTCTAAGAGACTGCAAAGAACAACTATTCATCAACAAATTGGTTAATCTAGAGAAAATGTATAAATTCTTAGAAACATAGAGCCTACCAAGACCAAATCCTATTTAAATAAAAATTTGAATGCCACAGTACAGCTGCAGGAGGGCTCCAACTCTGGTCTTGGATGCTCGGGCAGAGAATAATGACATGAAGTCAGGGTTGTGCCAGGTAGCAATGGTGCAGTTTATTTTCTGAAGAGAGTATTTAAGCTGTGCAGACAAGCAGGAAGGAGAATATGGCAGTCCCCAGTTTTCCCTTGACCTCCGTACTGGGATTGGCTGTCACGTTGCTACGGCTATGAGCCCAAGTGTGGAACATCATGTTCTCGGGACTGGTTTTCCCGGTCCCATGCAGAGAGATAACAGAGTTGTTCAGCAGCTGTCCTCTTGGACTGTTGCAATCTCTCTTAGGGCTGTTGCACAAAAGCTACAGTGACTCTGCTCCTTTCCAAGAGGCTTTGGGGGTCCTGAGGGTTTCCCACATCTCCCCTTTTTCTATTTTTTATGAAAAAGTTGTTTAGACATTTTTCTTTTTTGCAGCAGTTAGTTTCTTGAGTGATTAGTCTTTTTAACTATATGATACTAAGTAGACCCAAAAGCATGAGTCCACCTATGCCTATTAGTCCTTTAAGACCAGAATTAAACCAATGACTAGGATTAAGTTTGTCTAGCTAAAGTCTCTTCATGGGTCCCATCAACAGCTGTGACTCATTTGCTGCATTGGAGAGGCAGCCATTTTGGTCATTTTTCATGTTCTGGAAAGACACAAGAATATCCTTGACCTGTAGTTAGTAAAGGGTAAGGTCCCTGCCATGTGTTTGTCTCTAAATTCTTCCAAAGAACATGTACAGGTGGGCAGGTGTTCCATGCATAGAAGTGCTTCTCCATGGGTGTAATGCCTTGATTGTTAAGTGAGAAAAAACTTAAATTTAATAGGATGAGATGTAATTGGGTATGTGGAGACTTGGGGGTGAACTCCCCTTTTTAATTTTAAAAAAGTTGGGTTTTGATCCTTTGATGTTGACATTCTACAATGGCCAGGACTTGAGGATTGTAAGGAATTTCAGTATTTTGAGTGATGTCCCATAATTTAGAGAATTCTTGAAATTTTTTACTTGTATAGGCGGGACCATTGTCTGTCTTTATGGACTTTGATATTCCACACTTGGGCTCATAGATATAGCAATGTGACAGCCAATCCCAGTACAGAGGTCAAGGGAAACCTGGGGACTGCCATGTACTCCTTCCTGCTTGTCTGCATTGCTTAAATACACTCTTCAGAAAATAAACTGCACCATTGCTGCAAGTTCATGTTGGTATTCACCACCGGAGCACCTAAGACCAGAGTCGGAGCCCCTGCTGCAGCTGGACTGCAGCATTTGAAGGGCCATATAATACTATGGAGATTGAATCAGTCATTAATATCAACTTCCAGAAGAGAATGGCTTCATTGGTAAATTCTATAAAACATTTTAAGAAGAATTAAAAACGATCTTTCTCAACCTCAGCTACAAAACTGAAAAGGCAAGAACATTTCCAAATATGAAAAGCCTTTTATGAAGGCAACTCTGATAGCAAAGCCATACAAAGATCAAAATTTTAAAAATACAGGACAATGTTCCTGATAAATATAGACAAAAAATTCTCACAAAATTCAGGCAAACTGAATCCAAAGGAGAAAATATCCTATGACCAAGTGGATTTTATCCCTGCTCTGCAAGGATGGTTTATAACAATTTGATTAAGTGGTACTGCATATTATCACAATAAAGTATAAAAATCACATGATCAGAAAGTGGCAAATTTCCACACCATGTAAACACTCTTAACAAACTAAAAGAAAGTACCTCAATATATAAAGAAAGGCATACATAAGAAGTTCTTAGTTGTATCATCCTCAGTGGTGAAATTTTCCTCTCTAACATAACAATTAAAGGATGTATACTCTCATCACTTCTATTTAATGAAGCATTAGAATCTGTAGTCAGCAAATTTCGCAGAAAATGGAAAATGGCACCAAAGTAATATAGGAAGAAGTAAAATTATTTGTAGATAACATGAGCTTATATGTAAAAATACTGAAGACTATACACACACATACTTTTATAATGAATAAACAAATACAATAATGTTACAAGATACAAAATCAATATAATTAGCAGTTGTGTTTTTATATACCAAAAACCATCTGAAAAAATTAAGAAAAGAATCTTTAGATTCTTTTTTTAGATTTTCTAAAGAATAAAATCTTTAGAAATAAGCTAAATAAAAGTGGTGAAATACTTTGATGCTGAAAATACTAAGTATTGCTAAATAAGATTTAAAATGACACAAATAAAAGTAACAGCATCCTTCACTCATGAATTTGAAAACAAACTGTTAAAATGTGTGTACAAACTCATATGATGTTCCGTTCAGTGCAATCCTTATCGAACTTCCAATGTCATAGTTCAAATAAATAAATTCCAAATTCCATAAAGAATCTCAAATAGTCAAAACAATCTTGAGAAAAGAACAAAACTGGAGAACAAACTTTGTTTGTTGCAAAACAAAGAAATTTAAAAATCACAGTAGTCAAATTTTATGGTTCTAATAAAAAGACACGCATGGTTTGATGAAGCAGAGTAGAAAGCCCAGAAATAAATCCATGAATACACAGTCAACCAATCTTTAAAGATGCCAGGAAAGAACAATCTCTTCCCTAAATGAGTCCAGGAAAACTAGATGTCTATATACAATGAAAAAAGAAATTTAATCTTTATTTTTCACTCAACCCAAAAAGAAACTGAAAATGGATGAAAAATTTAAATGTAACACTGAAACTGGAACATGACTAGAGCACAGGGAAAGAGTTTATTAACATTGTTGTGAGAAATCACTTTTTAGATATGACAACAAAAATATAAGAAATCACAAATATATACATGTCAGCCTACATCAAATTAAAAATTTTCTGTGCAGCTCAGGAAATAGCAGAATGGAAAAAAACAAAAAAACTTACCAAGTGGTTGAAAATACATTTAAGCCATATTTCTGATAAAGGGTCAATATCCAAAATACATAAAGAACTACAACTCAATGTAAAAATAGAAACATTAATAACCCAAGTAAAGCATGGGCAAGTGACTTGAATAAATATTTATCAAATGAACAAACTCAAACAGCCAACATGTAAATGAAAAGATTCTCAATGCTATATATGAAGAAAAGAATATAAAAATCACAGTGAAATTCCACCTCCCTCATACTTTTTAAAGTGGACATTATCAAAACAAAAGAACATAAAATATCAAATGTTATCTAGGATGTGGAGATACTGAACCATCCTGCACTGTTGATTGGAGCATATTTGCCTTCCAGTATGTTCCTTCTGTGAAGTAATCCAAAAGAATCAAATTAGGGTTTCAAAGAGGCATTTGCACTCTCATTTTCATGGCATCGTTATCTATACCCAAGAGGTAGAAACAACTTAGCTATCCACATAGAGAAAAAGTGGATAAAGAAAATATGATATGTTCATATGGCTGAATATCATTCAGCTACAAAAAAATAGAAGTCCTATTCCAGTTCCAATGATGATGAATCTTTAGGACATTATTCTGTCAGTCTCAGGATGACAAATATTGCATGATTCCACTTATATAAGTATCTATAAATAGTTAAACTCATGGAGACAGAAAGAAGGATAGTAGTTCCTAAGGACTAGAGATGGAGGAAGTGTTGAGGTATCAATCAGTGTAAGGTTTCAGTCATGAACAATGAAAAAGTTCCTAAGATCTGCTGTGCAACACTGAGCATATATTCACAGTACTGTACCATATACCTAAAATATTATTGATTTGATCCCATGTTTTTATCACAATTACAAAATAAAGTAATTCTCCATTCCATCCTGGTATACTGAGTAATGTTAGTTTATGCTCTTCCTTGTAACTATTTTACAGTGAAGGTCAAAGCCATGAATAACATGCATTAGGATAAACATCCAGGATTTCTTGGTTTATTTTCTGATTCCTAAAGTCACTTAAAATTAATTGTACATGTTGAAAACATACTATAATAAAGAACTTTCACAATACTTAAAAATTAACCCACTCCTTCTCACTCATTTTGCTCCAGTCTGATAACAATTCATCAAAATGACAACTTATAGACCTAGAATATTTGCACACAGTCCCTTACCCTGGAAAGCTATGACTTCTCCATTCTGGCTTCTGTTCATTCAAGTAGTTTAGCCTCAGGTTACATGTAACAGACAAAAGAAAAGATTATGTATGATTATCTATTCCACATTGTCTTCTGTTGCTCTCTCACTCCATTTCATAGCTACAATTTGTAGTTATGTATGTGTTTATTAATGTATTGAGTTCTATCATACCAATGAGGCTGTATTTTCATGAAGATTAGGTATAAGATTTTTGGCTTTGAGTTAGCATTTAGATCATCTCTGAATTCCAAGCATGTGAAACAGCATTGCTTTTCAAACTTTAGTGTACATGGAATTAATTGGGGTTCTCATTATAGTACACATTCTAATTTAGTAGGTCTTTGGTGAAAACCTAAAATTTTCATTATTCTCTAGCTCCACACAGAGACTGATGTTGCTGGTCCTCCAGTCTAAGGGTCACAAGTTGAACAGCAAGAACCTAGTGTATAAGCCAAATGCCATTGGCCCACATTAGTAATCCTAGTTGCTTGAGAAGTTGAGATCTGGAGGATTATGGTTTGAGGCCATTGTGGGCAAAAAGTTTGTGAGACCCTCATCTCAACCAACAGCAGGTCACAGTGGTACATTCCTGCCATCCCAGCTATACAAAAGCCAAGATGAAAGGATTGTGGTTCTAGACCAACCAGGGCAAAAATGTTCAGGAGACCCCATATCAACAGAAAAAAAGTTGAATGTGGTGCAAATGTGTGTTATCCTATTTGTAGCAAAAAGCATAAATTGGAAAATAGTGGTCCAGGGGCTGGTCTGGACAAAAAGTGAGATCCTATATCCCAAACAACCAAAACAAAAAGGGCTGGAGGTATACCTCAAGCAGTAGTGCCCTAAGTGCTAATCCCAGTACAACCACAGAAAAAAAAAGAATCTAGTGCATAGAAATGAATAAATAAGTACATGTGGATGCAAATAGTAAGAATGGAACACATAAAAAGAGGTGTGAATTCTAAATTCAAGAATATAATCAAGGAAATGGATGGTTTTAATTATTATTACATTTACTAATTGCACACTAGTAACAAAATATTCACCAAGACTTTTTCAATTAGCAGCTTGGATGCTGTGCAGCACCCATGCAATGATATTACTTAAGTTGGCAGGTGATTCACAGAAGTTATCTTTGTAATATCTTGAATAGAAGAAAAAAATTTCAAAACTATATAGTATTTGTGTTTTGTATTAAATCAACAGATATCATTAGCTAATCTAAATTGCAGCAACAAATAAAGCTTAATTTAGAAGCATAAGAGGGTTAATCCTTATCCAGATTCCCAATAAGACAGTTTGTCAAAATGAAGATTTCTTATATTGACCATAACCATATCCTGAATAAGTCAATGAATAGGTGGATGTTTTGTGCCAGAAAGTTATACTGGTTAAAAACATAAAAGTTAAGTTCAACTACCTGGTAGACAGAGGTCAGGAGGATTGAGGTTCAGCTGGGAGCAAAATTTAGTGAAACCCCATCTCAATTAATAAGCTGGGTATGGCAGTTCATGGCTGTCATCCCACCTAAATGGGAGTGTAAGTAGAAGGACAATGGTCCAGGCTGGCCTGAGCAAACAATGCAAAACCCTACCTGAAAAATAGCTAAACAACACCACTAACAACAGGTGTTGGTGAGGATGCAGGGAAAAAGGAACCCTCTTACACTGCTGGTGGGAATGCAAACTAGTACAACCACTCTGGAAAAAAATTTGGAGGCTACTTAAAAATCTAAACATTGATCTACCATATGATCCAGCAATACCACTTTTGGGGATATACCCAAAAGACTGTGACACAGGTTACTCCAGAGGCACCTGCACACCCATGTTTATTGCGGCACTATTCACAATAGCCAAGTATGGAAACAGCCAAGATGCCCCATACTGATTAATGTATTAAGAAAATGTGGTATCTATACACAATGGAATTTTATGCAGCCATGAAGAAGAATTCGCTGGTAAATGGATGGAATTGGAGAACATCATTCTGAATGAGGTTAGCCTGGCCCAAAAGACCAAAAATCGGATGTTCTCCCTCATATGCAGACATTAGATCAAGGGCAAACACAACAAGGTGATTGGATTTTGATCACAAGATAAAAGCGAGAGCACACAAGGAAGATATGAGGATAGGTAAGACACCTAAAAAACTAGATAGCATTTGTTGCCCTCAATGCAGAGAAACTAAAGCAGATACCTTAAAGCAACTGAGGCCAATAGGAGAAGGGGACCAGGAACTAGAGAAAAGGTTAGCTCAAGAAGAATTAACCTAGAAGGTAACACACATGCACAGGAAATCAATGCAAGTGAACTCCCTATATAGCTATCCTTATCTCAACTAGTAAAAACCCTTGTTCCTTCCTATTATTGCTTCTACTCTCTCTTCAACAAAATTAGAGATAAGGGCAAAATAGTTTCTGCCTGGTATTGAGGGTGTGGGGGGGTAAGGGAGGGAATGGGGGGTAAAGGAGGGGGTGGGGGGAAGGGGGAAGAAATGACCCAAACATTGTATGCACATATGAATAAAATAAAAATTATAAAAAGAAAAATAGCTAAAGCAAAAGGTACAGGAGTGTTGTTCAACTGGTAGAGTGGCTGTCTAGCAAGCAAAGGGTCCTGAATTCAAACACCAGCACTGCCAAAAACTAAAATAAAACAAAACAAAATAACATGAAACATTTGTGACTTACATAAACTGTCATAGTCTAAAGAGAAAAGGCATGAAATAAAGCAATCACTATCTTTGTAATAGTGTGGGTAAGGCACTCTGGGGGCTACAGGGAGAGAATCATTCTTGATGGGAAATCAAGAACTTGTGAAAGAAATTACATTTAATTTGTATTTATGAATAGCTTGGACAGCTCAATAGTAGAGTGTTTACCTAGTATGCTCGAAGTCCTGTGTTTGATCCTCACTACTGCAAATAAATAAATAAATAGAAAGAGACAATGCAACAGAATGATTCTTAAAAATAACTGTACAATTTGTTTTGGAAAGGAAAAAATGTATTAAAATATAAAACAAAGCCATAACAAAGTCCAGGGTGCACTGTAAAACTAAGAAGTCCAGTGACTACAGGAGTCTCTTTGAAAAGGTTGGTAAGAAAAAGACCACCAAGAATGTTCTGATTCACATGAAGGATTTTGAACTTTATTGTGCAAATAAGTGGTTCTCAACTGTGATATTTGCATTCTTGACTGATGATATTTGCATACATGATAAAACCCCTTGGTTAGTATAAGTTCTTATGCTGTATCCATATTGGCTCCTTTACATGTAATCTAAAACATCATACAAAAATAAACAAATGGAAACAGGATGACCTTAACTTTTATTCTACCCAAGCTGACTTGGGGGAAATAAATCATTCACAAAAGTGCTCATGGTGCACTTCTGAGCCTAACATATCCCATCACTGCAATTAACATATTAACAAATTAGAGCTGCTGGTGTATAGAAAAGCATGCACTAAACATGGTAGGTAAGATTGTGCATGGTCACATTGTTTAAAGGGAAGAGCACTTTGGTTGCAGAGATGAACAAGAATCAGAGAGTAGAGTGGTTAGGGCGGGGACCTTCATACAGTGATTCTTAGCACATGCGATATCTGGATAGCAGACAGCAGGTGTTGTCTAGCTCAACTCCTGTTTCTGATTATGTTCCCTTCTTTGTTTATCCACTCTAGAGTATTAGAAAAATACTTTTTTAACTTGTCTTTCTTGCAATGAACAGTTGACATGTTACTAGTCAGTCCAATAGGATAAACTGTTAATCTGCTCAAGGATTCTGGGAGGATTTCCCTGATGAAAAAGACATTTTACTGGTGCTTCTCTTTGCCCCTTCCTTCTGCCTTAAGTAAGGAGCTGATTCTTAGAATGGAATAACTATTTTATATACTTAATTTCTAAGAAAATTGCAGTCAGCTGATATCTTTATGCTGTCTATAGCACAACTTCTCCAAGATTCTTATGTTAAGAAACAATGAAAACCTTATTCATGTAAGCTTGATAATTACATGTAATAGGTGGTGTTTCTGATGATCAAAATGGGACTTACATGTACATGTGTTCCTTCTCCACTGCAGTGAGGCATCCCCTTACTGAAAAACATGGCTTCAGTGATCCACCATTACTGATAGGATCATGATTAATCTTCCATTTTTAATAGGGTATGGAGAATGTTTAGAAATCTTTTGTTGCAAGTTTACCAGGATAGTTCAGGAAATTTCAAAAAGAACAACCCTGTAGCAATAATATTAAGGATAAAGTTATAAGAAATACAGAGGCAATAAACACTGAGAGGAGTAAAAATAATAAAAATCATTTTGGTAAATGTAGAATTTAAGACATCCATGAAATATTACTAAATGACATTCAGTATACTTTTTCTTTTTCTGTTGTACATAGGAGAATTTACAAAGGTTCTTACAATATTACTAAATGATATTCAGTATACTTTTTCTTTTACTGTTGTGCTGAGACGTGTACATAGGAGAATTTACAAAGGTTCTTACAATGTATCATATATACCATACTTGAATTCTCCCTTCCACTTCTCTCTCCCTTCCCCACTCCCCTGATTCCTGGAATAGTTTCAACAGGTATCATTTTGCTTTACATAAATGTATATACATTGTTTGCATCATATTCATCCACCTACTCCTTTCCTCACCACCTCCCCCTCCCACTGGTAACCACCATCTCCATCCCCACCACCTCCCTCTGGGCAGAACCTGTGCTGCCCTCCTATTCTTTGATTTGTAGAAGAAAAATCATAAAAAACAAAATGAGAAACATGACATTTTTGGTGGTTTGAGATAAAGATAACTACACAGAGAATTTCCTTGTGTTGTTTCCATGCATGTATTACAGCTCCAATTGATTCACCTCTTCCAGTCCTCTTCACTACTCCTTGTTCCACTTCCCATGGTGGCCCCAGACAGTTTAAAATTTCTATATTCATTCCTGTACAGTGAGCATATCAATGTTATTCAAGTTTTTGGTTTCTTTCCCTTCCCCTCTCTCTCTCTCGCATAGCCTATCCTTAGTCTGACTTGTGTCCCATAATATTGCTGCATTTGTTCTAGATCTACAATCCACATATGAGGGAAAACAAGCAATTTTTGGCCTTCTGAGCCTGGCCAATTTTACCTAAGATGATATTCTCCAGTTTCCATCCATTTATCTGCAAATGACAAAATTTCATTCTTCTTTGTGGCTGAGTAAAATTCTATTGTGTATAAATACCACATTTTCTTAATCCATAAATCAGTAGAGGTGCATCCTGGCTGTTTCCATAGCTTAGCTATTGTGAATAGTGCTGCAATAAACATGGGTGTGCAGGTGCCTTTGTCATAACCTGACTCACATTCCTTTGGGTATATCCCTAGGAGTGGTATTGCTGGATCATCTATTTTTTGTTTTTTAAGGAGACTCCATACTTTTTTCCATAGTTTTTGTAATAGATTACATGCCCACCAGCATTGTATGAAGGTTCCTTTTTCTCCACATCCTCACCAACACTTGTTGTTGTTGATGTTCTTGATGGCAGCTTTTCTAACAGGAATGAGATGGAATCTTAGTGTGGTTTTGATTTGCATTTCCTTTGTGGCTAGGGATGGTGAGCATTTTTATCCATGTTTTTTTTTAGCCAATTGGACCGCTTTCTTTGAAAAAGTTTTTTTCAATTCAGGTGCCCATTTCAATATTGGGTCATTTAGTTGTCATTTAGTTGTTTTTGTTGTTTAAGGATTTGTACAACACTAGTCTCTGTGTGCTTGTCTGTTCTTCTCATGAGGTTTAATACTTCCTTTCGTGATTATATTTGTTTTCATCTTCTGAGTATAGGATTCTGTTTAGAATCTTCTGTAGTGGTAGTTTGGTGGTCATATATTGTTTTGCTACCTGTTTAACATGAAAGACTTATATTCCTCCATAAATTTTGAATGATAGTTTTGCTCAGTACAGTATTTTAGAATTAAAATTGTTTTCTTTCAGTGGTCAAAATACCTCCCTCCATACCCTTTCTGGTTTTAAGGTCTCAGTTGAGAAGTTGGCTGTGATTTTGATGGGTTTACCTTTATGTGTTACTTGTGTTTTCTCTCTTACAGCCCTTGATATTCTTTCTCTGTTCTCTTCTAGTTGTTTTAACAGTAATATGCCATGGAGAGGTTCTATTTTGGTCAAGCCTGTTTGGTGTCCTGGAGACTTCTTGTACCTTAGCAAACAACTCTTTCTTGAGATGTGGAAAATTTTCTGCTATTATTTTGTTAATTATATTATGTATCCATTTGTCTTGCACCTCTGCTCCTTTGATACCCATGATTCACAGGTTTGGTCTTTTGATGGAGTCACTGAGTTCTTGCATATTCCATTCACAAGTTTTGAGTCTTTTGTCTAAGAGTTTTTCTGTTTTTTCTTTAATATCTGTTTTGTCTTCAAGTCCTGAGATTCTGTCTTCCATTTGTTCTAGTCTGTTGGAGTGGCTTTCCCCTATATATTTTATTTGATTTAAGGAAATTTCTGTTTCCAGGGCTTCTGTTTGATTTTTTTTTCTGAGGTTTTCCACATCTTTGTTAAATTCCTCTTTCATATATTTTGTTGTGTTTATTTAATTTCTCTCTTTTTTACCATTTCTTTTTTTTTCCACTTTGAAGTTTGTTGAAATCCTCTCAGTTTTGATTTAGTTGTTTCTGTATCTTCTCAAGTTTTTTATTTGTGCTGTCTTCATATTGTTTAAGTTCTTCTTGTGCTTTCTATTTCATCATGTCTTGTAGCTTCTCCATCACTATCTCAATGATTTCATTCATAATTTCCTTTTTGAGAGTTTTTTTTTTATCGACATCTTTTGGCTCATTGGTTATAATTAGCATCATTCTTTTGGGGTCAGGAACTAGGTATTTATTTTCTTCATTTCCCACTAAATCCTCTATTGTATTTTTGTTCTTTTGGTGGGGAGGATTTCCTGGCCTCCTTCTCCCCATGCTTCTATGATTTGCTGTGTACCTATGTCGTTGAGTGGCTAAGTTGGGATTTTAATCACCTGTTTTCTTCCCCTTGACTCAATTACTGTGCTATGATTGGCTTAGTTGTTAGCTAAATTGACGTGCTATTTCTGTTCCTTGCCTAGGCACAATATATTAGCAATAACAAATTCCCTGATTTGATGCTGGACCAATTATTTACAAAACATGTAGTAATCCATTTGTGATATTATCTATAAGCCATAGAGATTGGGAGGAAAATATTTGTTTAGGTAGAGATGGATACTTAGGTTCTGAAAGAGCTGACAATGGATGAAGGGGCATGAAGGGGGATGGGATGAGGGAGAAGGGGTGTGAGGCCTGAAGGTTCTAGGGTTCTAAGTTCCTAGTGTGTGTTGAGGTGTATGTCAGTCATTGTGGAAGAGGCTGCTATTGTCAAGGATTGCTGAGGGATACAAAGGGTGGGATAAATTGGTAAAATAGACTGCTCAATGTGTGGTGCACTTTGAGGACATCCAGCTAGTGGGAGGAGATGGAGAGGAGAAGAAGATGAGGAGAGGAAAATGAAGGGGGAGAAGTTGGAAAGAGGTGAGAAAGAAAAAATTGGAGTAGAGAAAGAAAGTAGGGTAATAAAGGGCCAAGTGAGTTACTGTTAGGACAGAATGGATAAGGGAGATAAGAAGAAAAAATGAGGAAAATAAAAATTTTAATTGAAAAATACAAAAAAAATTAAAATAAAATAAAAGTAAAATACATATAAATGTTCTAGAATCTTTCATTTGATTTCAGGTTGAGGTTTGAGGCCTTTATTTTTTATAAGGGATTTGGTCAGGAGTCCCTTCTTAAGGTCGATATGTAGAGTTGCATAGCAATGAGTGTTGCTCTTCCTTTTTGTACAGCTTTGTTGTAGCTCAGCTCTGGGTGTTTGAGTCCAGACTTAATTAGTGGAGTGGAGCAGACTCTGGACCAGGCAGGTTCTCAAAAGTGGTCCCATGAGGGGTTGGTAAATGAGCAGTCACAAGCCCCTTCCACTCAGATGGCAAGTCTATGAGTTACAAATGAGCTTTACTCTTGGTGAGATTGTCAGTTTCAGCTTGCTCCCAGCTTGTCCAAGGGAGTGTAGTGACTGGCTTTACCCACAGAGGCTTCTGAGTCACTCCACCCCTGTGTGGTCTATTTCAGCTCCATGTTCTGCCCCTTCCCCTGCCAGGCATAGGGGAAATATGCCCTCTGTGTATTTAGCCACCTTTTTTGTCCAGAATGGATGCATTCAGCTCCCCAGCTGTGCTAGAATATGTGGTCCCATCCCAGACAATATGTCATACTCACCTGGTGGGTTAGCTGATTCACTTGGTTGAAAAAGGATCAGCTACAGGGCAGTGAGGGCAGGCTATAGGCAGCAGGTAGAGGTTATGTGTCCACTTATGTTTGGTGGGTCCTGGACTTCCAGATGCTTACAGCAACTCTCTTTCTGCAGTTCTCTGTGTTGTATTATTGTTGGTGAGGTTGTGTATACACCTGCATGGAGCGAGGTCTGTGCAGGCAGGCAGCAGTTCGAGGTTCTGTGTCCACATGTATTATGGCATATCCAGGTATTCCCAGATGCTTGCAGGACTCTGTCATTCTCTGCATTGTGTTGTAGCTTTACAGACCTAAGTGGGAGAGAATTAAGAGAGAGAGAAAAATAGAAAAAGAGCAGCAGTTCAGCCAGGGCTCCCAGCTGTTTCCAGCTGGCAAACAGACATGCAGGCTGGCAGTAGCTGCCTGACTCTGTGCCGGGCTGTTATACACTACAAAAAGTTAGTTTAAGGGTTGGTTAATGAATATTATATGCCCCTTATGTGTTGGCAATGTCTTGGTTGGCAGAAAAAGAAGTATTACCGATCCTTGCTGCCATGAATATTTGGAGTAATTGTCTGAGATTGTGCAGGTTAAGGTCCCAGGATCTCTTAGTCTCAGGATCCTTTTCATGAGCATAAAACTCATGAAAAATACTATGCACTGAGATGCTGACATGAAAATCTTCATTCTTTGATTCAGTAGAATCAAACTTTTTATCCATTTTCCACAAAACACTTTAAAATAATTACACAGTTTTGTTTTTGTAAATTTATATGTACACATATCTCCATTTAACCAATAAGTTTATGGTTGAATGGTTAAATACAGATACTAATCACATACTGAGCTAATCAACATAAAATTATAATTCTTATAAACATGCAAGAGGTGATTTAGATATATGGTGTCATAGTGAGAGTCTATATTAAATTATTTGACTTCTGAAGGAGATGAGATAGCACTTGAAAAATTTAAATGTGAGATATGAAAGGTGAGTAAATATTAACTTGGCAAAGAATTGGGTTTGGAGAGTTGTAGGGACTGAAAACATACTTGCATGAACATTCTACTAGGAGTGAACTGAAAAATGAAATACAGAAATCCATTATGAATTGTATACTGTGAAATCTACACAGTTAAGCCCAGAGAGTTACTAATGATGAGATGGTTCAGGATTTTATGGATTCTGTTTGGAAATTTGTACTTAAAGCTTTGTAAGTGTGATAGGGAAAAAAAGCTAATAATGTCTGAATTCACTTTGTCATCCAATATTTAATCAATTATAATTTGTGAGAAACAAAAATTTCAACATAATATTGAACTCATACCACTTGCAAAGAATATCTATTACTTAGAAGAATACGAATGGGAAGTAAAGATATTGTTTATTGTAATGGTCATAGTTATAGGTCATGGGATTCATATACATCAAATAAGTTTTAGTAATTTTAAAGAGTCAAGGAATCAACTACAAATGAGCAAATCTCAAAATAGATGCATAAGATATACAAAAAAGGTAGGAGAATATCATTCCTCAGAATTTCAAGAATCACAATACATATCTGATGGATAGGGAAGGGGAAACTTAAATTTCTGAGCTTACACAAATGATGATAAGAATGATTAGTGAAATTATTGCAAAAATAAGTCAATGAAATCAAAGAAAATAAGAATGAACAGATAATGAAATGAATGTGAATGCAAGAAAACAACCAAATTAACTCAAAGAGGCTACAAACATTAGAATGAATTCAAAGATACAAATAAACAGAAAAATCAAATAAGAAAGACAATATAAAATGTGAAAGGAAAATTTAATAATGATATAGAAAGCCTCAAAAAAGTTGAAACTGTGAAAAAAACTCTTTAAGTAGAAACCTTCAGTTAAAAGAATTTCATGACTTGAAGACAAAGTATGTAGAATAGAAAAAAACAGGTTAATACATACATACATGAAAAAATACAAATGGAATAGGTAAAAACACTGAGTCCATTAAAAGACCAAACCTACACATCATGAGCATTGAAGTTCAAGCTAAAGGCATAGGAAACATATTCAACAAAATAATAGCACAAAACTTGACAAATTTTGAGAAACAACTATCCATCTGCTATAGGAGGCTTCTGGGACACCAAACAGACATGGTCAAAATACAACCTTTCCATGGCATATTATAGTGAAGGCATTAAGCACAGAGAACAAGGACAGAATATTAAAATCTGTAAGGGAGAAATGTCAAATCACTTATAAAGGCAAAACCATCACAATAACAGCATATTTCTAAACAGAAATCTCAAAAGGAAGGAGGTCATGGAATGAGGTATTTCATGCACTGAAAGGAAATAATTTCAAACCTAGACTATTCTACCCACCAAAGCTATCTTTCATAAATGAAGGACAAATAAAACCCTTCCATGATAAATGAAACTAAAACAATTTATGGTCACTAAACCAGCACTCCAGAAGATATGCATAGGAATTTTATGCACAGAAGATGAAGATAAACAGCCTTGAAAGTTTTGGAATAAAATAAATCTAACAAAGATAGCAGATAAGCAAATAAAGACTAGGAAAAGATCAAACACTCACACACACATGCACACACACACACAGAAGTAACAAAATGATGGGAATTACCCATTACAGTTTTTAATATTAACACTGAATGTTAATGATTGTAACTCCCCTGTCAAAAACTGAAGACTGGTGAGCTGGATTAAAAAGCAAGACCCAGTAATTTGTTGCCTACAAGAGCAAGAAAGACATCTTGACAAGAAAAACAAATATTGGCTGTGTGTAAAAGGTTGGGAAATGATTTTCCGAGGGAATTGACCCTGAAAGCAGCAAGCTTACCTATAATTACATCTGGTAAAATAGACTTTAAGACTAAATTATTCAACAGAGACAAAGAAGGTCACTTCATACTGATAAAACAAACAATATATCAAGAGGAAGTAACAATTGTTAACTTATATACACCCAAAGTTGGTACAACTAAATTAATTTAACAAATACTACTGGAGTTAAAAGCACAGATAGTTCCCACTTTCACCAATCGATAGGTCATCTAGACAAAATATCAACAAAAAACTATCAGAATGAAATGACACCATAGGCCAAATGACTTAACCAGACATCTACAGAATATTTCATCCAGGAGCAGCACAATACACATTTTCCTGAGTAGCCCATGGAACTTTTTCCAAAATAGAACATATTTTAGTACAAAAAGAAAATCTTAACAAATATAAGAAAATTGAAATAACTCCCTGTATCCTATCAGACCACAATGGAATAAAATTAGAACTTAATAACAAAAAAAATAACAGAAAATATTCAAACATATGGAAACTGAATATCATATTGTTGAATAACCAGTAGGTCATTGAAGAAGTAAGGGAGAAATCAAAAAGTTCCTGGGATCTAAGGAAAATGGATATGAACCTAAGAGGTACAGCAAAATCAGTGCTGTGGGGGAAGTTTACAGCTATAAATGCCTACACTTAAAATACAGAGAGAGCTCAGGTAAATGACATAATGCTGCATTTCTTGTTCTTAGAATAGCAGGAAAACACTAAACCCAGAATTAGCAGGAGAGAAATAATAAAAATAAAGACTGAAGTTAGTGAAATAGAGACCCAAAACCAATCAAACAAGAACAACCAAAAGAAATAAAAGAAAAGAAAACCTATACAAAGAAGCAATGAAACAGTGTTGGTTCTTTGAAAATATAAATAAAATAGATAAACCCTTAGCCAATTTGATTAGAAGGAGGAGGGAAAAGATTCAATAAAATTAGAGATGAAAATGGGGATATCACAACAAATACTGATGAAATCCAGAAGACCATTGGGAATACTTTGAAAACCTACACTTAAATAAGTTGGAAAAATCAAGAAGCATTTGACCTACCAAAATTGAACCAAGAAGATATGAACTACATAAATAGATGTATACATGAAATAAAATTGAAGCATTAAAAAATTTTTTCCCAAGAAAGAAAAGCAAGTACCTAATGGATTGATTGCTGAATTCTATCAGTCCATTAATGAAGGACTAACACCAGCATTTCTCAAACTTTCCCATAATCTAGAAAGGGAAGGAAGACTACCAAACTGATTCTATAAATTCAATATTATACTCACTCCAAACTAGACAAGGATGCAACAAAAAAAGAGAATTATAGCTCGATCTCTAATGAACATAGATGCAAAAATTTTGAATAAAATACAGGCAAACTGAATTCAACAACAAATCAGAAAGACCATACAATATGATCAAATTGGTTTCATTTTAGGGATTCAGGATAAACCATCCCTACAACACACACAAATTGATTAATGTAATGAGCACATAAACAGGATCAAGGACAAAAATCACATTGATCATCTCAATAGATGCAGAAAACAAACGTCCCTCAGTGATAAAAGAAACTAGGAGCACAAGAAATGTACTTCAACATAAAAGAGATTATATTTCATGAACCTACAGTCAATATTATACTAAATGGTGAAAAGCTGAAACAATATCCTCTAAACTCAGGAGTGAATAAAAGCAGTACACATTCCCCATTGTTATACAATATTTTGAATTCCTAGCCAAAATTGGGCAACAGGAAGAAAGAAAAGAAAAGGGACACCAATAGAAAGGAAGAAATCAAATTATATCCCCATTTGTAGATGATATAACTCTAAACTCAAAAGACCCTGAAGACTCCAATAGAAAACTTCTAGATCTGACAAATACTATGGGCAATGTAGAATATATCCACATGTAATCCTATTAATCTTAAGTTCTTGGGAGGCTGAAGTGGACTGGAGAAGCTTTGAGTTCAAATTCCAGTCCCAGCAAAAACCAAAAAGAAAACATGAAGAAATATTCAAAATCCTTATTTATAAAGGAAATACAAATAACAACTACACCAACATTCCACCTCATTCCAGTCAGCATGGCTATCTTCAAGAAAATAAATTAATTAATAACAAATGCCAGCAAGGGAAAAATGAACCATTATAAACTAGTGGTGGGAATGTATATTAGTGCAAACAGTATGGAAATTATTATAAAGTTTCCTCAAAAAGCTAAAAATAGACCTACCATATGATCTTACTCTATAATAATATAAAATATATATATGCATATATCCAAAGAATGCAAATAAACATACTATAAAGATACTTGCATGCCCATGTTTATCACAGCACTATTCATAATAGCCAACAATGGAATCAGCATAGGTACCAAAAACCAAAGCATGGATAAAGAAAATGTGGTATATATAGAGAATGGAGTATTATTCAGTTATAAAGAAGAAGTAAATAAAGTCATTTTCAGCAAAATGGATCAACTGGAGATCATAATTTTGAGCTCAAAAGACTAAATATTGCATGCTTTCACTTATATGTGAATCTAGACCTAAAATAAAGATGATGATGATGATGGCAATGGGGTAGTGGTGGTGATGATGATTAAGATGATTTTAATTGGAGGACTGCCTGGTGGAGGTAACCAGCAGAAGTGAGAAGCACTAAGGAGATGGTGAAAGAAAATATGAAAATGAAACCAGATAAATACTATTTTTAAAAAGGAAGAGAAAGAGGGCCTAAGAAAAGGTAAGTTGTGAATTTCATAAAAGTACATTGTATGCATTTATGGGCTAAACACAATGAAACTTTTTGTACAATTAATTTATATTAACAATGAAGAAAAAACTATATTTGACTAATGTAATCATATGATAATTTTCTTTTTGATGAGATGTAATCTATTTTAGGACACATTTCTAGTCATTTATATGCATAAATTTAAGTAGAGTGTTTCTGAATATTTAGATGTTCAGAATGCTTCAATAACTCAGGAGCATGGAATTTAACTTGATATGCAATTTAATGATCAATATTCCATGGTAGGAGATTTTACAAGGAAGATAGTTTAGTTTTGTTTCACCTAAAATGGACAGTAAGACCAAAGTTTAACTTGAATAGGGACTATACTCTTTTAAATAGTAATCAAGAGTTTATTCTAATTTGTTATTTTTATTATGTTTGCTTTCCTTATTGATTCCTTATGTCACTATCATTGATTAATTTTTCTAGCAATGATCCAATAAAATATGCAGCTAAACATGAAATGTGAGAGTTTATAAGTGTATTGGGGATGCTATAGCATTCACCTTGGTTTGAAATCAGAACCACATACAATTATAAGAACATTCATATGAGAACACTTCTCAAACATTGTTAACTGACCAGTTACATGAGAAATCATTGCAAAAAGCAACTAAAAAATGTTCATATCAATAAAGGTAATACTCTATTAAAGGACTTAGTACTAAAATCATTTTAGTGAAAGAAATTATATAGTCCTCCTTTTGCTTCAAAGATTGGTATGATATTTGCCATTCATCTCAAATGCATATGATTTCCCATAAATCCCTAGGCACTTAATGTTTGATAATTGGATGGTTTGCCAGTGTATGCAATATTATGATGAGGTGTATGTTGCCCTCAAAATTCCCACCATGCTTTTCTTGTTTATAAACTGCTGTCTCACAAATACTGTTCTATTTTTATGTCACCATTTCAAATAAAATTGCACACTCTTCTTCTCCCTCTTTCTTCCCTTTTTGGATCGGCAAAAATCATAGCACTTGTAGTACCTCACGGTCCTTGTTTGGTGCCTGACTGAATTTTCAAAATGTAAGCTTGGAAGATCCAAGATGGCAACTAGGGTACAGAAGCAGACAGTGTGAGCTCCATGAATCAAAAACCTTACTGAGATGGTGGAGCCACACTTTGCAAAAATAAAGCACCAAGGAGAATCAAAACTTCGACACGCTGAACCCCTAGCCCATAGAAAGATTCTGTAAGCCACACTACACTGAGAAAACATGAGGGCTGCCACCGGCACCAGCCCCTGGCTCCAAACCTACTTGGGAGACATTCAGCAGACCAAACAGGCGAGTGCCAAGTGTCATGCGGTATTCCCCCAGCCACCCCTGGGATATGCCAGCATAGCCTCCTCAGTGGACTGACCCTCCCACAAAAAATACTGAACATAAACAAGGAACTGAGAACTAGCACACAGCAGAGGCGGCAGAGTTGCTGAAAGCTCACCAGAGAAGTGGGGAGGAGCAAGGAGCCAATCTCTGCATGAACTATCAGTAAATAAACAGCTGGAAGGGCAGGAGGGCCAACAGCAGGTGGATGATGATCCGAAGCCTGAAGTAGGGCAGGTACCAGACCACAAAGCTCATCTCCTGAGCCAGTGAGCAAAATCCAAAGTCAAACAACCCTGCAAAATTGAAAAACAAACAGCAAACTGGCATAACACGCTGACAGCAAGGGGCTGGCTGACAGATCATGGACCTTGCCCCAGAGAAATGGGGGAAGGCAAAGAAACAAGCATCCACTAAACAAGCACAGAGGAAACCCAACTCCCAGGCAGGGCAGCTGGTGAACTACATACCTGATTTCTAGAACTTGAGGACAACATGCAAACTGAAACTACCACATGTCACTGAGGGAGGACCTGACCAAGCAGCTGCTGCTAAAAGACAAAAGAAAAAAGAAAAAACTACCCAACCACCTGGTGAGACTACAAAGAGGTTCTGCTTAAATACCAACACCAGGAGAGGATGCTGGAGGAGTAATACCAGAACTTAAACTGAAGTTTAAGACTGAAATTCTATTGTTCCTGAACCTGGAGGTTTTTGTTTGTTCATTTGTTTCCTGTTTGTTTCTGTTTGTTTGTTCATCTCTTCCCATTGATTTCTTTGGATTTTTTTAGTTTTATTATTGTTAATTAGTTAATACTAAATTACACTCAGACCAGAGACAAAAATAGCACACACACACACATAGCTAAAAACCCAATACAGTCACAAAACAAAATTAAACCAAGGGAAAGAAAACAGGTGACTGAAACCATCAACTAGCCTATCAAGAACATAGCTCCACAGTAGTGGAGTTATGGGAAGAAATAAAAGGGTTGGAAACCATTCTCCCCCACTCATTTAAGAGGGAAATGAAGGAAATGGATACCAGGTCTGGACTCCAACAAAACAAAGATAAACAATTCCAAGGTACCCAATGATGCCCACAAGAAAATTCTCAAAGAAGAAATTCTGCAAGTATTCAAGGAGAATTTCATACAGATGTTACTAGACAGGTCACCCAAAATGTACAGGAGGCACTCAAAAAATTCCAAGACAACAAAAATAAAGAATATGAAAAAACACAAAAACAAATAAATGAAATCATAGTAGCCCTAAATAAAAACCAAAGTGAAACAGACAACATATAAATAGAGAGATAAATGAATTTAAAATGAAAATAGATAATATTAAAGAGGAAGTGACCCATGATATGGAAAATCTCAGAAAAAAGAATGAAACAGAAGCACAACACAATGGAAGGCCACTCCAGCAGACTAGAACAAGCAGAAGACAGAATCTCAGAACTTGAAAATAAAATTGAAATTAAAGGATAAACTGAAGAGCTATTAGTCAAACAACACAAGACCTGTGAAAGGAACATGGAATAACTCACCAACTCTATGAAAAGACCAAACCAGAGAACTATGGGCATTGAAGAAGGAAAAGAGGTACAAGTAAAATGGATTCATAATATATTTAACAAAATGACAGATAAATTCCCAAACCTAGAGAAAACTATACCCATTCAGGTACAGGAAGCCTCAGGATACCAAGCAGATTTGACCAAAATAGAACTATCCCAAGACATATTATCACTAAAACAACAAGCACAGAGAATAGAGAAAGAATATTGAAGGCTGTAAGAGAGAAAAAACAAATACATACAAAGGTAAACCCATTAAAATCACAACAGATTTCTGAACTGAAACCTTAAAAGTAAGAAGGGCAGGGAGTGAGGTATTCTGGGCACTGAATGAAAATAAGTTCAACCTTAGGACATTCTACCCAGCAAAACTATCATTTAAAATAGATGGAGCAATAAAAGTCTTCCAAATAAGCATAAACTAAAACAATATATGACCACCAAGCCACCACTACAAAAGATTCTTCAAGGAATTCTGCACACAGAAAATGAAAGCAAACAAAATCATGACAGGACAGGCAGCACCAAACAAAAGGAGAAGAAAAGATAAGGAATCAGAGAGTAACATTGATTCAGCTGCACACAATCAAACCACTAAACGAAAACAACTAAATGATATGAATCACCACATACCTATCAATATTAACACTGAATGTTAAGGTACTTAACTCCCCCATCAAAAGACACCATTTGGTAAGCTGGATTAAAAAGGAAGACCCAGCAATATGTTGTTTACAGGAGGCCCATCTCATTTACAGAAACAAGCACTGGCTTAGGGTGAAAGGCTAGAAGATTTACCAAGCCAATGGCCCCTGAAAACGGGCAGGAGTAGCAATACTTTTCTCAGAGAAAATAGACTTCAAACTTACATTGATCAATGAGATAAAGGACACTTCATACTAATAAAAACAAAAATACACTCAAATGAAATAAGAATTAACCAACCTATATGCACCAAATTTCATCAAACATATTCTGAAGGATCTAAAAGCATATATAGACTCCAACACAGTGGTAGTGGGAGACTTTAATATCCCCCTATCACCAATAGATAGGTCATCCAAACAAAAAATCAATAAAGAAATCCTGGATATAAATAACACCATAGATCAGATGGACCTAGCTGATGTCTACAGAATATTTCATCCATTCTCTGCACAATATATACTCTTCTAAGCAGCCCATGGAACCTTCTCCAAAATTGATAATAACTTAGGGCACAAAGCAAATCTCAGCAAATACAAGAAAATAGAAATAATCTCATGCATTCTATCTGATCACAATGCATTAAAACTATAAATCAACAAAAAAAACACAGCAGAAAGTGATCATTGCTCAATGATCAGTGGGTTATTAATGAAATAAAAGAGAACATTAAAAGGTTCCTGGAAGTTAATGGAAATGAAAACACAACCTACCTGAATGTATGGGACACAGCAAAGGGAGTCCTAAAAGGAGAGAAATAATAACAAGGGCTGAAATTAATGAAATAGAAACAACAACAGGAAAATACAAAGAATAAATGAAACAAATAGCTGGTTCTTTGAACAAATAAACAAGATTGACAGACTCCTGGTAAATCTGACTAAAATGAGGAGAGAAAAAAACCCAACTCAGTAAGATCAGAAATACAAAAGGGGAGTTAATAAACAAACATCATGGAAATCCAAGGAATCATCAGAGACTACTTTGAGAACCTATATTACAATAAATTTGAAAATCTTAAAGAGATGGAAAATTTCTAGATACTTATGACCATCCAAACTTGAACCAAGAGGATATTAGTCACCTGAATAGAGCTATAACACAAAATGAAATTGAAGCTGCAGTAAAGAGTCTCCCAAAAAAGGACCTGATGGAGTCTCAGCTGAATTTTATCAGACCTTTAGAGAAGAACTAATACCAACTCTCCTTTAACTTTTCCATGAAATAGAAAGGGAAGAAACACTGCTTAACTCATTATATGAAGCTAGTATTACACTCATTCCAAAATCAGACAAAAATACCTACAAAAAGGAGAACTATAGGCCAATCTCCTAATGAACATCTATGCAAAAATCCTCAATAAAATAATGGCAAACTGAATCCAACAACACATCAGAAAGAATATTCACCACAACCAAGTTGGCTTCATCCCAGGGATCCAGGAGTGGTTTAACATACACAAATCTATAAATGTAACACAGCACATTAATACAGGAAAAGACAAAAACCACTTGATCATCTCAAGAAATGCAGAAAAAGCCTTTGATAAGATCCAACACCACTTCATGATAAAAGCTCTTAGAAAACTAGGAATAGAAGGAATGTACTTCAATATTGTAAAGGCTCTATATGATAAAGCTACAGCCAATATTATACTTAGTGGAAAAAAACTGAAACCATTTCACCTAAAATCAGGAATAAGACAAGGGTGCCCACTATCCCCACTCCTATTCCTATTCAACATAGTCCTGGAATTCCTAGCCAGATCTATTCTGCAAGAAGAAGAAATAAAATGAATACAAATATGTAAAGAAATAGTCAAAATATCCCTATTTGTAAATGATATGATCCTATATCGCAAAAATCCCAAAACACTCCACCCAAAAACTCCTAGACACCATAAACAGCTACAGCAAGGTGGCAGGATGCAATATCAACTTACAAAAATCATTAGATTTTCTATACACCAACAACAAGCAAATTGAGAAAGAATATAGAAAACCAATTCAATTTACAATAGCCTCAATAAAAAATCAAATACCTAGGTGTAAACTTAACTAGGGATGTGAATGATCTCTAGAAGGAGAATTACAAACCACTGAAGAAAGCGATCACGGAAGACTATAGAAGGTGGAGAGATCTCCCATGCTCATGGATTGGTAGAATCAACATAGTAAAAATGGCTATACTACTAAAAGTAATCTATTCCCATCAAAATCCCAATGACATTCATCACAGAGATTGAAACATCTACCCTAGAGTTCATTTGGAAACACAAGAGACTGCAAATAGGCAAGGCAATACTCAGCAAAAAGAGCAATGCTGGGGGTATCACAATACCCAAGTTCAAACTATATTACAAAGCAATAACAATAAAAACAGCATGATACTGGCACAAAATCAGATAGGATGAGCAGTGGAAAAGAATAGAGGACTATGACTTGAATCCACACAGCTATGCCCACCTTATTTTTGACAAAGGTGCCAAAAACATATGATGGAGAAAAAACAGCCTCTTCAACAAATGTTGCTGGGAAAAGTGGTTATCTGTCTGCAAAAAACTGAAACTAGATCCATGTTTATCACCCTGTACTAGTATTGAAGGACAGACTGAGGGAGGTCAAGAGACACTTCTCCCTAGGAAACACCTGTCTGCATCTGAAAGCATCTCTGCCCTCAGGCAATGCAAAAAGGCTATAAAAAACCACACTTCCTGACCCACAGAATCACCAGATTTCAGGTCCCCCTGCATTCACCAATATGCAGTCTTTCTCTTCTCTTCTCTACAAATAAAATCTTTCCAACCTCTGCTGTGGGAGTCTGTCTGTACTTTCATTCTCAGAGCAGGCTCAAGAATCCTGAGAACCTGTAATTCTTGTGTGTGTCATCCGTGCATCAGTATCACCTCAAAATGGATCAAGGACCTTAATATCAGACCCGATACTCTGAAGTTACTACAGGAAAGAGCAGGGAATAGTCTGGAAGCAATAGGTATAGGCATGACTTCCTCAATAGAACCCAAGCCACTCAGCAATTAAGAGAAAGAATGGACAAATGTGACTACATAAAATTAAAAAGCTTCTGCACAACAAAAGAAATGGTCTCTAAACTGAAGAGACCACCCACAGAGTGGGAGAAAATATTTGCTATTTATACATCAGACAAAGGACTGATAACCAGAATATACAGGGAGCTCAAAAAACTAAATTCTCCCCAAATCAATGAACCAATAAAGAAATGGGTAACTGAACTAAACAGAACTTTTTCAAAAGAAGAAATTCAAATGGCCAAAAAACACATGAAAAAATGCTCACCATCTCTGGCCATGAAGGAAATGCAAATCAAAACCACACTAAGATTCCACATCACCCCTGTTAGAATAGCTATCATTAAAACCACCAACAAAAAGTGTTGGAGAGGATGTGGGGAAAAAGGAACCCTCATGCACTGCTGTCAGTAATGCAAGCTAGTACAAACACTCTAGAAAACAATATGGAGGCTTCTTTAAAAAAACTAAACATAGATCTGCCATATGATCCAGCAATCCTACTCCTACAGATATACCCAAAGGTATGAGACTCAGGTTGCTCCACCTGCACATCCATGTTTATTGCAGTACTATTCACAATAGTCAAGTTATGGAAATAGCCAAGATGCCCCACTACTGATGAATGAATTAAGAAAATGTAGCATTTATACACAATGGAATTTTACTCAGCCTTGAAGAAGAATGAAATCTTATCATTTGCAAGTAAATGTATGGAACTGGAGGCCATCACCCTGAATGAGGTTAGCCAGGCTCAGAAGACCAAAAATCATATGTTTTCCCTCATATGTGGACTTTAGACCTAAGGCAAATGCAGTAATGTTGTTCAACTTGGGTCACACGCTAAGGGGAGAGCACATACAGAAGGAATGGGGATAGGTAGGAAACCCAAAACTTGAAACTGTCCCCACTGTAGATGAGCTAATACAGTAACCTTAAAATGACAGATGTCAATATGGGAAAGTGACCAGGAAGTGGTGAAGAGGTCAAGTAGAGATGAATCAATTCAGGTTGTAATACACTTGTGCATGGAAGCAATGCTAGGAATCTCTCTGTATAGCTATTCTTATCTCAACCAGCAAAAATGCTTTGTCTTTATTATTGGTCATGTTTACTTTTCAATAAGTGGTGAAAAGGGCAGAATGGGTTCTGCCGGGAAGCTAGGGGGTGGGGGTAGAGGGAGAGAAAAAAGTAAAATTAAATATAAGCTTCCAAGACCAGAAAAGGATTGTGCTTTTTCTCCATATCCCATGGCTACCTCAACTGCTGACAATGGCTAGCACTCAACTAGTGTTTATGAATCTCTTTACACTATAAATGGGAAAACTAAGACCCAGTGAAAAGTAGCTTGTCTAAAATTATTCAATTTATTTGCTGGCAGAACTTTGAGTCCTCAGTCTTGTTAAGTGTGTCAATCTTTCCACAAAACCATACCACAAAAGGCAATGCAGTTGATCCATGTATTTTTCCAGTTGTTTCAGTTATATATTTTTTCTCTGTCTTCTCCAAAGCAATATCCTGTACAGATTTTCACCTTAGAACCATGAAAACCAAAACTTGCAGTCATCCATGAATATAACACATTTCCCCTGACTTTATGCTTTCCTTGATTGCACATTTTGGAATCTTGCCTAGGTTCTCAGAGCTAAGGATCTCCCATTCTAATTGCCTGAGTGTCTCTCTGCCTGGTGGCTGTTAGATACATAATTCCAAAGCAGCCAGAATGCAAAATTTCACTTACCATGAATTTTATCTTTATTGATACATGGTGTGATTATATCTCTGAAGAGGTAATGCTCCAGAAATATTAGGTATGTTCATATGAGATCCATGAGCCATTTCAGATGATAAAAAATACTACTTTATAGAATTTGAACCAGTTCATTAACTTTGCATTGCATAAAACTATCAGGTTAGGATTTTTAATTGAATGGGCTTGAACTTTCATAGTGGTTATATCTTCCTTTCTATATTAAAATCTTACCCTTATTGCCTCTGAGTATACAAACAAACATATACATATGCAAACACTCCATTTAATTAAAAACAGGAAGCCCATTCACTTCATTAGTTAGTGTGAATGAAGAATCCTTTGGAAAAGATTTTGCCAACTTTTGTCACTTTAGAAAAACAATTTACTTTCAGACTCTTCATAAATTGTGTTCAGAAATGTTCCAACATGTACACACACACACACACACACACACACACACACACACTAGATCCCACCATAAGATTTAAAACAAATCCTTTGCATATAAAATTAGAATCATTGTGATTTGTGTGAGAATTTAAACTAGTAAAGGAAATCTCTTGATTTTTCTTTGGAAATTTTTTCTGTATTTAATAATGAATTCTGTTAGAGAGCGAGCATAATGCATTTCTAAACTACTTCACGTGAAATAGATCAATGCTAACAAAAACTTTATAAGACTACTATTATTGCCTCCACATATAAATAAGGAAGCTGTGGCACAAATAAGTAACTTTGTGAATTGCTTAAAGCTAATTATAGAATTCAGCAGTAGGGTATGGATGAAAATCAAGCAAATCCTGACTGGAAAGCTCCTGCATTTAATTATTGAATCCTACAATCCTGATGAACAAAAGCAAATTAAATATTTGTGTTTTATTTAAAAACATTTTTCTATCTATTCTCTGATATCTGTGACTGTCTGTACTTTCTCTCTCTCTCATATGTAGAATGTATTAAAAAAAGTAATCTGAATGTAGAGAAGAGTGTGGGTGTAGAGGTGATAGAGGTAAATTGGATAATAGATACCAAAAGAGTTAGACTGAAGGAGTAAAGTTTAGTATACCTCAGCCAAGTGGGAGGGCTATGCATCATAACAAATTATTACATATTTTATGAAAGAACAGCAGAAATTAGCTCAAAGTCTCTAAACATAAAGAAATGATGAGGTGATCTGAATGCTTATTACCCTGATTGATCAACACATGATTTCTATGTGTTGAAATATCACACCTTACCCTATAAATCTATATAATTATTACATGTTAATAAAAAAATTTAAAAAATAACACCCAGAAACCTCATTTCTGCATATATATCCATAAGAAATGAAATCATTATCTCATAGAGATATCTGCACTTCCACATACTTTGCAACATTTTCATCATAGCTATAAGAAACCAACCAAAGTGGTCAATAACAGATGAAAGGAAAAAGAAATTGTGAAACATGTATATAGTAGAATATTTTTCCAAAATAGAAGGAAATCCTATAATTGGCAACAATGTGAATGAATCTGGAGGACAGTATCCTAAGAGAAAAAAAAAAAGCCAAGCACAGAAAGACAAATATTTATGGTCTCATTTATATGTGGAATTTGAAAACTTTGCATTCATAGCAGAGATTAGAATAGTAGTTGCCAGGAATGAGGAGTGGTGGAGGAAATGGAAAGATGTCAGTCAAAGTCAACAAACTTTCTTTTATAAAACAGCATTATTGTTTTTTATAAGACAAACATGTACACGTATCTATCAAATTATCCCTTTTTGCACCATCAATAATTTTGATGTCTATTTGTCAATTAAATGTTTTAAGATAAAACCTGAAAAGACTAACATGGCATATGTGACATATGTCATTGTCTTAAATAAATATTATCTGGCTTACAATTCTTAGTTTCCTATGGGCATAAGAGTTGCTATCTATTTTTGTGACATGCACTGATTATAAATAAATTTTATATTTAATTCTTTTTCTAAATTTTGTATTGTTGTGCTGGGTGGGAGTACATTGTGGCATTTATAGCTTTCTCCATAACCTGTATAATTCACTGTGTATGAGCACAGCTAACATGACTTTTTGACCTCAGCCATTACTTAGTCCACTGTCTGCTCTGTACTTCATGTATGTCTGAATGACTCCTACTTTTAATTTATTTACTTCCCAAAATGTTTAAAGGAGCTCTTTTTGTTAACTCTTTAATGCCATGTTCTCTTTTGCTCATTTGACATTTGGTTTTGATTATGCTTCTAATTCTGAATAACTTCAGGAATTTTGAGACTGTACTAGGTGTTAATGTTAAAAAAAAAGCCAAGTTTCAATGGATAAGAATTAAGTTTCTACTGAAATATAATGTCCCTTGTAGAGCATATGCATATTGTGATAATGTAGGTTTTAGAAATACATAAATGAACAACATGGAACCAGTCACTACATCATCTTCTACTATAACATTGCTTTCTATTGGATAAGGATCTGTTTTTATGATTACCAGACACAGAATTAAAGTAAGAATTCAATCACTGTAAAAAGAAAATTCATTACATTAATTCTTAGCATATCATTAAATATAGGCCCATGATTGAATATTTCAAGTCAATTTAACTGCTAATGTTAAAATGCTACAAAAAGGGGGTTCTTTCCCCAAATGGATGAGTAATACATATATAGGAGAGATGGAAAAACAAAAGACAAGGAAATGGTGAAAGATAAGATGAAGAGAAAATGAAAGAAGCAATAAATAAATGACATGGGAAATATCTAGTAATGGAAAGGTAGAAAAGAATGCAATGAATCAAAGAATATGGGAATGAAGAGGAAATATTGGCTTATAAAAAATAAAATTTGGAATGTTCATTAGGACTACTTACAATTCCATTTTGGATAGATTTTAAAATGACCACTTTACTAAATGACTTTAAATTTTTTTATATTTATATAATTAAGTTAAAGAAATAGTGAATCTACCTTAATTTTTGTATACTTAGGAATTTCATATAAGAAATCCAAGTTCAGTGGTATGAACCCACAGTTTCTTTCACCTACCCAGGAGGCAAAGGCATGAGGATTAAATGAGCCCAGGAGTTTGAGGTTAACCTGGGCAACAGAATAGACCCAATGTCTAAAGAAATATTAATGCTTAAGGGAAACTTGAATATATATTAATGTGGTTTTCTCCTAAATATTTTAGTACACTTATTGTAACCTTCTTCCTTGTTATTTTAAGTTGCATATCTTTCTTAGTATGAAGAGTGTGGATTTAAACTTTGCATATTATAGTATAAGTAAAATAAAAAATAATAATTGCAGCAGTAACAAAATAAAAAACAGGACTTTTAAACGTATTGAGTTTATTCTATGCACTGTCTTTAGTTTTTATTCTTTTTCTCTTACCATTTTTATTGCCAAATGTAGTTTCTTATGTTATTTTTTATTAACATTTTATTGTCATACTATGGGTAAATTCTGACATTTATAAAAGCTCTTACAATACATCATATTCAGATTCACCCCTCCATCATTCTCCTTTACTCTGCCTCACTACATTCCTGGAATAGTTTCAACAGGTCTCATTCTTTCCATTTTTGTACATGAGTACATAATATTTTCACCATATTCACCCTCCTACAATCCTTCCATATATCCTACCCCTTTCCACAGGTAATAACCCCCAGACATGTTTTACCTTCCTGCTATCCATTTTTGAAAAAAAGACATTTATGTTTGTTTGAGATAGCTGTACAGGGAGTTTCATATATTTCCATATATTTATATGTATATTATAACCTGAAATGGTTCATCTCCCTCTGTTTTTCTCCTTTCTACCTTTATCTCCTTCTTACAGTGATTACAACAGACATAAAAATTCTATATTCTAAGCAGAAACTAAAGCAATATATGACCACCAAGCCACCACTACAAAAGATTCTCCAAGGAATTCTGCACACAGAAAATGAAAGCAAACAAAACCATGAAAGGGCAGGCAATAACAAACCACAGGAGAAGAAAAGTCAAGAAAGTAAAGAGTAACACTGATTCAGCTGCACACAATCAAACCCTTAATCAAGAAAGATAAGTACAGGACAGGGATCACATGTACTTATCAATACAAACACTGAATGTTAATGGACTAAATTCCCCCATTAAAAGACATCAATTGGCAAACTGGATTAAAAAGGAAGATCCAACAATCTGCTGCCTGCAAGAGACCCACCTCATTGACAGATATAAGCACTGGCTGAAAATGAAATGCTGGAAGAAGATTTACCAAGCCAAAGGTCCCTGAAAAAAGAGAGGGGTAGCAATACTTATCTCGGACAAAGTAGACTTCACACCTACTTTGATCAAATGAGATAAAGAAGGACACTCCATACTAATAAAAGGGGAAATACACCAAAAGGAAATAACAATTATCAACCTATATGCACCCAACGTCAATGCACCCAGTTTCACCAACCATACTCTGAAGGGCCTAAAAGCATATTTAGATCCCAACACAGTGGTAGTGGGAGACTTTAATACCCCCCTATCACCAACAGATAGGTCATCCAAACAAAAAATCAATAAAGAAATCCTGGATATAAATCACACCATAGATCAAATGGACCTAGTTGATGTCTACAGATTATTTCATCCAACTTCTGCACAATATACATTCTTCTCAGCAGCCCATGGAACCTTTTCCAAAATTGATCATATCTTAGGGAACAAAGCAGGTCTCAGCAAATATAAGAAAATAGAAGTAATCCCATGCATTCTGTTAGACCACAACACATTAAAACTAGAAATCAACAACAAAAACAGCAGTAACAAACAATTGGAAGCTGAACAACACATTACTAAACAATGAATGGGTCACTAATGAAATACAGAGGTAATTAAAAGGTTCTTGGAAGTTAATGAAAATGAAAACATGACCTAACAGAACCTGTGGAGCACAGCAAAGGCAGTCCTGAGAGGAAAGTTTATAGCCATGAGTGCATATATTAAAAGGACAGAAAGATCTCAAATCAATGACCTAACACTACAGCTGAAACTCCTAGAAAAACAAGAACAAACAAACCCCAAAACAAGCAGAAGGAAAGAAATAATTAAGATAAGGGCTGAAACCAATGAAATAGAAAAAACAACAACAAAAAAATACAAAGAATCAATGGAACAAAAAGCTGTTTCTTTGAAAAAATAAATAAGGTTGACAGACCCCTGGCAAACCTAACTAAAATGAGGAGAGAAAAAAATCCAAATCAGTAAAGTCAGAAATTCAAAAGGAGAGATAACAACAAACATCACGGAAAGCCAGGAAATCATCAGAGACTATGATAAGAGCCTATACTCTAATAAATTTGAAAATCTCAAAGAAATGGACAGATTTCTAGAAACTTACAACCACCCGAAACTAAACCAAGAAGGTATTAATCACCTGAAGAGATCTATAACACAAAAAGAAATTGAAGCTGCCATCAAGAGCCTCCCAAAAAAGAAATGTCCAGGACCTGGCGGATTCACTGCTGAATTCTATTAGACATTTAAAGAACTAATACCAACCCTCCTTAAACTATTCCATGAAATAGAATGGGAAAGAACACTGCCTAACTCATTTTATGAAGCCAATATTACTCTCATCCCAAAACCAGACAAAGATACTTTCAAAAAGGAGAACTATAGGTCAATCTCCTTAATGAACATCAATGCAAAAATCCTCAATAAAATAATGGCAAACGGAATCCAACAACACATCAGAAAGGTCATTCACCAAGACCAAGTTGGCTTCATCCCAGGGATGCAGGGGTGGTTGAACATATGCAAATCTATAAATGTAATACAGCACATCAATAGAAGCAAAGACAAAAACCACTTGATCATCTCAATAGATGCAGAGATAGCCTTTGACAAGATCCAACAGCACTTCATGATAAAAGCTCTAAGAAACTAGGAATAGAAGGAATGTACCTCAACATTATAAAGTCTATATATGACAAACCTACAGCCAACATCATATTTAATGGTGAAAACTGAAACCATTCCCCCTAAAATCAGGAATGAGACAAGGGTGCCCACTCTCCCCACTCCTATTCAAAATATTACTGGAATTTCTAGCCAGAGCAATTAGGCAAGAAGAAGAAATAAAAGGAATACAAATAGGTAAAGAAACTGTAAAAATATCCCTATTTGCAGATGATATGATCCTATACCTTAAAGACCCAAAAAACTCTATCCAAAAACTCTTAGACACCATAAACATCTACAGTAAGGTGGCAGGATACAAAATCAACCTACAAAAATCATTGGCTTTTCTATACACCAACAATGAACAAACTGTGAAGGAACACATAGAAACAATTCCATGTACAATAGCCTCAAAAAGAAAAATCAAATACCTAGGAGTAAATTTAACAAAGGATGTGAATGATCTCTACAAGGAGAATTACAAATCCCCGAAGAAAGAGAGCAAGGAAGACTACAAAAGATGGACAGATCTCCCATGCTCATGGATCGGTAGAATCAACATAGTAAAAACAGCTATACTACCAAAAGCAATCTACATGTTTAATGCAATTCCCATCAAAATCCCAATGACTTTCATCACAGAGATTCAAAAATCTACCCTAAAGTTCATTTGGAAACACAAGAGACCATGAATAGCCAAGGCAATACTCAGCAAAAAGAGCAATGCTGGAGTTATCACAATACCCGACTTCAAAATATATTATAAAGCAATAGCAATAAAAACAGCATGGTACTGGCACAAAAACAGACATGAAGACCAGTGGAACAGAATAAAGGATCCAGATACTAACCCACACAGGTATAGCCACCTCATTTTTGACAAAGATGCCAAAAATATACGACGAAGAAAAGACAGGCTTTTCAACAAATGTTGCTGGGAAAAGTGGTTACCCGTCTGCAAGAAACTGAAACTAGATCCATGTCTATCATCCTGTACTAGTATCAACTCAAAATGGATCAAGAAACTAAATATCAGACCTGAAACACTGAAGTTACTACAGGAAGGAGCAGGAAACACTCTTGAACAAATAGATATAGGCAAAGACCTCCTCAGTAGAACCCCAGCAGCCCAGCAACTAAGAGAAAGGATAAATAAATGGGATTTCATAAAATTAAAAAGCTTCTGCACAACAAAAGAAATGGTCTCTAAACTGAAAAGACCACCCAGAGAGTGGGAGAAAATATTTTCCAGCTATACATCAGACAAGGGACTGATAACCAGAATATACAGGGAACTTAAGAAACTAAACTCTTCTAAAATAAATGAACCAATAAAGAAATGTGCAACTGAACTAAACAGAACTTTTTCAAAAGAAGAAATTCAAATGGCCAAAAAACACATGAAAAAATGCTCACCATCTCTGGCCATAAAGGAAATGCAAATCAAAACCACACTAAGGTTCCACCTCACTCCTGTTAGAATAGCCATCATCAAAAACACCAACAACAAGAAGTGCTGGCGATGATGTGGGAAAAAAAGGAACCCTAATCCACTGCCGGTGGGAATAAAAGCTGGTGCAACCACTCTGAAAAAAAATTTGGAGACTTCTTAAAAATCTAAACATAGACCTGCCATATAATCCAGCAATCCCACTCCTGGGGATATACCCAAAGAAATGCAACACAGTTTACTCCAGAGGCACCTGCATACCCATGTTTATTGCAGCGCTATTCACAATAGCCAAGTTACGGAAACAACCAAGATGCCCCACTACTGATGAATGGATCAAGAAAATGTGGTACTTGTACACAATGGAATTTTACTCAGCCATGAAGAAAAATGAAATATTATCATTTGCAGGTAAATGGGTGGAACTGGAGAACATCATTCTGAGCAAGGTCAGCCAAGCTCAAAAGACCAAAAATCATATGTTCTCCCTTATATGTGAACTTTAGATCTAGTGCAAATGCAGCAATGTTGTTGGACTTGGATCACAAGAAAAGGGAAGAGTACATACGGAAGATATAGGAATAGGTAGAAAACCCAAAACATGAAAGCATTTGATGTCCCTACTCCAGAGGAACTAATACAGAAACCTTAAAAAGACAGGTTATCACTAGCAGGGGATCAGGAACCAATGTAAAGATCAGTTAGAGTTGAATCAACATAGGTCGTAACACATGGGTACATGACAGCAACAGTAGGAATCTTTCTGTATAGCTATCCTTAACTCAACTAGCAAAAACGCTTTGTCTTTCTTATTATGCATATGTCTTTTCTTCAACAAAATCAGTCACAAGGGCAGAACGGGACTTGCCTGAAACTGATGAGGGGAAGGCGGAAAGGGTGGGGGAGGGGGCAGGGTGGAGAAATGACCCAATGTATGCACATGTGAATAAATGAACAACAAAAAGAAAAATTCTATGTTCATCCTTGTATAGAAAGCACATCAACCATACTTACCACCTGAACTTCTTTCTTTTAACCTTCCATTCCCATTAATTAAAACTCTAATGAGGTATCATCTCATACCTGTTCATATGGCTATTGTTAATTTTTTAAATAACAAGTGTTAACAGGGATGTAGAAAAATTGGAACCCTTGTACAATTTGTTGGTAAGAATGCAAAATGGTGAGGCATCTATGGAAAAAAAAGGAAGTTCTGCAAAGAAAAATTAAAATAGAACTTCACTTACCTTAAATCTCATATACAGTTACCACAAAAATAACTTCAATTGAGGATATTTTGCTTTTTAAGATAAAAAATGATTTTACTCTCATTTCACTTTTTCTCAGAAATTAGGAGATGTGTACCCCAAGTAAGACAGTTAGAGAAACACTGAAAACAAGACAGGAAAGCACACACATAATAAAAAACACACTACACCTAAAAATCTGTTTAACTAGTATTAATCATCCACAGCCATGAGAAAAATACAAGCAAAAACATACTTTTCTAGATGTCTCAATATTTGACACTTGGCAGGTACTACGCTTGCTTCTTCAAATATCTGAATGTTTAGTAATTATACCAACTATATATTGGAAGTAAAACATTTTGTGTGTGTTGTATGAGTGAGAGGCAAGATGAATGGAATATTAACTTACCAGATATTAACAATGCGAAAAAACATTCACTGAGTTTATTAAGTTCCTGAATGTCTTTCTCTTTCTCTTTTTCCTCTCTGCTGTCTCCCTTCTCCCCTCTCTCTCTTGGATCTCTCTATACAACCTACACTGCCCTGGAACTCATTACATATCCCAGGCTAACCTCCAAAGTGCAATCCTCCTGTCTCAGCCTTCTGAGTGTTGGGACCACAGGCATGCATTACTATTCCTGACTTTTTTCTCTCTTGTGTTTCAACTGGCAGTGAAATCGTTAAATTTATAATCAGCTCTCATATTTGTCCTTTGTGAAACATTCTAAAATTTGTTAAGATTGTAAAATTATTTTGCAATCTCTGACACTTAATACTAACAGAAAATATTTGTGTTCTTAAATTAAATGTTTGTTGTCATTGCTAGCGTAAATAGTAATTAATATTAAAATACTGAAGTAGTAAACTTAGGTATCCACAACTTAGCTACATTTTCATTACTTTTAAAGTTTGATTATTGCCTTAATATTGTCCAGAAAGGTAAAGCATTTTACATTGGATTATTAAGTACTTTTCTCTCTATGGTTAAAAAGACACATGCCACCTCTGCTTGGCCTTTCCTTATTCACATTTCCCTAATGATAAAACTTTTCTTTCAAAGGAAAAATGACATGATTATTTGTATAATGGCCAAGCTCAATAGTTTAATTCTAGATCTTATTATTTAATCTTTTTGTGCATTTGGCATAGGAAATCAAGTCCTCCTTTTAAATTATCCTTTTCAGGTATCAGTGTGCTAGTCAGGCCTACTTTCCATTATAAATACAAGAAACCAACTCAAACAAACAAAAGAAAGAATAAAAGTTATTAATTGATGTAAGTAAAAAAAAATGCAGGGGTAGGTATTGCATTATTTGCTGAAATAGTGACTTCAGGAATCTACTACAAAACCAGTTATGATGACCCCCAAGTACTGAAAAAATAGTTCCCAGAAACAGCAAGGAAATGTTGACAGTGTGGTAAAGGGTGCTCTTTTTCACAATACTAATGACAAAAGTCAAAAGCCTGATTTAATGTGTCCTTTCTAGTACTAACCAATTTTACCCCAAATAGTCAATCTTGGATCAAGGGATTACATGTAAGTAAAGATTGAGGGAAAATTATTTGATGCTGTGAGAAAAATATGGCAATAGCCAGCAAGGCCTACTATTTTAGGCCTCTCCACAGTGCTGTCTGCTGGCTGTCTTACTTTGAGGTCACATTTTTAAATACCTTCATCAGCCACTTTTTGAATTCCTTCTCCCCAGATTTGATCATAATTGAAATTCTCACACGCTGTTTGAACTATCTGATTTCTTGTTAGATTATCTCATTTATTCCCTTTGAATAACCTTCATTTTGATGTTATTGCCTCAAAATTTATGTTACTTATCTAAACCATTCTCCTGAGTTCTAGATTATCCTTCTATGCTTTTCTGGATTTGTTTATACCTTTCCCACATTCGGTATTTCGGTTATGGAGTATATCGTGCACACACCTGAGCTAGATTCCAATTAACTTGATTTAAATAAATTCTAATTATCCAGTAATAATCTATCTTCCCTCAGATTACACATTAAATCTGTCACTACTTTCTTTCAATTACACACTTTTAACATCTTAAGAATCCATTCATTTAATTGTCATAGAATTTGAGAGTAGAATGATGTTTTACAGCCTCAGGGTTGGAGAGGATGTCAGACGAGAACTAGGGATGGGGAAAGGTTGATTACTGGGTGCTAAATTGCACTTAGATAAGAGCAAGAAGTTCTGCTGTTATACACTACAATAACTATAGATACAATAATGTACTGTACATTTCAAAAATCTAGAATAAAATGCTTGAAAAGTATTCATCATACAGAATGTATAAATTACACAACGTGTGCGTATATTAAACATTATATGATACACCATTAATATGTACAACCATTTTTATGTGTCAGTTAAAAATAAAAATAAATATTTTGTTAAAAGTGAATCTATTCTGTTTCTTCCATTTGCATAAAATCATGACAGCTACCTATATTCCTGAGCATGTGTAGTTTGTATTATTATTGTAGCTTTGTTAAAGTTTCCTATCTGTCTGTATTTCTGTATCCCAAAGCACATTCTTGTGCAGTTTTTCCTCTAACACTGAAGTCACCTTGTCACTCCTATATTTATGAATCTTTCTAAGATATAGTAAAATCTCTGCATGGGAACAAAGCTTGGCACATAGGGATATACCGAGTATGCATTTGTGATATTTGAATTTTGGTTGTAGTTGTTCACATTGTTTATAAGCTCAGTGGTCATAAATATATCAAATATCATAGCCCTGTTTTACTGGTAAAACTGGCCCTATTTTGAATCAAAGATTTAAGTAAAATAATTGGGTAAGAAATCAAATTGTTTAGGTGGGACAAATAATAGGTTGGATAAAAAGGAGACAGATATAGATACAGAAGATATAGATAATCTTGAGACATTATATACAAAACTGCCTAAAACAAAATAAGACAGATTGCAAAAGGCCCAAATTGCAATGGGCATCTACCATGTAACAATGCACTTTGAAGGAAAAGGTATTTTTAATAGTGGGAAATGATAATGTGTGTACTGGAGTGAGTGGTTTTTATGTAGCAGAGAGGAAAGAAAATAAAGAAAACCTAATGGGGAAAAATATGAAAATAATGAACTGAGAATAAGGACTCCATTTAGTTCAGGTATAGGTTTAATAATTGATAAAATTCTGGAATTCAAAAAATTATGAGAAAAATGTAACATTTGAAATCATTTATTCATATTTCTAAAAAGGAAAGGGAAAGAATCATCCATAGTTCCTTAAAATCAATAAATTTTATTAAAGTATCATGTTTTCAAAAAGTCACCTTATTTTGTTCACCATGCAATAAAATTTCTTTCTCTCTGTGTGTATACTTAATATACATAATATATTAAATATAATATATATACTTATTATATATAATTATATATACTTATATATAATATATATACTTATTATATATAATTATATATACTTATATATAATATATATACCATACTTACATGGTATATTATATATAATATAATTATAAATATATAATCAATTATATATAATTAAATTATAATCAATATATAATTTTATGGTATATATTATATAATATATATGCCATATATAATATATACTATATATACTATATATACATACTTAATATATTCTTTGAGCAGATCAAAACATTAGATTGCATACCACGCCTTGGCCAGGAATATGTCTGCTTCTTAATATGATACTTACTGTTTTAAACTGGCAACTTTAACGTTAGAAAATGTCTAACAATAAGAATAATATATTGTGTGGATTACTTACCCTCTTAAATTGGCCTGTCAATATTTTGTATATTTATTATCATCAGATCTTCAAAAGTATAGATGTGTTATTTCCATGCACTGAGATACAGTATTACAATAGAGTGGACAGAAATGTACACATAAATCTAGCTAGAAACTGTCATATAATTTAGAGTTACAAGTGGAATATTTTGAATATGTAGTTGAAACAAGGAAACTATTCAGATTTTTCAGATATTAAAATTTGATTGTATTCCAGAGTCATCTTGAAAGAGTATCTCTTAGAAAGAGAAAGCCTCATTGAGGCACTAAGTACCTCTTCCTATCTCCACCCCTCCTCCTACACCTCTTGCTTTTTGTGCATATGCATGTTTTAGTTAAATCACCAACAAGGAACTACCAGCCTTATGTTTCCACTAATGTTAGGAACAACACATAGAATTTGTAATGTTTAGCATAACAGCTGATCATACTATAGAAGAGTAGAAAGGACAAAAAATGATGCCATTAACCATGCAAATGTGTGCCACATCTGTACTAAATTGTCATTTGCATGAATACGTCTAAGGCAACTGGGATTACTGTCATTAGAGCAATACTGTTTGCACTGCTATATTGTACTTAAGGTTGTATGGGTGTTTCTATTTATAATGCCCCCCTTCTTTTTTAGGAGTTTATAATTTGGTTGTAATAATCTGCTTTTCAATGAACAATTACTACAAGTTCACAGAAGGGGAGCAATTTTTAATTACAAAATTAAGTTAAAATTGGTGCAACTATATTTCAGCTGGAGAAATGCATTTAAGAACACTAACAAAAAATGAGGTACCTTTCTAAACTACAATTCTTTGGATTAAATACGCAGATTGTTCTAAATTTAAGGTAGAAAACTGGCTTTATTGTAGTACTGATTTTGCAAAATCTACAAGGAGACTACTACCGAAAATTTGTCATTTTGGTTTTGACAAACTTTTTTTGAGTTATTTCTGATAAATGTCTTATTAATAGTTTCATCATGTGAGCTCCTCATAAACTCCACACTTTTTCTTAGAAGAGCTTCTTTAGACTCTAACAGGACACAAAGTAATGCACACAGTAAAGAAAACTTTAAAAATCAGTTTTGCTTACTTATGGAGGAATAGCAGATTACCTCAGCACTCAAAAGGTTGGCAAGCAGCTTAAATTCTTTAATAAGACTTTTTAAAAATCAAAGATGAAATTATTACTCATAATTATGGGTTAGAATAACTGGTGTATTGACTTAGCTTTTGTTTTTTTTCATTTCCTTGTGGTGCTAAGCATGAAAACCAGGTCTGTGAATATGTTGGGCAAATGGCCTAACACTGAACTCTCCCTAGCATGTATTGACTAGTCATTAACTGCTGAGAGATGTTGGCTGTGCATTAGTCTTGAAAATTTTCATTATCTCTGTGTTTTGAAAAGTAAGGCATGTGTATGTATTTCCTTTTATATGGTATTGACTATAAAAGAAACTAAGCTAAAGTTAACACACTGAATAAAATTATTGTTGATTGGATTATCTCTATTTCTAGAATTCCTATGTTAGTTTTCTGCCACTGTGAAAAAGTCATATTAGAGAATCCAAGATGGCTACTGGGACAGAGCTGCAGACTGCATGAGCTCTGTGAAACAGGGACATTGCTGAGACGCTGGAGACACACTTGGCTGAGGTAAAGCAGAAGGGAGAGCTGAAACATTGGCACTTGAACCCCTAGCTCATGGAAGGCTTCTCCATGCCAGGATTTACCAAAAGAACTGCTGGCCTAACAAGCCCCCACCCCATAGGCCTGCAGAGCAGCAGCTCTGCTGTGCTAGGATCCATGCCCCTCAGGCCCTGCTGGGCCCCAGCTCCATGGGCCTGCAGGATCTCTGCTCCACCAGGCCACCACCCAGCAGGCCAAGCCTCTGCTCCGCAAGCCCACCAGATCTCTGCTCTGCTGGCCCCCGCTCCTCAGGCCCACCAGGCCCCAGCTCCTTAGGCATGCCTGATCTCCACAACTTCTGGCCCCGCCATGCAGGCCTACCTGGTCCCCCTCCTATAGCCCTCCAGATCTCCACTTCACCGAGCCCCAGCTCCACAGGCCTGTCAGGCCCCTGCTCTTTAGGACAACAGGGCCACTGCTCTGCCAGGCCCCTGCTCTGCAGGTTTGCCAGATCACCTTCCACCAGGCCCTTGCACAGTAGGCCTGCTAGATAATGGCTCTGCCAGGCCTGACCTAGGAAGTCCACTGGCTCCCGCCCACCTGCTGCCCACCACAGGAGGGCTCCAAACCTGCCTAGGAGACACAGATACATGGCACTGGATGCTAAAGGAGTAACACAGAACAACTAAGACTGTAATTTTACTGTTTCAGAACCAGTGATTTTTATTTATTTATTTATTTTTTTTGCCTTTCTTTGAGGTTTGACTGTCTAGTTGGTTGTTTGATCATCCACCATCTCTCCCTGTTGTTTTCTTTGGCTCTCTTTTTTTTTTTTTCTTTCTTTACTGTTTCTTTTTCTTTCTCTTTTTTCTCCTTCTTTTTTGGTTTTGCTAGTATTACTACTTTAACTCAGCTAATACTAAATTACACATTGTCCTGAGACAGAAATGGTACCTAAGGAAATATGGGAAGACAAAAAAAGGATGGAAACCATTCTCCAATGAAAAATAAATTAGTACAGGATTCAGAGGAAAATGAAGAAAACAGATACCCAGTTCCAGAGCCCAACAAAACAAACATAGACTATACCAAGGAACCCAATGAAGCCCACAAGAACAGCCTGAAAGAAGACATCCTGCAGGTAATCAATGAGAATTACATAGAGATGTTACTATACATGATCAATCAAAACATACAGGAGGCACTCAAGAAATTCCAAGACAACAAAAATAAAGGATATGAGAAAACACAAAAACAAATAAATAAAATCACAGGAACACTAAGTAAAAACCAAAATGAAGTAGAGAACACCATAAACACAGAGATAAATAAATTAAGGTTGAAAATTGACACTACTAAAGAGGAAGTAACCCATGATATAGAAAACCTCAGAAAAAAAGAATGAAAGAGAAATAAAAAACAAAATGGAAGGCCATTCAAGCAGAATAGAACAAACAGAAGACAGAATCTCAGAAATTGAAGATGAAATGGTAATTAAAGGAAAAACTGAAGAACTATTGTCAGACAACTCAAGACCTGTGAAAGGAATATGCAAGAACTCACTGACTCCACCAAAAGATCAAACCTGAGAAACATGGGCATTAAAGAAAGATAAGAGGAGCAAGCAAAAGGAATGTGTAATATATTCAACAAAACAATAGCAGAAAATTTCACAAATCTAGAGAAAACTATGCCCATTCAGATACAGGGAGCTTCCAGGACCCAAACAGACTTGACCAAAATAGAAGTACCCCATGACATATTATCATTAAACAATAAGAACAGAGATTAGAGAAAGAACATTGAAGATTGTAAGAGAGAAAAAACAAATAATATACAAAGGTAAACCCATCAAAATCACAGCAGATTTCTCAACAGAAACCTTAAAAGCAAGAAGACAATGGAGTGAGCTCTTCCAGGCACTGAATGAAAATACCTTCAATCCTAGGATACTCTACTGAGCAAAACGATCATTCAAAATTGATGCAGCAATAAAAGTCTTCCATGATAAGCAGAAACTAAAACAATACATGATAACCAAGCCACCACTACAAAAGATTCTCCAAGGAAATCTGCACACAGAAAGTGAAAGCAAACAAAACCATGAAAGGACAGGCAATACCAAACCACAAGAGAAGAAAAGCCAAAAAAAGTAGAGAGTAACATTGATTCAGCCACACACAATCAAACCCTTAAACAACAAAGACTACTAAATGACAGGGATCACAACACACCTCAATATTAACACTGAATGTTAATGGAATTAATTCTCCAATAAAAAAACACTGAATGGCAAACTGGATTAAAAAGGATCCAACAATCTGTCAACAATCTGCTGCCTACAGAAAACCCACCTCATTGACAGAAACAAGCACTGGCTAAGACTGAAAGGCTGGAAGATTTACCAAGCCAATGGACCCCAAAAACAGGCAGGAGTAGCAATAGTTATCTCTAACAAAGTAGACTTCAAAGTTACATTGATCAAACGAGATAAAGAAGGACACTCCATACTAATAAAAGGGGAAATACACCAAAAGGAAATAACAATTATCAACCTATATGCACCCAACATCAGTGTACCCAATTTCATCAAACATACTTTGAAGGACCTAAAAACATATAAACTCCAACACAGAGGTAGTGGGAAACCTTAATACCCCCTATCACCAACAGATAGGTCATCCAAACAAAAAATCAATAAAGAAATCCTAGAAATAAATCACACCATAGATTAAATGGACCTAACTAATGTCTACAGACTATTTCATCCAACTGCTGCACAAAATACATTCTTCTCAGCAGCTCATGGAACCTTCCTCAAATTTGACCATATCTTAGGACACAAAGCAAGCCTCAGCAAATATAAGAAAATAGAAATAATTCCATGCATTCTATCTGACCACAATGCATTAAAACTAGAAATCAACAACCCAAATAGCAGCAAAAAACATGAAACAATTGGAAGCTGAACAACATACTGTTCAATGATCAATGGGTCACTGATGAAATGAAAGAGGAAATTAAAAGGTTCCTGGAAGTCAATGAAAATGAAAACACAACCTACCAGATCCTATAAGACACAGCAAAGGCAGTCCTGAGAGGAAAATTTGTAGCCATGAGTGCATATATTAAAAGGTCAGAAAGACCTCAAATCAATAATCTAATGCTACAGCTCAAAATCCTAGAAAAACAAGAACAAGCAAAACTCAAAACAAGCAGTAGGAGAGAAATAATTAAATTAAGGGCTGAAATCAATGAAATAGAAACAAAAAAAGCCATACAAAGAATCAATGAAGCAAAAACCTGGTTCTTTGAAAAAATAAATAAGATTGGCAGACTCCTGGCAAACCTGACTAAACTGAGGAGAGAAAAATCCCAAATCAGTAAAATCAGAAATGCAAAAGGGGAGACAACAACAAACACCATGGAAATTCAGGAAATCATCAAAGACTATTTTGAGAGCCTATACGCTAATAAATTTGAAATTCTTGAAGAAATGTACAGATTTCTAGATACTTATAACAATCTAAAACTGAACCAAGAGGATATTAATCACCTGACTAGATCTAAAACACAAAATGAAATTGAAGCAGCAATTAAGAGTCTCCCAAAAAAAAAAGTCCAGGACCTGATGGATTCACTGCTGAATTCTATCAGACCTTTAAAGAAGAAATAATACCAACCCTCCTTAAACTATTCTGTGAAGTAGACAGGGAAGGAACACTGCTGAACTCATTTTATGAAACTAATATTACTCTCATCCCAAAACCAGACGATGACACCTCCAAAAAGGAGAACTATAGGCCAATTTCTTTAGTGAATATTGATGCAAAAATCCTTAATAAAATAATGGCAAACCTAATCCAATAACACATCAGAAAGATCATGCACCACAACCAAGTCAGCTTCATCCCAGGGATGCATGGGTGGTTCAATATATGCAAATCTATAAATGCCATACAGCACATTAATAGAAGCAAAGACAAAAAATACTTGATCATCTTAATAGATGCAGAAAAAGCCTTTGACAAGATCAAACACCACTTCATGATAAAAGGTCTAAGAAAACTAGGAATAGAAGGAATGTACCTCAATATTGTAAAGGCTATATATGAAAAACCTACAGCCAATATCATACTTAATGGTGAAAAACTGAAGTCATTTCCCCTAAAATCAGGAATGAGACAAGAGTACCAACTATTCCCATCCCTATTCAACATGGTCCTGGAATTCCTAGCCACAGCAATTAGGCAAGAAGAAGAAATAAAAAGAATACAAATAAGAAAGCAGTCAAAATATCCCTATTTTCAGACAACATGATCCTATATCTTAAAGACCCAAAAAACTCTACCCAATAACTCCTAGACACCAAAAACAGCTTCAGCAAGATGGCAGCATAAAAAATCAACTTACAAAAATCATTAGCTTTTCTATACACTAACAATGAACAAACTGAGAAGGAATATATGGAAACAATTCCATTTACAATAGCCTAAAAAAAATCAAATACCTAGGAATAAACTTAACAAAGGATGTGAATGATCTCTACAAGGAGAATTACAAATCCCTGAAGAAAGAGATCAAGGGAAAATACAAAAGGTGGAAAGATCTCCTGTGCTCATGGATTGGTAGAACCAACATAGTAAAAATGGCTATACTACCAAAAGCAATCTACATGTTTAATGCAATTCCCATCAAAATCCCAATGACTTTCATCACAGAGATTCAAAAATCTACCCTAAAGTGCATTTGGAAACACAAGAGACCATGAATAGCCAAGGCAATACTCAGCAAAAAGAACAATGCTGGTGGCATCACAATACCTGACTTCAAATTACATTACAAAGCAATAGCAATAAAAACAACATGGTACTGGCACAAAAACAGATATAAAGACAAGTGGAACAGAATAGAGCACCCAGATATGAATCTACACAGCTATGCCCAACTCATTTTTGACAAAGGTGCCAAAAATATATGGTGGAGAAAAGACAGCCTCTTCAACAAATTTTGGTGGGAATAGTGGTTATCCATCTGCAAGAAACAAACTAGATCCATGTCTATCACCCTGTACTAATATCAATTCAAAATGATCAAGAACCTTAATATCAGACCTGAAGTTCTGAAGTTAGTACAGAAAGGAGCAAGAAACACTCTAGAAGTTATAGGTATAGGCAAGGACTTCCTCAATAGAACCCCAGCAGCCCAGCAACTAAGAGAAAGCATGGACAAATGAGACTTCATAAAACTAAAAAGCTTCTTCACAACAAAAGAAATACTCTCTAAACTGAAGAGACCACCCACAGAGTGGGAGAAAATATTTGCCAGCTATGCATCAGACAAAGGACTAATAACCAGAATATACAGGGAACTTAAGAAACTAAACTTTCCCAAAATTCACAAACCAATAATGAAATGGGCAACTGAACTAAACAGAACTTTATCAAAAGAAGAAATTCAAATGGCCAAAAAACACATGAAAAAATGCTCACCATCTCCAGCCATAAAGGAAGTGCAAATCAAAACCACACTAAGATTACACCTCACCCCTGTTAGTATAGCCATCATCAAAAACACCACAAACAACATGTGTGGGCAAGGATGTGGGGAGAAAGGAACCCTGGTCCACTGCTGGTGGGAATGCAAGCTGGTACAACCACTCTGGAAAATAATTTGGAGACTTCTTAAAAATCTAAACATAGGTCTGGCATAAGATCCAGTAATCCCACTCCTGAGGATATACCCAAAGGAATGTGGCACAGGTTACCCCAAAGGCATCTGCACACCCACGTTTTTGCAGCACTATTCACAATAGACAAGTATGGAAACAGCCAAGATGCCTCACTACTGACAACTGGATCAAGAAAACTTATACACAATGGAATTTTACTCAGCCATGAAGAAGAATGAAATCTTATCATTCACAAGTAAATGGATGGAACTGGAAAACTTCATTCTGAGTCAGGTTAGCCAGGCTCAGAAGAACAAAAATCACATGTACTCCCTCATATTTGGACTTCAGATCTAGGGCAAATACAGCAATGTGGTTGGACTTGGATCACATACAAGGGCAGAGCATATAAGGGAGATATAGGAATAGGTAGAAAACCCAAAACATGAAAGCATTTGATGTGCCCACTCCAGAGGAACTAATACAGAAAACTTAAAGCGACAGAGATCAACATGAGAAGGGGATCAGGAACCAGTGTAAAGATCAGTTAGAGATGAATCAACTTGGGTTGTAACACATTTATACATGAAAGCAAGCTGGAATCTCTCTGTTTAGCTATCCTTATCTCAACTAGCAAAAATGCTTTGTCTTCCTTATTTTGCTTATGTCTTCTCTTCAACAAAATTAGAGATAAAGGCAGAACAGGTTCTGCCTGGAAGCAAAGGGGGGAGAGGGGAGATGGTGGGGAAGGGGGGAAATGATCCAAACAATGTACATACATGTGAAGAAATGAATAATTTAAAAAAATGAAAAAGTCATCTTAAAGAACAAAATGTTTAGTTTGGCTCACATTTTCAGGCATTTCAGTGCATTGTCATTTGGCCATCCATAGTTTCTGGGCATGAGGGAAGCGGAAAATCATAGTAAATTTGTTCATCTTAGGGAGAGACAGAGTGACAGAGACCATGAGACAGAGAGGCTGGGGTCAAAGGCACACCTCAGTAACCAATTAATCTGCAGTGGCTAATTGCCCATTCAGCTATGAACTCATCATTGGATCAATCCATTGATGAAGTTAGCATCCTCATCATGCAATCTCCTGTCAATAGTGCCACCAGCTGAGGACCAAGTTTTCAATACCTAAATCCTTGGGGAGAATTTCCTATCCAAATTGTAAAAATAACTTTGGGAAATGATAGTCATTTGCTACTTAAAGTCATTCTGATGGCTGTTAAGAATTTTCATTTTGTGTATATGACCAAATCCATGCACATTTGTAGATGTTTTAATTAGGATCAATGTTGATAAGCAGGCAGAACCATCAAACTATGAGATCTGAAGAGTTTATATTGGCATGAGTATACTGAAGATAGAGTACCAGAAAGAGTACAGCTCTTAGGTTAGTAATAGAGGAACTTAAATACCATACCTATGCCTGAAGGGCAAGAGAAAGATATACTTATTGGAAAGTTGAGAGAGACCCTCCTGACAGGAATTGTGACCTTTGGATAAAAAGAAAAACAATGATTTTCTGAAGGTACTCTCACAGAAAAGGAGCAGAGGGAGTAGATATTCACACATTAATTTTTCTCACTGCTCTAAATTTTCCTGTAGTCTCCATGTCTGGCCATTGGAAAGACAAAAAGAAAGCATCCAGCATAGCATAGTAAACAGCACTAAAAGTTCTAGATTTAAATGATTGCAGATACTAACATAGTTATTTTTGCTAATATACATGTTCATGAAACTTCAAACTTTAGTATAAATGCATGAACAACTAAAGTACAGCCTATTATGTAGCACACAGGCAGTTTTGTAGGATAAAGTTTGACATGAAACGACCTGTGATACAGATAGGAGCAAAATGAGGTAAGGAGATAGCACCTGTAAATAAATATCTCTAATTCTGATACATGAGGTCCTTTCAGTGCTACAAATTAGCTGCTGTTAAAGGATAGACATTGAGGGATACATTCATAACAGGTGTGGAGAAAGACATCCAAAGCACATGCCAACTGATATGGGCCTTATTGGTGAGCAGATTTCACAAGCAAATTGTGGGCTTTGCTCCCTAGGGAAATCATCTCCACAGTATGAGAGACCTAAAAGACACTGAAGTTAACTTGGTATGGGAGCAGTGCTAGTTTAGAAGAGGAGGGTGATATCTCTCAAGAGACCTTAAATGTCACTGTATGAAATTTGTGTTTATTGAATGTAAAAAGGTGGTGTATGTTTCAGAATAAAGAAGGAACGCAGTCATAATAGCTCATTAGAAAAGTTGGCTTGACTTACACAATTACTTTGGATTCATGGAGAGACACGAGGTGTGCAACAATCACAATAGGAAACCAAATTAGTACCCTGATATTCACTATGATGAGACAGATTGAAATAGAATGGAATGAAAAAGAAAAGAGAGGCACTACAGTCAGAGAGATTTTATAACAGAATCCCTGACTTCTAAGTATTTCAATACTGTATTTAAAATTGAAGTAGCTGTTGCAGGTCATCAGGAAAGAAAAAGAAATATTTAGATGATCAGGTCTATCACAGTCAAGTATCATGTTCTCCTGAACAGAACTTTCTTCCCAAAATGCTTTTACAAAACCAAAGGAGGCCAATTGCTCTCTCCTCTGCTTCCCTGCTGCTCCAACAAGTATCATTATCTTTAATCCCAGGCTTGCTTGCCCTGCTGAGAATCCAATAGCTATTAAAGATAGCTTTTTGCAGTATTAACTGAAGCCCTCAGTCCAGTAGCAGCATGTGGATATTTTGGCATATTTTAAGCCATATTTTTTAGTGGCTTCTTGGAATTTCTTTAAGATATTTGGATCTAAAAACCATTCATCTTACCAAGTTTGAAACATTCCAGGAAGTTATATGATTCTTTTATTTGGGGATTCACATTGACTTAAGGAAATTTATTTGTCTGAATGTAAATTGGTTTTGTGGAAATGGAATTTATTAGTGTCATAATAAAAACAATAAAGGCATTAATGATCCTGGAAATATTTAAAAGTAACAAGTAAAACCAAGACATTACTGAAAGTAATATAGAACATGATTCTTTTTTAAAGGCTCATATATACATGAATTTCTTAGTATAATCATTAATGCTAAATTCTTGTTCACCTTTGCTCTTTTGCTTTAAATGTAAGGGTACTACTTACTCTACTATGCAAACAGGATCCTTGGATTAGGAAACTAAAACTTTGTGAGTTTTGGCCTAACATTGAAAGAACATAGAATATGGCCATATGGATAAGTCACACAGCCTCTCAGGTACTGTATTGCTATCTCTGATAAATTTAAGAATTGGATTTGTTAATATTTAATCTCTTTTTCAGAAAATTGGTATGATTCTTTAATTCAATTTTGAATACACCTGTCAATTGTGTAAGGTACTTACAGAAATGAAAAATGTTCAAAATATAAATGTGTTATAAGTTTATAAATCAAATTTGATCATGCTTCATAAGAAGAATATATGAAGATTAAGATCTTATGTTAATGGCACCAAGCAGTGAAGCAAAAGATTATGCACACATATACATATCCATTTATACATGTGCACACACATGCTTATACATATATACTTCATATACACTTCAGTTAGCAAGCACATTTTCAAACATCTGGATCTTTTACACCATGGAGACTAAAACATCCAGATGTTTTTACTAAGTTTCAGTACCAGGCATATTTTCAATATGTCCTTTGAGAATCTCAATATTATTAACCCAAAGGAAATGTAAATGTACAGTTTGTGTGAGTGTATGTGAGAGAGAGAGAGAGAGAGAGATGAGGAAGAGGAGGAGGAGGAAGAGGAAGAGGAGAAGAGAAGAAATGGAAGAGGGGAAAGAAAACTAACCACTTTCCTTCTCCACAGAATATAGAAAAGTCCATCCCACAACCACTTACTGAAAAAAATTGATATAAATTCTCTTATTTCATTTTATTTGATTTCTTATTCTTTTGAATGTATGTAAAAACACACTGTCTTTTATTCTCCACAGTGTTTTGGTTGTAAACCGGTGGAGAGAATACTTTTGGGGATCTCGAGATTGTTTGGGTCATCAAAGAAGTCTGTTTTCCTTACTTGTCATTTCAAGTTACTGTATAAAGAACAGCTCTTAAAAATGCATGACTTCATGTGGTAAAACGTGTCAAAATGGTTTAAAATAATACTATCATAAGAACCATAGGAGGTGGGAGGGAACGGCAAAAAAGAATTACTGGTATTTTCTTCTTCTATATCCCATATTTACAGCCAGTGCCATCAAGGCACACCAGGAACACAAGTGAGATGCAGTCATTTTCTTCAAATAAGTTTTGCCAAAATTACTACATTTACTACTTTTATACTTATTAATTATCTCGATATGTATTGCTACAGTGCCTATCTTTAAATGCCCACGTGCTTTGACATCAAGGCAATTCTTCCTGTAATCATAAGATGAGGAAGGATGCTTTTGAGTATGACTTCAAGACACTGGTGTATTTCTTTAGGAATAATCACAGCAAAAATCACATTATTGGACTAATGACTTACAAGTTTTAAAATAACTCTTTTTTTCATTAGCTTAAAAAGAGGCATATGTCAACATTGTATAGCAAAAGGATTCTTTATTTGCTGATATTTTTCAGTTGTATTGGTACACACTTTACTGAAATGTTCTGAAGTACATATAATTTTAAGTCAATTTGCTATAAGGAGGAAAATTTCTTTCTTATATATGGTTAAGTTGTTGGGTATTTTGTGTACCTAATTATGAGAAAAATGGCCTTAATTTTTATTCCAAGAAGTCCACCAGTTTGAGTGTTAACTTTTATCTCTTTTAAAGCAATTGTAATTTAACTTTGTAGTTTCAAGTCACATTCTATATCTTACCCTGTCTTCACTGATGACACCAAATTCAACAAAACATACACATCAATGTATGTAGGCAAAAGTATCTTTACTCATGCAAATTGAGTAATTGGTGTGTAATAGCATAATCTATGTACTCAAAGGATCTTTGGTATTTCAATGTGGGTTTTTTTCACCATTAACTGGTGCACTGCAATTTTGCAGGTGCAAATCTAGAAGTCACTTTCAAAAACATGATATATCAGTGCATTTCTGAACAATTATTGGTATGTTAGCTTGAGAATTCCATAGTGTGAATTACATTTCATTCTAGAAATTCATAAGGGTCTGAATTTAAATAAATTGTCATCACTTTCTCAGCCTTAAAGCACTGAAGGAATTAAATATATTTGAAAATATTTTTCTTTGTAAATTCAGGTCCATATTATCTGTTAAGAAAAAGTAAACAGTTGGCAAGGAACTCCCTCTTGTGGTCAAACATTCTTAATTAGAAAAAGAGATTTGTACTCAACTGTTGGTCTGGATTATTAAAACACGGGTCAGTTGGAGCCATTAAGATTAACAATACTGATATAAGTGGTTTCACTGAAGCAATTCATTGCAAATTAGAGTTGAATTCTGGAACATATGTTCTTAATTTTTCGTAAAACAGAGCTTTGCACTGTTGTCCAGAATAAATCCACTTTGAATTATAATTTCCAAGATTTTTTTATTACTTTTAAAATAGTGTGGCTTTCTTTTAAGTTATATATGCACATGCACACATACACTCACAGCAGGCACATATAGTGCAATACCCTTAAGAATTGAGTACTGTGAAACATTTACATCTTTTTTGTTTTGATCTAAGTATTTTGTTTTCTAAAAATGTAGGACTGCTAAATATGTTTATAAGCAGAAGAGAAATAGTTCCCATATGCTCTTAACCAGTACTCTCCCACAGTACATGTGGCAACCGAGTCTATTGTCAAAGGCAATAAATGCCTAACATCCAATCAAAAACGTCTCAAAAGCTTATTATGAATGATGCAAATTACTAGACACATAATGAAGCTGACAAATTATAATTTTTTTCCTGATCATTCTACTCAAACAGTGCCTTAAACCACTTTACAAGATTGGTAATAGGCAGACACTATCTCTCCTAGTTCTGAGTATGTAATTAATTTCCACGATAACAAATTAAAACCTGATACCAAGAACCCAGGATTTCACTGATGTCCTGACAACACATCAAAGGTTGAGAAGTCCCTGCTCTCCGATCAGCTCCCTACTGCCAATTCAAATAATGACACAACCTGAACTAACTTCTTTGATGGATGACTTTCAATATGAATAAGGAAAGGACCCAAATTTAGAGTCATTATTTAAGGAAGAGAGAGAGAGAGAGAAAGAAAGAGAAATATCATATAAGTTCTACAATTGTGCAAGAACTGTGTACATGTGTAGAGACCTATTTCTGTACATATACTGGTTTCAGCAGTCCTTGCCTTGCCAAAGTTAATAACTCAATCATCAACCAAATGCTTTCTCTAAAAAGCTAAGAAAGTATATGCAGGGGAGAATAAGACAGTCTTTAGACTTTTGTTCATGTCTGCAAGCTGCTCTTGGTGTTTAGTTCTATTGACTATGGTGTATTTTGTGTCATAATTATTTTCCTTATTTTTCTCTATGTTCTCACTATAGAAAAATCAGAAGTGTACACATTTAAAAAATAATAAACACTTCTGTTTCCTTATACATGGATAACTTGGTAGTAGTTAATAACATTACTACATAGACATTGAATTTTGTTTGTAGATAGGATTTGTTTGTTTTAATAAATTCACTTTTAACAGAAAGAATTTTCTCTATCTATGAATGTATTGTATTTTCTCAAGCTACAATAGCTGGGCATATATAAATAGCTTTCTAACTTTTTAATATTAAGAGAAAATGATATGTAGCGGGCAAAGATTTTCTCCCATTCTTGGATTGCCTCTTCAATTTAGAGACCATATCTTTAGTTGCACAGAAGTTTTTTAATTTCATGTACTATCATTTTATAGTTTCATGTAGTCTCTTAGTTGCTGAGCCACTTGAGTTTTACTGAGGAAGTCCTTGGTATTCCTGTTGTTTCCAGGGAGTTCCCTGCTCTTTTCTGCACTAGCATCAAGCTTCAGGTCTTATATTAAGATCTTTAATCCACTTTGAGTTGGTACTTCACACGGTGATAAACATGGATCTGGTTTCAATTTTCTGTAGGCAGATAACCACTTTTCCCAGCAAAATTTCTTGAAGATGCTGTCTTTTCTCCATCACATGTCTTTGGCACCTTTGTCAAAATAAGGTGGGCATAGCTGTGTGGATTCATATCTGGGTCCTCTATTCTGTTCCACTGGTCTTCATGTCTGTTTTTGTGCCAATACCATGCTGTTTTTATTGTTATTACTTTGTAATATAGTTTGAAGTCAGGTATCGTGATACCTCCAGCATTGTTCTTTTTGCTGAGTATTGCCTTGGCTATTTGTGGTCTCTTGTGTTTCCAAATGAACTTTAGGGTAGATTTTTGAATCTCTGTGATGAAAGTCATTGGGATTTTGATGGGAATTGCATTAAACATGCATTTTAATATAGACATTTTTACTATGTTGGTTCTACTAATCCATGAGGATGGGAGATCTTTCCACCTTCTGTAGTCTTCCTCAATCTCTTTCTTCAGGGGATTGTAGTTCTCTTTGTAGAGGTCATTCACATCCTTTCTTAAGTTTACTGCTAGGTATTTGACTTTTTTTGAGGCTGTTGTAAATGAAATTATTTCCATACATTCATTCTCAATTTGCTTGTTGTTGGTGTATAGGAAAGCTAATGGTTTTTGTAAGTTAATTTTGTATCCTGCCACCTTGCTGTAGCTGTTTATGGTGTGTAGGAGTTTTTGAGTAGAGTTTTTTGGGTCTTTAAGGTATAGGATCATGTCATCTGAAAATAGGAATATTTTGACTATTTCTTTACCTATTTGTATTCTTCTTGTTTCTTCTTCTTGCCTACTTGCTCTGGCTAGGAATTCCAGGACTATATTGAATAGGAGTGGAGATAGTGGGCACTCTTGTCTCATTCCTAATTTTAGGGGAAATGGCTTCAGTTTTTCTCCATTAAGTATGATGTTAGCTATAGGTTTGTCATATAAAGCCTTCACAATGTTGAGGTACGTTCCTTCTATTCGTAGTTTTCTTAGAGCTTTTATAAAGTGGTGTTGAATCTTATCAAAGGCTTTTTCTGCATCTATTGAGAAGATCAAGTGGTTTTTGTCTTAGTTTCTATTAATATGCTGTATCACATTTATAGATTTGCATATGTTGAACCACCCCTGCATCCCTGGGATGAAGCCAACTTGGTTGTGGTGAATGATCTTTCTGATATATTGTTGGATTTGATTTTCCATTATTTTATTGAGGATTTTTGCATCGATGTTCATTAAGGAGATTTGCCTATAGTTCTCCTTTTTGGAGTTGTCTTTTTCTGGTTTTGGGATGAGTGTAATACTGGCTTCATAAAATGAGTTAGGCAGTGTTCCTTCCCTTTCTATTTCATGGTAAATATTAAGGAGAGTTGGTATCAATTCTTCTTTGAATGTCTGATAAAATTCTGCAGAGAATCCATCAGGATCTGGACTTTTCTTTTATGGGAAACTATTGCTACTTCAATTTCATTTTGTGTTATAAACCTATTCAGGTGACTAATATCATCTTGGTTCAATTTTGTGTGGTCATAAACATGGAGAAATTTGTCCATTTCTTTAAGATTTTCAAACTTATTGGAATATAGGTTCTCAAAGTAGTTTCTGATAATTCTCTGGATTTCCCTGGTATATGTTGTTACCTCCCCTTTTGCACTTCTAATTTTATTGATTTGGGTTTTTTCTCTCCTCATTTTAGTTGATTTGCCAGGAGTCTGTCAATCTTGTTTATTTGTTCAAAGAACCAGCTATTTGTTTTGTTGATTCTTTGTGCTTTTTTGTTTGTTTGTTTTTATTTCATTAATTTTGGCCCTTATATTTATTATTTCTCTTCTGCTTGTTTTGAGTTTTGCCTGTTCTTTTTTCTCTAGGATTTTGAGATGTAGCATTAGGTCATTGATTTGAGATCTTTCTGTGCTTTTAATATATGCACTCATGGCTATAAACTTTCCTCTCAGGACTGCCTTTGCTGTGTCCCATAGGTCCTGGTAGGTTGTATTTTCATTTTCATTAACTTCCAGGAACCTTTTAATTTCCTCTTTTATCTCATTGATGACCCACTGATCATTGAGCAATGTGTTGTTCAGCTTCCAATTGTTTGCATATTTTCTACTATTATTTTTGTTGTTGAGTTCTAGTTTTAATGCATTGTGATCAGATAGAATGCATGGGATTAATACAGTTTTCTTATATTTTCTGAGGCTTGCTTTGTGCCCTAAGTTATGATCAATTTTGGAGAATGTTCCATGGGCTGCTGAGAATAATTTACATTGTGTAGAAGTTGGATTAAATATTCTGTAGACATTAGCTAGGTCCATTTGATCTATAGTGTGATTTTGTTCTGGAATTTCTTTACTGATTTTTTGTTTGGATGACCTATTTATGGGTAATAGGGGGGTATTAGAGTCTCTAGTACTTCTGTGTTTTAGTCTATATATGCTTTTAAGTCCTTCAGAGTATGTTTGATGAAATTGGGTAGATTGACTTTGGGTGCATATAGGTTGATAATTGTTATTTCCTTTTGCTGTATTTGCCCTTTTATTAGTATGGAGTACCCTTCTTTAACTCATTTGATCAATGTAAGTTTGAAGTCTACTTTGTCTGAGATAAGTAGTGCTACTCCTGCCTGTTTTAAGGGGTCATGGACTTGGTAAATCTTCTTCTAGCCTTTCACCTTAAGCCAGTGCTTGTTTCTGTCAATGAGATGGTTCTCCTGTGAACAACAGTTTGTTGGATCTTCCTTTTTAATCCACTTTGCCAAATGGTATCTTTTCATGAGGGATTTAAGTCCATTAAAATTCAGTGTTAATATTGATAGGTATGTGGTGATTCCTGTCATTTAGTTGTTTTTGTTGTTTAAGGGTTTGATTGTGTGCAGCTGCATTAATGTTACTCTCTGATTCCTTGTCTTATCTTCTCCTGTGGTTTGGTACTGCCTGTCCTCTCATGGTTTTGTTTCCTTTCATTTTCTGTGTTCAGAATTCCTTGAAGAATCTTTTGTAGTGGTGGCTTGGTGGTCATATATTGTTTCAGTTCGTGTTTATCATGGTAGACTTATATTAGTTTTGCTAGGTAGAGCATCCTAGGGTTGAAGTTGTTTTCATTCCATGCCTGGAATACCTCACTCCATGTTCTTCTTGCTTTTAAGGTTTCCATTGAGAAATCTGCTATGATTTTGATAGGTTTACCTCTGTATGTTATTTGTTCTTTTCTCTTACATCCTTCAATATTCTTTCTCTATTCTCTGTGCTTGTTGTTTTAATGATAATATGTCACGGGCTAGTTCTATTTTGATCAAGTCTTTCTGGTATCCTGGATGCTTCCTGTACCTGAATAGGCATAGCTTTCTCTAGGTTTGGGAAATTTTCTGTTATTATTTTCTTGAATATATTACAAATCCTTTTTGCTTGCATCTCTTCTCCTTCTTTAATGCCCCATGATTCTCAGGTTTGGTCTTTTGATGGAGTTGGTGAGTTCTTCCATGTTCCTTTTGTAGGCCTTGAGTTGTTTGACTAATAGCTCTTCAGTTTTCTCTTTAATTTCCATTTCATCTTCAAATTCTGAGATTCTATCTTCTGCTTGTTCTAGTCTGCTGGAATGGACTTCCACTGTGTTTTTTGTTCCTGTTTTGTTCTTTTTTGCATATCATGGGTCACTTCCTCTTTAATATTGTCTATTTTCATCTTTAATTCATTTATCTCTCTATTTATAGTGTTCCCTGTTTCACTTTGGTGGTTATTTAGGGCTTCTATGAGTTCATTTATTTGTTTCTGGGTCTTCTCATATTCTTCATTTTTGGTGTCTTGAAAACTCTTGAGTGTCTCTTCTATGTTTTGGTTAATCATGTCTAGTAACATCTCCATGAAAATCTCAGTGAGTACTTGCAGGATTTCTTCTTTGAGGTGTTGTTGTGGGCATCAGTGGGTTCCATGGTGTTGTTTACCTTTGTTTTCTTGGAATCCTGTACAGGGTATCCATTTTATTTATTTCCCTCTGAATCCTGTGTTAAATATTTTTGGGGGAAGAATGGTTTCCATCTCTTATTCATTTTCCTATTGTTCCTCTTGGTATTATGCAACTATGGTCTTGATAGGCCAGTTGGTGATTTCAGTTGGTGATTCCTTTGGTTTAATTTTGTTCTGTAGTTGTATTGGGTTTGTAGCTAAGTGTGTATGTGTTATTTCTGTCCCTGGTCTGGGTGTAATTTAGTATTAGCTAATTCACAATGTTAAACTAACAACAACAAACATGGAGAGATGAACAAAAAGCACAAACAAATAAGAAACACAACAAACAGACAAACAAACAAAAATTCCAGGTTCAGGAAAAATAGAATTTCATTCTTAATTTAAGTTTTGGTGCTACTCTCCAGCATCCAATCCTGGTATTGGTATTTAAGCAGAAGCTCTGTTGTAGTCTCGCCAGGTGGTTGAGTAGTGTTTGTTTTTTTTTCCTTCTGTCTTTCAGAGGCAGCTGCTTGGTCAGCTCCTCCCTCAGTGGGGTGTGTCAGTTTAAGTTTGTATGTTGTCCTTAGGTTCTGGAATCAGCTCTTTATCCCACCAGCTGTCCTGCTTTGGAGTTTTAGTTGTGCTTGTGGTTACTGGTGCTTGTTTCTTTGCCTTTCCCCCTTTCTCTTGGGCAAGGTCAGTGATCCATAGCTGGCCCACTGATGTCAGCATGTTGTAAGGGTTTGCTGATTATTTTTTGATTTTGCATTGTCATTTGACTTTGGATGTTGCTCACTGGCTCAGGAGATGAGTTTTGTGGACCACTACCTGCCCTATTTCAGACAGTGGCTTATCACCCACCTGCTGTTGGCTCTTCTGCCTTTCTAGCCTGTTTACTGAAAGTTCACTCAGAGATCACTCCTTTCCCCTCTTCCTTTCTCCAGTGTGCTTTCAGCAACTCCTACCCTCTATGGTGTTAGTTTTCAGTTCCTTGTTTATTGTTCAGTTTTTTGTGTGTGGGGTGGAGGAGGGTCTTTCTGTCCCAGGGGTGGCTGGGGAATACCATGAGATGCTAGGCACTCACCTGTTTGGTCTGCTGAATGTCTCCCAAGCAAGTTTGGAGCTGGTGTCTGGTGGTGGTGGCAGCTCTCCTGTTTTCTCAGTGTAACATGATGTCGAGAAGCTTTCCATGGGGCTAGGGGTTCAGGGTTTCAAAGTTTTGATTCTCCTTTGTGCTTTATTTCTGCTCAGTATGGGTTCAGCATCTCAGCAATGTATTGGAGTCACAGAGCTCATGCTGTCTGCTTTTGCACCCTAGTCACCATCTTGGATCTCTTCCCATATGTATTTTTTTCTGCCAGGGACTGAAGTTTTATCTGCCACATTTTTATTGATATGAAACCTATACAGCTTTGTTTAATGAATAATTTACCCAAATGCATGTAGTTGTCAGGAGTACAATTGTTGGAATTAATATAAAAATCTAATTCCAAATCTTATAGCTGTTCTAGTACCTCAAAAATCCACTGCAGGATTTACTACAGGGAATTTTTCTTATAAATCTACTCAGCAAGTGAAGGAATCTTGTAGACAACCAGAATTGGCATTTTCTAACATGTTCTAGGTATTAGGTTTTCAATTCATTTTGTCTGGTATGTCCTGATTATTTGTCTATGGTTTGTCCACTTTCACAAAGAAATATTGCTGACACCAGATTCTAAGTTCCAGGAAAATTCCCTCTCAGTCTCCTTCACCTCTGGCTGTAGACTTGTATGGATTGTGAGTCATTTCAAGATGCTGGGGCTGTGGTTCCTCAAGTTCCTCTGCTTTCTCTTTTTATCTGACTCAAGTATCTCACACAATTATGAAGATGAAAATGCTCCTATATTCTTGGCTTAGCCTATAATATCCTTTCCAGTAGAACTATGTATTATATTTATTGGTGAATCATTATATAATTTTAAAACAATATAATTTAATCCAATGAATAAAGTATTTTTTTTAATTACTTAACTATTTCATGTAACATAATTGTATGTCAAAGTGAAGATGATTTAGGATAAGGAGAAGTGGAATACGATGAATTTGCCATAATATTTTTGGAGGAAACTGGCTGTACTTTTAGCAAACCATCTTACCTACTTCTTCATTCTAAGAAGATATTTTGTTCTTTGTGGAACATGTGACTTCATTTCAAAGCTTTTCTCTGTGAAGAAGTTGTTCCCTCCGGTGCCTGAAACTACTACATAAGCCTATTGTGATTTTTTTTGGTGGAAACCATGACTCTCTTGGGTGTACTGCTCTGGTTTAAAGTGGCCCCTCAATTGTAAATGATCAAATTGCTACATGGACCATTTATACAGAGGTATTACTTTTTGAAGCTAGAATGAAATCAAGTGTTTTTGTGCCACACCAGGGACCCAACATGTTCCAAAAGATAAGCCATTGGCCTGAGGATGTAAAATACTTCATACTTTCATTTCACTCATATATTTTGCTATCTATTTAGAGACATGTAGTTAAATCTCATTAATTTGAATTCTGAGACATTAAAAACACCAAAGGAAAGAATTTTTAAAAATTGGGTATTTCATGTTAACTGAAATTGAGCAAGTGCTTGTAGCACTCCTTTGATTAAAAAAATCAGTAGAAAATGTGTTCTTCAAAGAGGAGGGTGTTACAAGAACAGAAAAGTAAATTAAACTTCCTTTATTTATTTATGACAATGATTTCAATCTGTGATTCCAGGCTGTTTATGAATGATGAAACAAGTTAGTAAGATCTCCAAGGTTTTACAGAGATTTAAAAAATATTGAATGGAAATTCAACATGAGGTTGTTCAGAGAAGTAAAATATTGACATCTTTGATTTTGACTGAAATTATTTCAACTCACTATCATGACACTATTTTTCATAATACTTAAATAATTTTATAGATGATTATATTATGTTTAATTTTAAAAATGGGAAAAATGATAATGTAGTTTGATAGAGCTTTTTAATGCAAAGAAAAATAACAAAGGGGATAATTCATAATAAAATTTTGGAGATTCAAAGATTCATAATTCACTTTCTTTGATGTTAAGCTACTAGATAAGGAATGTAACTATCATTTCATTGTATAAATACTACAATTTCTTCAGTCATGAAAGATAAAAACATTTTCTTTTTTAAATTGGCTGACTAAAAGGATGTTCTCCTTGGATATTCTATATTGAGGGACTATAATATAAATTGACAACTAATTCAAGTCCATTTCATGCAATTAGCTGTGAAATGGTTGAATAAGGATCCTTGTTATTATTATTATTTGGGGTACAGAGTTGAAGGCAGCTTTTAAGGTATCAAAACAATATAAGAAACAATGGTTAAGACATTCTCAGCTAGAACCCTAATATAGAAATAGCTCTTCTCACCATAGGGAGTGAATTATAATTCTTCCCAGTGCTACAATATGAAAAAATGCAGTGTAACTGTGAGAGAGAGAACTAATGCTAAGGTCAGTGAGCCCAAACTATGTTAATTAGAAATAATATTGGTCTTTTTTCTAAAGTGGGATAACAACTGTAAAAGTGAACTGGTGAAGATTTAGTCATGAATTATATCTTGATCAATTGGAATGGCACAGATATTACTTAATTTAAATATGTTTCTGGAACTCTGGAAAATATGATCCTTTGTAGAATATGCAATATGAAACATTTGTAAGCTCTGAAACACTTAATGAGTGATTGGCTTCCCAATTTCTTTGGTAAAGAAGAACTAGTCTCACACATTAGTTTCACAGTCTAATTCTTATAACACTCTTATTTACATTTAAAAGCGATAACAAAGTGAATATAAGTTCCTAATAGGAATTAATGTTAATGAATCATTGAATTAGTGTCAGCAACATAAAGACCCTAGCTGAAGATCCCTTTAACTCATTTGCTCCTGAGATGGATGCAATTTATCTATGTTCTATGAATAAAGACTATTGTTACTAGTATAAGGAAATAAATAACATGTGACCAACATCACATTCAAAAAGTTCTTTGCTTTTATGTTATTTTTCTATTGTTTATACTAGATTTGATGTAAGAGATAGTGGAGAACAAAAGAGAGCATTTGCATGAAAATCAGAAGATAAGCAGTATTGCATCATTTTCAGAGCACGGAATTCAGAGACAGATTACATGGGTTCAGTTCCCTGATTCACCACTATCCAGACTGTAGATAAATTTCTTAAGTTCATGTATGAATTTTCACATATGTAAAATGTGTTGCTATTTTACTGCTGTTATTAATGCTATCTTGAAACTCAATTTCCTCATCAATAAAAAAAGAATTTGAATAAATGGTCTCCATTCTCAACTACATTTTAGAAATTTTGTAAAAATTTTAATTTTTTGGGGGGGACAAGGCATTGTTATGTACCAACGCTGACCTCAAACTCCCATTCCTTTTTCCACAGCCTCTGGAGTGCTGAGATTACAGAAGTCTATCACTGTGCCTGGTCTTTAAAATGTTTTAAACAGAAAAAAATTAAATTATGTCTTACGAAATCACTAAGACAGTTGAATTTCACTAATGGGTGGGCATACTTTTTTATTACACAGCATGATGTTAACTTCCTTATAATGCCCCTTCATATATGTAAAGACAATATTTAATGAACCAAAGGGAACAAAACAACAAAATCTGGGAATCAGTTATTATCTTCCACATGAGAAGATATTAAATATAGGGAAATCATGGGACTATCTTTAAGAGAAATTATTTGTAGGAGAATTTTGGGAAAATAGGAAAAAATAAAATGAATGAAGCAGAAAAAGTATATGTGTGAGGTAGAGATAAGAGTGAAATAGTCATCAAATTATCTACTACATGGTACCTGAATACACCAACATTGTTGAATAAAGAAAGAAGATGAACAAATAATAGCAAATGCAATCAGTACTCTTGATATAAGTAGGAGACAGAGAAGAAACAAAACCTTAAATTATCTGAAGGTAAGAAATAAATTTCCAATTTTACAAAGCTATCTTACATTTAATTGTAAACCAACATGGAGAGTGAGAGGAGTTAGGAAATATCTGTGCAAAACTAAAGGGGAGGAATTTTGGCAGGTCTAGAATTGACTTAAAGCCACCACCAGAAAGAGAAAATACACTTTTTCTCAATATGAATGCAATGAATGCAGGAAAGGGTTTTAAAAGTGAATTCAGCAAGAGGCACTTTTAGAAAGGAATAGTTTGGGAGGAAAAGTAGGCAAAAAGAAAGAGAGAAATGAGTCTGGAAACAGTATGGTAAAGAGATAATGAAGAAAGGGAAAGAAATTTAAGATCTCTGTTAAAAAAGAATGCAAAATAATTCAAATATACACTGCCATTCACCTATCACCTTTGCTAGTAAGAAAGAAGAAAGAGAGAAAAGAAGGAAAGGCAAAAAAAAGACAAAAATCCCCAAACATTGTCTAATATCAGAAAGAGTGCTTGTAAACTAGAAATCATGTAATTCACTCAAAATCACCAATTCAATATGAATCATAGTCATCAACTAAAAAAATACTAAAATTGAAATAAACCATGTCACTTAATGACACACCTAATTAAAAAATGTGACCATCACAAGATGAGGAACACTGCAGTATAACTCTCTAAATTAGTTTTAGAATATTAAATTATATATCATGATTTAGAAACTAAAATCTAAGAAGAGAAATAAAAAGAGCAAAGAAAAGAAAAATGAAATTAAAAAAATGTTGAAATAAATAGAAGAGAAAGACAAAATCAAATCATAAATGAAAACTAAATTGTAAGATTCCCAAGGAAGAGTGCAGTTGGATGAAAAATTCAATGAATACATTTTAAAAAGTGAGAAAAGAGCTTTCTAAATGAAAACTAGATGAGGTAAAAAGTAGGAGAGAAAGTGACTGAAATGGAAGGTTGCAAATAATGTCTTCTATATACTAGGGGTCTCTGAGGAAATTAATTAAAACAATTGGACAGGTGCAATATTTAATCTTTAACTCAGAAAAAATATTCTGAAAGGAAAAGAAAACTTATTTACCTATCAAAATGTCCTATTGAGTATTAGGCAAAACTTATCTACAGTTTTCACAGAATGATATATTTTTAATAAATCTATTAAACCCTAATGATAATGGACCTCATAGATATTCCCCCCAAGAATCCAAGAAATGGCAAGTCTATAGAATTAAAATGACAAAAAATTCATTAGATATTTTCAAACCACATTCAAGTCAAGAAATTAATCAGAATTTTAAAAACATATATGAACACACAAGTTGGAAACAATAACTATCCACTTACAATATCCCTTTAAATATCTATACTATAAATGGTATTCAAAATGCAAGAATTCAGGGAATTCTCTACACCTGAACCTTTCTTGAGGAATCCATTAAAATATGAGTTTCTTCAAATATGTGATGACTGTGAAAACAAACAAACAGATGGTGAAAGCTTAGTATGTGTAGCTGCAGATCTAAAGATAAATTGAAGGAGAGTGTTAAAAGTTCTTCGAGAACCAAATACCAAAGTAAAAGAAGATATTTAAGTTTTATTGTGGGGGAATACCACTAAAAGATAAAACAGAGGAGCATAGATATTACAGAAATAGTTTCCAGACAAAAGTTTAGTTTGTGAAATATGGCAGGGTGGAACGGGATAAGATGTGGCAGATTTCTGCACATGTCTAAAAACATGTTGGCTAAGCCCACCAGGAGTTCTTAAGTCAAAGTCCTTCATTAAGTATTTCCCACTTCTTCATTAAGTATTTCCCAGATCATGGCAATCTGAAAAAAGCATGGATACAAGGCTAATTTGAGGTGGATCCTGGAGACCAGCAAGTAAGTTAATCAGTTAATAATTTTTCATGTCACCAAAGATCTGGGATGTACAATTTTATAACTCCCATTGTCAACCCCTCCCAGTATTATTGTGAAGAACCCTCAAAATGTCTATATTCTAGTCTCTGGAATCTATGAACGTGTTGTATTACATGCTAAAGAGAATTTGCAGCTCTCACTTAGAGATTATAATGAATTATCCTATTTGGCCCAGTCTATTCACACACACCAGGGCTTGCAATCAGAAAACTTTCTTTGAATAGCCATGAAGTAGATATAGCAGGATAAAGAAGTCAGAGAGATTTGAAGAAGGAAAAAATACTTGTTATACCATTATTGGATTACAGACAGAAGGAAAAATTCAAGAATACTGCAGGCAACTTTAAATAGATGAGCATCCTGATCACAAAGCAAATAGTAAAGTGGTAATACATCTATCAGGGATTATGTTAACTGCAAAAGATAAGGATTGTAAAAATTAATAGAAAAGAGAAAAATAATTTAATTAAAAGAAATAAACCTTACATAAAATATACTGATAGAGTGAATGGATAGAAAAAGATATACAATGCAAACACTAACAAAAAGCAAGCTTTATAGCTTTGCTAACAACAGTGTAAGTTGTTTTTGAAAAATGAAAATATTAAATGACTTAAAAATGGAAACATATCTAGAAAACATCACAGCAGCAAGTATATGTGTAAATTTGTATGTAAGTAAAATAATGAGAAAAAAAGAATTTCAGAAATAAAATGAAAAGCAGGTAAATGAACAATCACAAAAGAAAGCTAGCAAATTTCTGAGTAGCTTATATGCAGAAAAAATATAGGAAAAGATAAATTTGCTTAACATGATGTAATTGACATATACAATATATGCATATGCACATATACATTGTACTTAACTACTATAGATTATATATTATGTAAAACTGCACAGAGACTACTAAGCTGAATTAAATGTTTCAGGTCCAAACTAACTTTCAGTAAAATTTACATAGAAAAGGGCATTTGGAGTATGATCTCAAAATATGATGAATTATACTAATATCAGTAACAGTCATCTAACCATACTACATAAAAGTACAAGCTTAGTTTGTGTAAAATAGAGTGAAAATAAAGGCTTGAAAATGTGAACAATTGGAATCTAAGAGACTGATAGTTTGCTAGGACCATGACAAAGAGCTACCAATATCGTGACATAAACTTCAGAAATATATTGTCACAAAACACTGCAGGCTAAAAGTTCAAGCCAAAGTGTCAGGAGGGCTATGCTTCCTCTGAAGGCACTAATGAAGGATTATTCCCAAGCCCCTCTTCTGTTAGTTCTTTGTTTGAGGCAGCACAACTCAAACCTTCCTGTGATTTTCTAGCCATCTGCATGTTTCTGTATCCAATTTTTATAAAGACACTAATCCTATTGGACTAGGGGCCCACCTGATGTCAGCATGACTTCATCTTACCCCAATTCATTATATGAGCTAAGATCAATTTCCATGTAACTTCATGTATATAAGCACTCTGTTAGAAAAATTTCACAGACTTATATGCAAAGGGAAAGATAATGGTAAAAAAAATCTCCAAAAAAACATGAGAAAATGACAAACGTTTGCAAGTATTTATTAAGAACTTTTTCATCTATGTTCATTAAAAATAATTAGCCTATATTTTTATTTTTCTGTGTATGTATCCTTATCTGGTTTTGGTACCAGGGTAAAACTGGCTTTCTAGAATGAAATGTTTCTTTCTATTTTGCAAAATAATTTGAGGAGCATTGGTTTTCATTCTTCTTTAAAGTTCTGGTAGCATTGAATCTATCTGGTCCTGGGCTTTTCTTTTTTGGGGGAATTTTTCATGACTGCTTCAATTTCATTGCTTGTTATAGGTCTGTTTAGGTTTTTATATCCTTCTGGTTCAGTTTTTATAGGTCAAATATATCCACTTCTACATTTTCAATTTCTTGGAATATAAGTAATCAAAATTGATCCTCTGGATTTCAACAAAATAGCTCTCCTCTTTAACTCTAATTTTATTCATTTGTCTTTTTTCTTCTGGTTGTTTGGTTGACGGTTTGCAGTTTTGTTCATCTTTCCAAAGAACCAAGTTTTGTTTCATTGATTCTTTGTATTATTCCTTTAGCCTCTATTTCATTAATTTCTTCCCTGATTTTTATTATTTCTTTCCATGTACTAATTTTGAGGTTTGCTTGTCCTTTGTTTTTCAAAGACCTTGACGTGCATCAATATGTTATTTGTCTGAGGTCTCTGATCTTCTAATGTAGGCTTTAATATCCAAAAACTTCCCTGTTAGAACTGCCTTTACATATTCCAAAGTTTTAAGTAACTTATATTTTCATTTCATTTGATTCTAGAGTTTTAAAAAATTTCCCCCGATTTTTTGAATAACCCACAGATTATTCATAAGTGTATTGTTTAGTCTCCAAGGGTTAGCACAGCTTGAGTAGTTTCTCTTGCTATTGATATGTAATTTTATTCTATTATGAGCAATAAGATACAAGATATTATTTCAATGTTTTTGCATTTGTTAAGACTTGATTTACAGCCTAAATTGTTATATTGATATATTTTTTAAAAAGTTTCTGTTTAACTATGAAGTTTCTTTGTTGAATTTTTGTTTCCTTTTGCTTCTTTGTCTGTATGATCTACCGACTGATAAAAATGGGATACTGAAGTCAGTATTATTGCATCTAAACCTATCTGTCCCTTTATTTTCACTAGTGTTTGTTTTATAAAATTAAGTATACCAACAATTGATGAATATAAATTTACAATCATGCCTTCTTGATGGACTGTTCCCTTTATTAATATGCAATCACCTTTTTTATTTTTCTGACTAGTTTTGAAATTTGCTTTTTCAGACATGAGTACATCTATTCCTAATTGCTTTTCATTTCCATTTGCTTAGAGTATCATTTTCCATTCATTTGCTTTGAGTATGTATGTATTCATCATTGAGATGAGTTTTTTTGTAGACAGCAAATATTTGGCTCTTAATTTTCTTTAATCCCTTCAGCTTGTCTATATCTTTTAATGAAAGAGTTAAGTCCATTTACATTTAGAGTTATTATTGAAAAGTATGTACTAAATTCTCTCTTCTTCATCTTCTAGGTTCTCTGGTTTACTGAGTTAATAACCTTTTATTATTTCCTACTTCTCATTTATTTATATATTCTCCTAGTGAAATTTACTCTTTTCTGATTATTTGTGTTTGTATATTTCTAGCTTTCCGTTCTGTGTATAGTATTTCCTTAAGTGTCTTCTGTGATGCTAGGTTAGTGGTCATGAAATTTTTTATTTTCTTATGCTTATTATGGAAGATCTTTATGTCTCCATCAATTTAAAGGAAACTTTCATGGTACAGGGGTCTTGGTTTGCAGTTGTTTTGATTCAAGGCCTAAAGTCCATCCTTTCCTAGCTTTTAGGGTTCCTTCTGAGATATTTGCTGTTATTCTGGTAAGTTTTCTTTTGTAAATAAGTTGGTACATTTCTCTTGAAGCTTTTGGTATTCTTTTTTTATTCTGTGTACTTATCATTTTAACTATAACATGGCCTGAAAAGTCTTTTTTCTCTTTATGGCCATTTGGGTTTCTAAACACCCCATGTATTGCATGTCCAATTCATTTGTTTCCCTAGATTTGGGAAAGAGTCGAGGTTAAGGGAATTGGGGGAATCAACCAGAATGAGGCTTGATGTTCTCAGTCCCACCTGGCAGTAAATCACACACAGCAAGTAGGCATGACCAGACACCACATGATCTATTGGCCATAGGCTGGGAACTCTTACTCTCTTTGGTGACTACAGGGGATAAGGCTTATTTCTTGCCACAGAGGACAGGGCCACTAACCACTGCACCCTTGATAGCCTGAACTCTCTACTGAAAAAATGATCAGTGGGTATATATTTTTATCTCCCAACTTCTGCCTCTTATGGCTATCTCCCACCCAGACCCTGTGAAAGGGTTTCCCAAGATCCTTGAATTGTGACTGTTCCCTATTTTCAGGTCTCCAGAGCAGCTCAGTTTCAAACAAGAGGGTCCTTCTCAAGATGATGTTTAGCTTATGGTTAACCCACTCTGATTTAAGACTTGTGAGAATTATGAATTTATCCTGCAGCTAAGGCTGCCAGTCTCTTTCACCAGGTCTGCCTGTTTGACCTTGTGGTTTTGGCTTTGGTTCCCCCTGTTCCCTTATGATTTGGGATTGGAACTGTGAGTTATTTCCTACTTTACTATGAATAGTCTTTCTGTTTCTCTATACTTTTCAGCTGACTTGTCATGTTTTTGGTGATCCTGATGCTCTTCCTTTCTTTCTTTCTTTCTTTCTTTCTTCAGAATATAGTCTGACTTTTGTTATTCTGATTCTTCTCACTCAAAAAATCACATGGAAGAAGATTCTAATTTGGCATCTTACCCCAGAATGTAAGAAAATTTTTAAAGAAGCCAGAGGGGTGGGAAGGAAACTTTACCTATAACAAAAAAATAGTAAGATTTGCACTGAACTGCTCTACCAAAATTAAGTAAGCAAAAAGAGAGTGTAGTAAAATATGTCAAGTATTGAAAGGAAAAATATCATTCTAGAGTTCTGTATTATGTGATTTTAAATGAAAGAGAAACATTTCCTCAGAGAAACAAAAACTGAGGAACTATGTTTCAAGTGAAACTGCCTTTTAGAAAATTGTGAAAGAGGTTCTGTAGAAATAAATAATATAAAATTTATACAATGAAAGAAAAATTTAGACAATGAATAAATAAAGGCAGAATATTTTTTCTTACTGTTGGTTGATCTAATAAGTAATTTTTTTCTTCAAAATAATAATAGTAACAATATATTGGATAATTAATGGGTTAAGTAATAGAAAAGTGACATAATTTATGGCAATAAGAGATGGGATGGTTGAATAGGGAGCCATGGTTTAAGATACATATAATTAGGATACACTGGTTGGAGGCACTACCCAGGAGGCAGTATGGAAATATAGTGTTTTTTGAATGTGGACTTAGATTAGCTCTTAAATGTATATTTCAAATTACAAGAGCTACCTTACCTAATTTTCATCTTAAGAAAGATAACAAATATGCTATGAGAGGAGAGAAAACATAATAATGTAAAATAATCACCAAAGCCAGAGAAGATAGAAAAATAGAGGAATATTTTAAAGGAAGACAAATAAAAAGTGCAACAAATAAAGTAGTTAAAAATAAGATAGGTATTAATGTAATTGTATCAAAAATAGCTGCAAATGTGAGTAGTTCAAGTATACTTGTTAAAAGAGAGACTAACAGTGAATTCCAAAACAAGACACTATACATTTTGTCTTCAAGAGGCCACTTGAAATACATATTAATTAAAAGTATTGAAAAATACATATGATTCTAAAACTAATCAAAGAAAACTGGATCACATCATCTGTGGCAGAGAGCAGCCATCTTGGTCAATGAATCCACTTTAGCAAATTGGCAGACCATTGCACTATCTGTTCAGAGTGTGACACAGCACTCTGGAAATGGTGGCAATAGGACTGCACCCCCAGTTTATCTGCCAACCCCAGGCAGCATATCATAGAAGAATTATTTTCTTGGAGGAAGTAAAGGAAGAGGCCACCAAGTTACTATGCCTTAGATGCCTAGGGTTGTTTTATCCATAGCGGTCATGCCCAAAGCTAGGTAGAATACTGAAGTGCCTGATCTCAGGCCAGTAACTGTACTTGAAATATTTGGACCTTCCCCTACACATAAGGTAGCTGGAAAGAAATGCAGTAATACTATTAGACATGGGTCACATACTGAGGGGAGAACACATACAGGAGGAATAGGGAAAGGTAGGAAACCCAAAACTTGAAAGTGTTTGATATGCCTGCTGTAGAGGAGCTAATATAGTAATCTTAAACTGACAGAGGTCAATATGGGAAGGTCACCAGGAAGTAGTGAAGAGGTCTGGTAGAGATGAACCAGTTTGGGTTGTTAATACACATGTGCACGGATGCAATGTTAGGAATCTCTCTGTCTAGCTACCCTTATCTCAAACTAGCAAAAATGCTGTCTTTCTTATTATTGCTTATGTCTTCTCTTCAACAAAATTGGAGAAAAGGGCAGAACAGGTTCTGCCTGGAAGCAAGGGGGGCAGGGAGGAGAGATAGCCTAAACAATGTATGCACATATGAATAAATGAATAAATAAAACAAAAAAAAAGAGGTAGCTGGAATATATTACCATTTTTAGGCATTCCCCAACACATCATCTATGGGTCTGAGGCAAATCTGAGCTTGGTGTGCCCTCTAAGGCTGATACAGACACTATACGCTAACAGTAGACCTTGGCAAATATGGATTGAGGACATCATCTAATGTTGCAGTAACTAAAGTTATGACAAGTTCATGCAAAATAAATAGCTGACTTAAGATTTTTAAAAAGCAAAGCAAAAGCAAACCTGGATCCCAAAGATTAGAATACCCAGTTGTTCAATGGTAAGGTGACATTGGTCACCAAGAAGCATTAAGTACTTTATGGAAATGATAACCTAACTTTTTATGGAAAATAAGGTGCTAGAAGCTGATCAGATAGTAAATAAGTATGGAAGAATTTTCAAAAAATTTAAAAGAGTTGTTTTAAGGAAACTCAATGGGCTTCAAGAAAATATAGATAAATTATTTAACACTATAGCATATACCTAACAAAGAGATAGAAGCAATTAAAAACAAACAGAAATCCTTGAACAGAAAAACATACTAACCAAAATTAAAAACACAGTAGAAGGCATCAACAATAGAGTAGTTCAAACAAGAAAGAATTAGTGGGTTCAAAGACAAGCCATTTGAAATTGTACAGAGGAGAAAAAAAGAAAAAAGAATGAAAGATTATGAGAATTTTGGGACACTAGAAGAGCAAATATTTGTGTTATTGGGGCTCAGGAGGGACTTATTAATACTAAAAGTTCACAGAGTTTATTCAAAGAAATAATAGGAAATTTCCCAAACCTAGAAATGTATGTAAATGTCTAGGTACAAGGTCAAGGTCACAAGTCAAATTCAATTTAACAGTCTACTAAGGATATATTATAATCAGGCCCTTAAAGGTGAAAGATAAATTTTCTTAAGACAGAAAGAGAATAGAAATCAATAACACATAAAAGTTACATAATTTCCTGACAGCAGACTTCTCAGTAGAATCCTTAACAGCCAACACACAGTGGCATATTTTCACAGTACTAACAGAAAAAAACTGCCAAAAAAGAATACTGTACTCAGCAATATTATACTTTAGAAATGAAGAAAAGATAAAGTTATTTCTGTAATAGACAACAGCAGAGAGAACATATTCCCCCACTAGACCTGCCCTATAAAAAAATGCTACAGAGAATTCTTCAAACTGAAAGAAAGGTTAACGAAAAAGAAGAAAACATCAAAATGCATAAAAATCACTGCTAAGAGTAACTATACAAAAACATTTAAACTGATTCAATATTATAAAGATGCTACACAAGTATTCATGTCCTCAGTATGAAGAATAAAAGTAATTAAAATAATAACTAAATTAATAAGAGGTAGGTAATATAGAAAGATGTTAAATGAACATCAAAAATTGAAAATATGGGGAGAAATTGATTGCAAGTGTATAACTTTTATATTATATTTTCTTTCTTTAAAAAAAATCTTTATAATCTTTATGGTCATGTTAGGTTGCTATTATTTCAAAATAGCTTGTTTAATAGTAGGTTTTATAGTAACTGCAGACCAATATCTATAGTTAGATGAAACAAAAATAATAAAAACAAGGAATGAAAACACACTACTAGAACATTTCACGTAATCAAAAGGAAGACTGTGGGGGGGGCAGGGAAAGACAGAGTGTGTGTGTGGAGAGAGAGAGAGGGAGAGAGAGAGAGAGAAAGAGAGATAGAGAGAGAAACTTAAAACCTTTAAACCATTTCAAACAATTTGGAAGATTATATACAATGTATATCAATTTGAAAACCAAATAAATTAAGAACAGCATATTTACTTAGGTCCATCTAGTCTAGGGTGGAAAGTAACTCTGTTGTTTCTCTGTGAATTTTCTGTGTAGATGATCCATTCATTACTAAAATTAGAGTCTTAGAATTCCTCTACAGTTACTGGATGAATGTCTATTTCTGTTTATGTTTATTTGCTTTATATATTTGGTTATGCCAATGTTGGTTACTTGCACATTTAGAATTCTTATTTCCTGTTACTGAATTGACTTACTTTATCATTTTGATACATTTATCATTTTGCTTTTGTTTTAAAGTCAATGGACAGAAAATTCACAAAGAAACAGTAGCATTACATTGCTCCCTAGACCAGATGGACCTGAGAAAATATGTAGTTTTTATTTGTTTTATTTAGGTTTCAAGTTGATGTACTTTCTATGTAACCTTCCAATATATTTAAAATGGTTTTATTAAGATTAAAATTATATTCATAAATACCAGCAAGACATACAACTTTATTTGAAGTGTGTGTGTGTGTGTGTGTGTGTGAGAGAGAGAGAGAGAGAGACAGAGAGAGAGAGAGAGAGAGAGAGAGAGAGAGAGAGACAAGGGAGAAATGAATGATTAATTTATTCATTCAGTAAAATAAGCGTAATATAGCACTATGGCATCATATGCCTCTACTTTGTAGTGTAGTCCTTGTGTAGTGGCTTAATGGATATAAATGCAACATTCCCAGAAAGACAGACACAGGTAAAGGAATTTGGGTGCATATTGATGTATCTTACAACTTACAGATTTCAGAGTTTAAGGATCTTTGCTGCCCTCTAATACTATAAAACACATTTTCATTTCAGATAAGACTTTTTAATCCTGAAAATATTTTTCCTTCCTTCCTTTCTTGCTTCATTCTTCCTTCCCTTCCTCTCTCCCTTCCTCCTTCCCTCCTTTTTTTCTCCCTCTTTCTTTCAGTCTATGCATCTGTACATCATGCTCCAATGGTCGAGGGTCTAGGAAAATGTCTCCAAATTTTTACAAACCCACTGGAGAAAATATAAAGCATTAAAAAAAAGACCAGGAGACTAAAATAGTTTCATAATTAAAAATTTGAGATGGGAATAGTGGTACTTATGTTAACATTTTACATAAAAGACTACAAATAATTAATTCCAAACATGTTAGTTACATAACTAATGTCTATAATACAATCACTTTGGAAATTTTCTTAAACCATGTACATACTTTAAAAATTAATTTAAAAGATGTGTAGTAATAGCTACAGTGCAACTAAAAGTCATATACAAATATTTATAATTCTTTCCCCAAGTCCAAATTTTTAATTCTAGCAATTTAAAAATTGAATTATAGTTATGATTCAAATAAGTAAAAGGAATTACATTCATGCATGACAATGGTTAACAGAAACTCCAAAAGAATTTTATTTAACATCAAAACTCTCCAAAAATGTCCAGTCCTCATACACCTCTTTTTATACTCTGAATTCAATTGTCTTCTACTTCTTTATGCAGCTATTGATTCTACAGGAAAATGCTTTTATAAAAAAATCAATGTGTAAAATACATCCTTTTATTCTTTTCTCTGTATCTTCATAAGGTTATTTGATGTGTTATTGGGAATACTAAGTGTTCCTGATGATCAAAATGTGAAAAAGTCTCTACTTTCAACCCTACATACAACTATACAATATTCAAGGATTTACTTATCTGCATTAAGAACAGATTTACTTCTGACAAATTACATCTATCATTTCACCCAGTAACTCTTAATTATTTAATCAGTCTGCATCAATAGTATTTAAATTCTTCTCTCTACAATGTACTACACAAGACACTCAGTGAATAATGATTATTTTTAGTTATATCTAAGAGAGAATTCAAGAGAGAAGAGGGCCTCCTTGATTAAACCTCATGGTTTCATTTTCCTGTGCTACTCCTTTCCCATACTTCCCCTTCATTTGATGAGTGTCATGGTTTTACAATTTCAAAATTTTTATTTTAATAAGGACCTCATATTTTTGGAACTTATATTGTGGTGGATCTTATGCAAATTCCTGCATAACTTAAAAAGAAAAGATTCTGACATTCTCATGTATTATAACAAGACAGGTTTTCTGGGAAGGTATAAAGTTTTCATTTCTATCAACAGGAAAATGTATATGGAGAATATATGTCAAGCATTTGGGCTCCCAAACAAATATATTCTTTTTGAAAGACCCAAAAGTTAGGACAGACTATTGCCTTGATTTCCCATAATCATTCATTTAGAACAAGAAGATTGCTATTATTTTTGAGGAGCAATACTGGGATTTGACTCAGGGCCTTGTGCAAATGCTCTAGCGCTTAGGCCATGTTTCTAGCCCCTTTTGGCTTTACTTATTTTTCAGATAGGGTTTTACACTTTTCCCCAGGACTGGCCAAAGACTGCAATTCTCCTACCTCTGCCTCCTGCATAGCTAGTATTACAGGTGTTAATCACAATGCTCCATTGTTCTTTGAGACAGGTTCTCACCAACATCTTTTCTTAGGCTTGCCTCAAATTACAGTCTTATTCTGCCCTCAAATAGCTGGTATTACAGGTGTAAGCCAATGCACCCAGCAAGATAGCACAAATTTTAGATAATGCTTTTGGTTTTTGCTACTTAACCTGAAATTAAAGTAAGCATATTATTTATAGAGCTGGTGATAAATATAGTTTAACACCGACAGTGCTATTTATAGGATCAAATTTGTTATTATAAACTTTTATGGATAGTCAATAAAACTCCTGTTCTTTCCTCCCACAGCCAAAATCAGGTAAAAAATACTAGTTCACTCAGAAGAGAATGTCACATCATTTAATCAAGAGCCCTGACAGGATAATGAGGGGTAGAAAGGATCAAAGTACAGTACACTACACACTATACAACACACTCATACCTACACACGCATACACACATATAAACACAGACATACACAGCATAATGAAACCTTCTGAACACTATTTGCAAAACGGGAAGGCGGAGGGAGGAATGGTAATATAATGGAGAGACATGTATGGAATTATCACAATGAAAGTCCCTTGAATAATTAATACAAATTCAAAATATGATAAACTATTGAAAAGATATTCAAGAGTGATGTCTGTGAATGATGAATAGTAACTGATGTGTGTAGAACTTGAGTTTGTGATAATTAAATACACTGCTGAATTTTTTGTGAAAACATGTGAAATCGTACCAAATCATCTAAATAATTTATGTATTTATATTCCTCAGTCTACATTTTATTATTTAATTAGCTAGGTAGTTAAGAATCCATGTAAATGAATTTGGAAAATAAATCCATTATGAACCAAGCAAAGATTAGTTTGATATTACTCATTTGAGGGAAATTTGACATATAAACTATGTTTATATGATGAAAATATTGATTATATAAACAAATGTATATTTCTAAATTGTTCTTTTCTCAATATTTACTAGATATTTGTGAAAGTAAAATTGATATACTCTAAATCCTGTATTTAAAATATTATACTTGAAAATTCCACTTCAACAAAATTATTAATCATTTGGTGAAATAATTTAACCTTTTCTCATTTTCTCTTACTCTTAAGAGCACAAAATATTTTATTCTTAGAACGCATTACAAATTGGATTATGACATATTTCATCAATACTAGATGAAGTAATTATTTAGTGACTGACACCACCACACTTCATTTGGCAGAAAAACATGGAGCAGAGAGACAGCAAGCATGTCGAACAGCAAGTTGAAACGGCAAAACTGGTCTCAATCACATTAGCAGAGTGGATTTAGACATTTCTAAGTAGCATTTCTTCTCCTTTTCATATTTAACTTTATGAAGAACAGTTTGTATCTAAAATGACTATAATAACTGTAATCACAAAAGCAATACTGAGTAAAACAAAATGAAAATAAACAGTTTTTAATTATGAACTTTATTAAATCATAACATTTCCTTTGGAATTGAGTATTGACAGAAGTCAAATACTGAATAAACAACATGTCTTTACCCTGCAGTGGATGTATGTTGGCTTTCCCTGCCCATAAACTCTTTTGTGATCAGTAGAAACAGTCTCACCATAACTTTAGTTTTCTCTTTTATTTTGTATGCTGTGTAATTTATTTTGAAATAATTATACATTTATAGGAAGTTGCAGATAGTACAGAGAGACTGTGTGTCCTTCCCTGAATTTCCATTTTCTCCATTACGTTACAAAATACTACTGCAATCCAGGGTAAGAAGCTGACTTTATCACAATGTATACCATGAATATCACCATCTTGCTTCATCTTTACACTATAGGTACATTCCTCTGACTTCACCATCTTTAGCCTTTAACAACAACTGAATTGTTTTCATCTCTGTAATTCTATCATTTTGAGAATACTGGTTATTGACTCAAATAGCATCTGCCCTTCTGAGACTAGTCTTTTTCACTCAGCATAATACCACAATACCAAGCTGTTGCAGGTATCAATAAGTCATCCTTTTTATTACCTAGTAATAACCCATGGTATGAATGCACCATTGTTTATCAACTCACCTACTGAGTGAAATTGTAGCTTCCACATTTAAACTGTAAAATCAGTTCCTTTTAGAATAACCATGTGTTCATTTTCATGACCAATTTTTCTTCCCTTGTGTTAAATGAAAAGGAATACAATAACCTGATTATATAGTAAATGCATGTTCAGTTTTTAAGATACTATCAAACTATTTTCCATGTTCTCTGTTGTATCATTATTAACATTTGAATTATTACTATTTTTTTTTTGTTTTACCTGTTCAAAACAGTGTGGTACAGGGTTTCATCACTATCTTTATTTGCATTTTTCTAGTGGGTAGTAATATTGAAAATATTGTTTAAGCACTTGTGTTCCACCTATATATTCATTTCCATGAAATATCACTTCATTCAGATGATTTATTTGTAACTGCTGATTTCCAAGATTTATTTAAATATTTTAGGAATGCATCTTTTGTCAGTTATGTTTTAAAAATATTTCTTCCAACCCACAGTTCATCTTTTCATCCTCTGGCCATTGTCCTTCCCAAAAAAAATTTTTTATTTTGGGGAAGCCAAATTTATATAACTTTTTCTTATATTATTGTGTCTAAAATTCTTCACCAAGACCTAAGAGTGAAAATTTACTTCTATATCATCTATATTATCTTCTAAAATTGTTGTTTCACATGTTATATTTAATTTATGATCCATATTTAGTTAATTTTTAGCACTAAGATGTAGCATTTAGTTAAGGTTCTTTAATTCTTTTCTTTTTTTGTTTTTTTCTTTATCCTTTGTTTTTTTTTAATCTGTGTCTATCCAAATATCCAGATATTGAAGCACTGTCTTTTCTCCACTGATTTGCTTTCTCAAAAATAACTTGAAACTTGATTATCTTTGTGCAGGACTATTTGTAGAATCTGTGTTTTGCTCCATTAATCTAATTATCTTTTCAATGCAAATAAAACACAGTTTTGATTACTTTAGCCATGTAAATCCTAAAATTGGACAGAGTGATATTTCCACTCTATGGTTTTTTTGTGGGACTGAGGTTTGAACTCAGGGCTTTGTGCTAGCAAGGCAGGTGCTCTCCTACTTGAGCTACAACATTTTGCTCTGGCTATTTTGGAGATGGGATCTCATGAGGTATTTGACTGGGCTGTCCATGAACCACCATCCTCGGAATCTCAGCTTCCCAAGTAACTAGGATTATACTCATGAGCCACACTGGGGCTTGGCTCACTCTATTTTTTTAAGTCAATTATATTACTTGCTGAATTATTTTTCATAATAATCATATATTATATGCATAAATATTGCTGGAGGTTGATATGAATTTTACTTGACCCATATATCAACTTTGGAAGAATTGAGAACTATTTTACATCCATATTGCAGTCCATGAGCATTGCATGTTTCTCCCTTTTGGATTTTTCTTTAATTTTATACAGTTTTCATCATATAAATTCTATAATTTCTTTAGAATTACACATAAGTATTTTAGCCAAATATAAATGCTATGATATTTTAAATTATTCTTTCCATGACTTCATTTCTAGGATATACAAATAAAATTAATTATGTAGATTGATATATACTGTGACATTGCTGAGGATATGGAAGTATAGAACAATATAAAAGATCCTCAAAAAATGAGAAATAGAACTAACATATGATCCAGAAATCCCCCTACTGAGTGTATTTCCAAAAGTAAAGATATCAGTATGTCAAAAAGGCATATGCACTAACATGTTTGAAGTACTATTCACAATAGCCAAGAATTGAAATCAGTCCCAACAAGGAATGAACAAAGTAATGTAACACACACACACACACACACACACACACACACACACACATTTGTGGCTATATGCACGGAGGTAGAGTGCATTAAGTGAAAAAAAGTCAAGAACAGCCAAATAATCACATATTCTTACTTATATGTGAAAGCCAAAAAAACTTATCTCAAGCAAGTAGTGAGATCAGAGATTACCAGATGCTAGGAAGGGTAGGGATGTAAGGGGAATGGATAAAGAGTGGTTAATAGGTATAGACAGGGTAGCAATTAGGTAGAATAGGCAACCTGTAATGTTTCCCATCTTAAAATAAGAAGTAGAAGTTTTTTGAGTGTTCCCAATACAAAGGAATGATAAGTGTTTGATCTGATAAATATACTAATTAACCTGACATCATAGATACAATTCTGTTGGTTAGTTAAGTACAACTTTATAAGTCAATTAAAAATAAAAAAGAATTTAAAAGGAAAGCAAAAACAAATTTTCAGTATTCTAATAGAAACTTATGTCTTTAAGAGCTATTCATATTATCCTCTTATCATTTTGAGATGTTCAGGGTCTATAGTGGTAGCTTTTTCTGCTTTCTGTTTTGTTTTGATTAATTTATTGATGCTATATACTTTTACTGCTTTCCTTCAACCTACATACATCACTTTATTTGGAGTGTGTTTCTTTATTAGGCCAGGGCTTTTATTCATTCTTCACATCTCTGTCTTACCTGCTTGTTGACACTTAACATTTACAGTTACTGTAATCTCTGGTAAATTCAAACTTACATGTATCACTTCACTTATACCTTTATCTTCTGTTCTACTTATTGCTTCTATGTTTTCTTCTTCCTCTCTTCCTGTGGATTATTTGAATATATTTTATAAATTCATTTTAACTTATAATGTTTTAACGAATAAATTTTGTAGCCTTTTCAGGTCTTGTAGGTATTAATTTTACACTATTTATACATAATTATCATGATTGACTGGTGCAAACATTTTACCAGTTTGGTCCACAGTAATTATATTTTCTTTATATCCCTGACATCTGTCTCTATCTCTCATTTGTTTATACAGTTGTCAAACATATTTTCTACATACCTTAAGGGCAACACTAGATAGTCTAATAACTTTTTCCAACCATCAAACACAAGTGAGGCAATTCAAAATAAAGGAAATTCTGTTATATTCACCTGTGTTTCTCCTTTCTCCATCCTAATGTCTTAAGATCCCTTCCTCTATCATTTTCCTTTTATGTAGAGAATTTTGTGTAACTATATTTTTAGGGAAGGTATAATGGCAAGACAAACTTTTAGTTTTCCTAAATCTGCAACTATCTTGATTTCTTCCTTATTCCTGGACACCATTTTTGCTGGCAATAGAATTTTGAGTTAGCGTGTCCTTTTACTAGTGTGCAATTGTTTGTATTTACTATACTTCTTCTTTCAAGTTGGGAAGTGTTGTTCCACTTCCCTCTATGATTGTTTTCAAGAATTTCTATTTATTTTTGCTTTTAGGAGTTTATCTATTATATACCTTGACATCAATTTTAAGGATTTATATATTTAATATCACTCAAAACACTGAGATTGTGTCACCCCAGTGAGAATGGAAATTATCAAGCAACAGCTGTTGAGGATGTAAAGAAAAAGGAACTTTACACACTGTTGGTGGGAATGCAAATTAGGTCAGCCACTATGGAAATCAGTCTGAAGGTTCCTCAGAAAACCAAAAATAGAACTATCATATGATTCTGTTTCACCATTCCCATACGTATATTAGAAGTATTGTAAGTCAGCATGTAATAGAGAACCCTCAGTGCTTACTTTTATAGCAGCACTATTCACAAGAACAAAACTGTGGAGTCAGCCTAGATGCCCATCATCTGATGAATGGATAAAGAAAATATGGTGTACGTACACAATGGAGTCCTGTCCTATCATGAAGAGGAAATTATGTCATTTACAGGTAAACGAATGGAGTTAGAGACCATTGTGTTAAGTGAAATAAATCAGATTGAGAAAGACAAATGTCACATGTCTTCTCTCATGTGAAGAATCTAAACCTAAAAAAAATGATGACATGGATATAACATGTAGTTTGTTTGGGAGAAGCAGGCGGGTGAAAGGATAATGTGATTGGAGGACAAATATGACCAAAATACTTCATATGCGTGAATGAAAATACAATGATGACACACCCATTTAAAATTGTTTTTAAAAGATGGTAGGAGAGGTTAAAAACAAGCAAATAGAGGGAATGAATTTGATCAAAGTACATTAAAGGCATATATGGAAATATCACAGTGTGACTCATTTGTACAATTAATACATGATAATAAAATGCATGTCATACACATACAACACCACGCATCATAGCACAATGACACAGCACACAGTGCAATATCAGTTGTTATCCCTGTGATCTCAAGGTTGACTCAGAGCTGCAGCTCCCTGGCCCTGCCCAATATCAGACAGTGTTGTACTTTTCTCTCTACTCTGGGAAAAATATTAAAATTCTTAATTTAGGGGAGAGGTTTTTTTTTTTTTTTTTGGTCTTTTCTTTTTTGGTGCTGGGATCAAACCCAGGGCCTCACACATGCTAGGCAAGAGCTGTACCACCGAGCTACATCCCAGCCCTAAAATTCTTAATTTAAACACAAATACTATTGAAAGCACAGTACATTCAAGCCATTTGAATGTCAAAAGCATTGAGACTCTTGTAAATTGGACATCATCTGTAGTACCACAGGTCCCAGTGACTATATTCTCTTTACTGTTCCAATTGAGTAATTGCTAGAGTTCTCTCAGACTCACTGATACAATTTTATTTCCCATTCTTTTGTCAGATCCATTCATTGAAATTTTGTTTATTCTGTTTTTTAGTTATGAGTTTTTATATCATCTAATTCTTTTTTTATAAAGTTACATTTCTTCATGAAATTCTAAATTTTTAATTTATTCAAGCACATTTTAATTATTAACTAAGGCATTTAATTATGACTGCCTAAACTCCATGTCAAGTAATTCTAATGCTAAGGATTGGCATTGTGTTATATGTCTGTAATGTCAGCTTCTTGGAAAGTGGATATAGGCAGAAAGAGTTCCCAGGCAAAAGCATGAGATCCTATATGAAAAACAACTAAAAGCAAAAGAACTGGGTATGGCTCAGATGGTAGAGAGCTGGTCTAGCAAATTGAGGCCCTGAATTCAGTCCTTAGTACTGCCCCCTCTTCCCAAATAATAATTCTAATACTTGTGTCATCTCCGTGTTGTAATCTGTTGATTGTCTTTTCTTAGTTTAGGAACTTGATGACTCTTGAGAAAACAAGTGAATTTTTAAATTGAAACTTGGATATATTCTGTTACATTATAAAATTCTGGACTTTACTGAAGTCTTATGGTTTACCAGGGCTCACTGGCACTGATAGGGTGGATGAAGAGAGCTAGCACCTCATTACTGAGAGTGAGGTGGGAGTCAGCCTTTCCACTGGGCCTCCACTGACACCTGACATTAACTACTTGTTAGTGTTGGGTGAAGTTGTAAGTTCATTCTCTTTACTAGGTTTCCACTAAAACTATCTGAGAAAGGGAAAGAGAGATGTCTCATTACCAATGAATGGGGGTAGAAATTTAAGGTCTCCATGTGGTCAAAAACAACAACCCCAATTAAAGTTGAAGTTGAGAGAGTAGGTCTCATTATAACAATTAGGGATATCTCATTAAAAGACTAGACTATCTACTTTGCCTCAGTTTTTGTTAATTTTTGTGCCATTATTCTGGCACAGATAGAGCAGTTATGCCAAGTTTTTGTGTTGGTAGGCTGACCCCTAATGATTCTTTGGCTAGAGTAGGCTTGCCTTGGGACTTTTTTTTTTTAATAAATATACTACCTGATGTTGAAAAGGGAACTGCCAGAGCCACCTAAGGAGTTGTCTTCTCCCAGAAGACATTGAGAGGATGATGGAAGATGCAGGTTTCAGTCCTCCTGGACCTCTTCACCTCTTCCATACTCTTGGTCAAGATGTGAAATCAATCAACAGGAGACAGCCCTTTGTGCTCTTTAAGAGGGGGAACAATCTAAAGATTACATGCCCTGCATGAATGAAAGAGAGTATAATTAGAAATGAAGAAGGGGATGGACCAGAAGAAATTAAAAGGAAAACTTGTGGCACTTCAGTGGACTAGTGGTTTCGGGTCTTCTTCTCCCTTGGAGAAGTCTGTACGTTTGTTTTTTATACTTTCTTTTTCAATCTTTCAATAAATCTTGAGCTGCACTATCTCTTTGTTTCCTGCCTTTTAATTCTTTAATTGGCAGAGAAAATGAACCCTCTTCAGCCTTCAGAACGTATCAATGTTTCTGGACTTCCAGTTCTTCATCATCAAGACACCCAGGGAGCTCACCACTGTGATTGCCCTTGGATCTAACAATATGTAGGTGGTCTATCTTATTCTTTCCAGTCTTTGTATGTTGTTTAATCATAGCTAATAATTTAGGCTGAACTTAGTAGGAAGAATAAGGAAACTACTTCTATTCTTTCTTCTCAGAAGAAATTTATTTTTAAAGATACAGTCTCTTTTTCCATCTCCTTCCATATCTGTGGCTGTTATATATATATAGGTACTGCATCCTGGTAGAGATGGCCATTAGTTCAGTTTTGTAAACTAATAAATAAAGGCAATCACATTCAATTAATTTCATTGGGGTTTGAACTCATAGCCTATGCCTTGAACCATTAAACAAGCCCTTTGTTGTGAGGGGCTTTTTTAGAGGTAGGGTCTCACTAACTATTTGCCTAGGTTGGCTTATACCATGATCTGCCTGATCTCAGCCTCCTGAGTAGCTAGGATTACAGGATTGAGCCATCAGCACCAGGCTGGATTTTGCTGACATTATTGAGAGTAAGAAACTGTCTATTTTGGGTGTTAAGTTGAAATTACATCAGTCAGCAGTTGTAGGTATCCATTTTATTACACAATGAGAGGGAAACCAGCATGGAAGCAATATCTGGGAATCAAGTTGCTATGCACTGATGATGACATTGGTTGAACCACTGGACCAGGCATGCTCTGAATCTTGATCTACATTCGGCTGTTAGGTTAGTTAGATCAATTCATGCTAGCTTTACTTTATCAATTTTTAAATTATCAATTAAAATTAAAAATTATCAATTTTTTAAATTATGGAGCCCAAACATGTATCAACACACTTATATTTCTGTGGAAGTCAGCCATCCTAGTTTTCATAATATCCCATGGTCCTTTGTATATCAATGTTTGATATGTCATAGTTTAAACCTAAATCTAAATCTCTGAGAATATATTAGAGTGAGGCACAATAAGTAGACATTTTAAAGTTATTTCTCACTCAAAATACTCAGAAAAGTTGCTCATTTTTATCTAATCTGAGATAAAGTCTCACAAAAATTACTACGCTTTTGGTAATGGACACTCTTAAGACTTTGACTTTACGTATTATGGGCAAAAATAAACAGTGCCTTCTCGGTATTTACTAAATTGAAAATAATTGTCCTACCATCCAATATTCTACTAATAATATGATTCCTTTGTAGAAGGTCATAGCAATCTTGGAGCAATTAAAATAAAGCAAAATACAAATATCCACAAAGAAAGAGCCTTCAAACTCCAAACTTATGACACAAATATTCATATCCTTTCTTCCACTCTATTCATTTTTTTGTGGTTTGACTTTAATGCTGATTCTGTCTTACAGGTGACTTTGTTGTTACTTGTTAATAAATTGAGGCTCTCCCAGAACATATATTTTTGTATACATGTTGGCACGAACATTTATAGAGTTAGAAATTGAATATCTAAAGAGGGAAAGTGAACTTATGGAGTAAGAATAAAGAACTAAGTAAGCAAGACAAAAATGCTGGAACAATTTTAATCTCTTACCACTCTTATGTCATAGTAGTTTATAGCAGTAATGTTTGATTAAAGCAATAGTTGTATGTCTTAAATGATCACTTATGAAAGTAACATATTGTATAACTTATTTTTATATTCCCAGGCCAGGTTTAAAAAATAACACAAAGCATATACTCAATTTGTAGCCTTTCGGTAGATGACTAAATGAATGAATGAGTCAGGGACTTCCATAAGTCTGAGTGGATTGACCCATTCTTTGAATATTCCATATACTTTTTTGTCTATTTCCAATGGCTTGTGTGAGGATATTGAGTACTTGCTCTTGATTAATCTACATGTTATTTGGCTAAACTCATGGCTCATGTCTAAACTAGAACAGGAAGGTCCACTTCCTTTCAAAAAGTTTCTGTGGACTTATAACTGCTCTACTTAGGACAACTTAGCTTGGACCAATTTCAAAGACTCCCTGCCTATGTCCACATCCTCTGAAATCTACTTTTCATTTTTTTCTTAACTGTCTTTTAATAACTGCTATATTTCTCCTGCTGGTAGCTTATAAGCAGTGAGAGCTACTACTTAGGTCAGCATTCCCAAGTTTGTTAATGAAGTGACAAACTCCGGTTTGGTATTTCTTTTGGTAGAAGTAACTAAGAGTTTATTAATGGAGTAACTCACTGGCAAATGCAGCAAAGTTAGCACAGTTTGGAACACATGCAGAGGGAAATAGTGACTCTGAAGAGAGGGGAACTACAATATGAATCGATTATCTACAACTTTCTCCCTCTTAACTGCAATAAACCACCCACCTGAAGAAGTTTATTGGTGGGATCTAAGCAAAACAGAATATATTTGGCTTACTTTGTGGAAACTTTTTGTTATAGCAATGTATTGTTTTTATTATGTGCAATAGGTTTTCATATCCATATTGGATTAACATAAAGTAGCAAGTCATTTGAACCATAAAAGCTAATGCGTATAAAAAGAAACAGATGATGTTCTCATGTAGACACATTAACTTTATATATGCTATTCATTTGACTGATTGCCAGACTTGCTAGAACAAATTTTCTATTTTTGTTATTTAAATTTTCTTAAATATGTAACATGAAAATGTTAACTATAACAATGAAATTTTATATTCCCTAGATTCATTCTTGTGTGTTTGTCTCTGTCACTTGACTTTGTTTATCAGCTTGGTAAGTATCCTTCTAGCTTTTTGTAAATGTATACTCAATGTTCAACTTATTTCCCTTTATATGGACAGCAATATGAAATGACCTTTAAATCAAGATTCTCTTGCATGATTTTCTCTTGATCATAATGAAGTTATAAATTAGAGTAAAATAAGCAAAGTGGACCTTAACTATGTAGGCCACTGCATTCTAAAACCAAAGTTTGAAAGACTTTTGGATTTCAAAATAAAAGTAAAAATATTTTAAAGGTACAAAATAAAAGTAATAATTTAAAAGTAATATAATTTAAAGCAACAAAAACTAGAAAGTCAATTATATTTTAAAATTAAATGTAAAAACTAATACTTAGAAATAAAATATAATAATTATAAGGGTAAATGTGTCTGTTTCATAGTAGGTCTTTAATGTCTTATTTTTTACTTCATGAATTTTTAGGTTCACTTCTCAGGAAAATAGGAATATGTATAAAATAAAAGTTTACATCTCATAGTAAATTATATCATTATTAACAAACATAGGAAGCCATGTATTAAAAAGTGCTAATATTCATAGAAATGGAAAAATTTAGATTAAATGTATCTATCAAAGGAGTCTGAAGAAAAAAAAAGTAACTAACCTCACTGTGCTGACGTATATTTTCTAGTTTCATTAGAGTCATCTAAATTTCTTAGCCAAATAAATATTTAAGAACATGAAATATGTTTTCAGTACCATCTACATTTCTCTGTGAAACAGACTACTCACAGGATTAAAAAACCTATCCTTTGGTTCAAGTTTTTTTGTTTGTTTTGTTTTGCTTCTAACCTATATAACTAAAGTGCTCATTTACATGGTCATGATATCCAGGGATTTGCTTTGCATACTAATTTTGAGAGAATGTATTATTTATTATTTTCTCAATGTATCTTAATGGCTACATTTTGTGTCTGACAGTTCATGAAATAAATTTTTAAATATCTCCCTTCTTTACCCCTTTCCCTGCTGAGCTCCTGAGCCCTATATGCCTACTTCCAGTCTGGATTGAATCATAGCAGCTTAGTTTCAATCCATGAAAAGAAAAATATTAGTTTGCAATGGGAGTATATATGGTTTTAATTATAGTAGTGTTAACTGCTCTCTTATACTTACAGATTTGCTGACCCTCTTAACTGGTTTTGCTATTGGAGCATCAAGAGATAGCTTCCTTTTGCTGCTATGTATCAGCTTCCTATAAATTCAAGAACAATTTGGTAGTAACTATGTTCCTTAACATAATTTCTTCGACCACTAAGAAGCTGCATGTTCCTAGCAGATCCTGAATTCCTGACTCCAATGGCTTAAAGGAAACTGAGTATATAATTTAAGTCACTTCTGTTTTTGAACTCAGAAACATACCTATTCATTCCTCCCTGTATTCTTTTTTTCCATTTAGAACTCTTTGGGAAACCACATCCTCTTTCCTCTATCTGTGCTGTCTCTACCTTACAATTTTATTCCAGCCAATTTATTTGTATTTATTCTGATCGCTTCAGTGAAAGATGGAAAATAGCTGGTCAGCTTTCCCCTGTAACCCACTCATTAATCCAATGATTTAGGCAGCCTCAATCTACTCTCTCAAAATTTCCTAACCTTTAACTAGTTCACACTGCCATTTTTATAGACCTGAATTTATTTGTATTCTTGTTCTCAAAAGTCTAAAGCAAATAGTCATTGAACTACTCTCAAACAGCACTCTGAGTTAACTAAGATTCCTATTCATATTTGTAACTAAATCTTGAAGGAAACTAAACTCACAAAGATAGTTAAGTCCATCATATTGCAGCACATAGATCTCAATAGCAGGTACTCAACACTGTGCCTGACTCCAGAAGCCATCCATTGCCTCTTTTAGACATTCTAAATGCAGGTGGCACATGGCCACAACATGGACAAACACTTTAGAACAACTACATTAGCTAGCCACAATAATAGACTAACAAAACATCTACAGTTTTCTGTGGAAAGAGATTTGAGAATTATTCATGTCCAATCACATAAAGTATTTCTCTAAAATCATGTTTAATTTCATGAAAATGTATCTAACTGTACAATCAAGACCCTTGGTTGCAAATAGAAAACTGGTTCTACAACATAATCAAAAGAGCCATTTGAAATTAAATCATGGGAAAACTTGAGAACCAGTCAGAAATAAAGGTAAGAAATAGGAAGCCAAAGACCAACATAAGGACGAACCAGCTTAAAATGATGTTACTAGAGCTGCCTCCACTCACACACTTTGCTGAACTTCTGCACACTTCTCTCCCCACTGTCTCCTACAAGATTCCTTCTGTGTAATTTTCCTTCACTTCCTAGATACTGAAAATTAAGTGGGTTAAAACCAAACCCAGTTAACTGCACTAGGTCATATGATCAAATTCTGGCTTTAGCCAGAAAATGGCATCTTACAATACTAAGTTTTATACAATTAAATCTTGTTATCAAAACATACAGTCCACTAAAGCTGCAGACTCAGAATACAAAGTACGTACAAAATAACCTCTATATTTAGAATCACATGTAGTTGACTGATGGACAAGGTCATCTTGCCCATTAGAATAAGGAAATTGAATCCAAGGTTCCAAGGCCTTTGTATAGTATTATTGCTAAGAGACTCAATAATTCTTTTCTTCTCATTAGACAACCTTGCAACTACAGTTTTGTAATGTATAATCAAGAAATAAAACTAACTTCCATCCAATGAAAGATATTTATGATATTTTTATTGAATAATTATTTAAATATGAATTGAGTGACATACTTTAGATTAAAGGCTGTATATTTATCAAAAATTCTATTACCAACTTTTTAAAAAATATAATAGCTTTTATTTCAAACTACAAGTTTTGATTTTTCTTTAATTGGCACTCTGAAAAATATTATGGTAACCAGTTTACAGCTATTATTTTCAAGATTTAATTTTTTCACTCTGCATTTAGTGCCAACATTCTTTTGATGAACTAACATAGCAATTGTCCTATATGATGTCATGACAATTTTTCTTATTGTTTCTTATAAATGATGGTTTTCACTCATGGTGTATTATTTCCTTAAGTAACTGATTATGACTTTTGTTTATTATTATTATTATTCATTTATTCACATGTGCTTACATTGTTTGGGTCATTTCTCCCCCTATCCCCTGCTCCCACCCTTTCCCTCCCAACCCCCCTAGCTTCCAGGCAGAACCTGTTCTGTCTTCATCACTAATTTTGTTGAAGAGAAGACATAAGCAATAATAAGAACATTTTAATTCATGGCTTCTTTTTTTAACAATCAACTAGTAATATCAACTACCTACTACCACATTTGTCTGCTGAGCAGCTGAAATTCACTTGATACAAACTAACAAACAAAGTATAAAATATATATTCATTGGAACATTTAGTATGAAAATGTGAAATACTTCATGATTTTTATAATAATTATTATATTACAGTAATAATCTTTTACACTATTATATTCAATCGGATTTATCACTGAGGATCCTGTTTTTTTCATGATAAGGCTGCCTATGACTTAGGGAGTTTAGTGAGGTGTGAAATACTGAACCACACACTGACTCCAACTTTTCTTGTTTCTTTTTGACTGCAATCAATGTCAAATTAAGGATAACAAAACTGAACCATATTAATAAAATAAAATATTTTGTAAAAGTTTATCTTTTCTATTTCTATTTTTTTTATTGTTTTATTATTCATATGTGCATACAAGGTTTGGGACACTTCTCCCCCTGGCCCCCACCCCCTCCCTTACCACCCACTCCGCCCCCTCCCTCTCCCCCCCAACCCCTCAATACCCAGCAGAAACTATTTTGCCCTTATCTCTAATTTTGTTGAAGACAGAGTATAAGCAATAATAGGAAGGAACAAGTGTTTTTGCTGGTTGAGATAAGGATAGCTATACAGGGAGTTGACTCACATTAATTTCCTGTGCATGTGTGTTACCTTCTAGGTTAATTCTTTTTGATCTAACATTTTCTCTAGTTCCTGGTCCCCTATTCTTATTGGCCTCAATTGCTTTTAAGGTATCTGCTTTAGTTTCTCTGCATTAAGGGCAACAAATGCTAGCTAGTTTTTTAGGTGTCTTACCTATCCTCACACCTCCCTTCTGTGCTCTCGCTTTTCTCATGTGCTCAAAGTCCAATCCCCTTGTTGTGTTTGCCCTTGATCTAATGTCCACATATGAGGGAGAACATATGATTTTTGGTCTTTTGGGCCAGGTTAACCTCATTCAGAATGATGTTCTCCAATTCCATCCATTTACCAGTGAATGATAAAATTTCGTTCTTCTTCATGGCTGCATAAAATTCCATTGTGTATAGATACCACATTTTCTTAATCCATTCATCAGTAGTGGGACATCTTGGCTGTTTCCATAACTTGGCTATTGTGAATAGTGCCACAATAAACATGGGTGTGCAGGTGCCTCTGGAATAACCTGTGTCACAGTCTTTTGGGTATATCCCCAAGAGTGGTATTGCTGGATCAAATGGTAGATCAATGTTTAGCTTTTTAAGTAGCCTCCAAATTTTTTTCCAGAGTGGTTGTACTAGTTTACATTCCCACCAACAGTGTAAGAGGGTTCCTTTTTCCCGGCATCCTCACCAACACCTATTGTTGGTGGTGTTGCTAATGATGGCTATTCTAACAGGGGTGAGGTGGAATCTTAGTGTGGTTTTAATTTGCATTTCCTTTATTGCTAGAAATGGTGAGCATTTTTTTTCATGTGTTTTTTGTCCATTTGAATTTCTTCTTTTGAGAAAGTTCTGTTTAGTTCGCTTTTCCATTTCTTTATTGGTTCATTAGTTCTGGGAGAATTTAGTTTTTTAAATTCCCTATATATTCTGGTTTTCAGTCCTTTGATGTGTAGCTGGCAAATATTTTCCCCACTCTGTGGGTGGTCTCTTCAGTTTAGAGTTCATTTCTTTTGATGAACAGAAGCTTTTTAGTTTTATAAGGTCCCACATTTATCTATGCTATCTCTTAGTTGCTGTGCTGCTGGGGTTCCATGGAGAAAGTTCTCACCTACACCACTAACTCCAGAGTACTTCCTACTCTTTCCTGTATCAAGTTTAGAGTTTGCGGTCTGATATTAAGATCCTTGATCCATTTTGAGTTAATATTGGTATAAGGTGATATACATGGATCTAGTTTCAGATTTTTGCAGACTGCTAACCAGTTTTCTCAGCAGTTTTTGTTGAGGAGGCTATTATTTCTCCATCATATATTTTTAGCTCCTTTGTCAAAGACATGTTGGTTATAGTTGTGTGGCTTCATATCTGGATCCTCTATTCTGTTCCACTGGTCTTCATGTCTGTTTTTGTGCCAATACCATGCTGTTTTTATCGTTATTGCTTTGTAACATAGTTTCAAGTCAGGTATCGTGATACCTCCAGCATTGTTCTTTTGACTGAGTATTGCCTTGGCTATTCGTGACCTCTTGCATTTCCATATAAATTTCACAGTAGATTTTTCAATCTCTTTAAGGAATGTCATTGGAATTTTGATGGGAATTACATTAAACATGTAGATTACTTTTGGGAGTATAGACATTTTTACTGTGTTGATTCTACCAATCCATGAGAATGGGAGATCTCTCCACATTCTATAGTCTTCCTCAATCTCTTCCTTCAGAAGTTTATAGTTTTCCTTGTAGAGGTCATTCACATCTTTTGATAGGTTGACACCTAGGTATTTGATTTTTTTTGAGGCTATTGTAAGAGGAATTGTTTTCATATATTCATTTTCAGTTTGCTCATTGTTAGTGTATAGAAATGCTAATGATTTTTCTATGTTGACTTTATATCCTGCTACCTTGCTATAGCTATTGATGATGTCTAGAAGCTTCTGAGTAGAGGTTTTTGGGTCTTGAAGGTATAGGAACATGTCATCTACAAATAGGGATATTTTGACAGTTTCTTTACCTATTTGTATTCCTTTTATTCCTTCTTCTTGCCTAATTGCTCTGGCTAGGAATTCTAGTACTATGTTGAATAGGAGTGGAGATAGTGGGCATCCTTGTCTGGTTCCTGATTTTAGAGGCAATGGTTTCAGTTTTTCTCTGTTAAGTATAATGCTGGCTGTAGGTTTGTCATATACAGCTTTTATAATGTTGAGGTAGCTTCCTTCTATTCCTAGTTTTCTTAGAGCTTTAATCATGAAGTGGTGTTGGATCTTACCAAAGGCTTTTTCTACATGTATTGAGATGATCAAGGGGTTTTTGTCTTTGTTTCTGTTAATGTGGCTTATTACGTTTATTGATTTTTGTATGTTGAATCCCCCTGCATTCCTGGGATGAAGCCTACTTGGTCTTGGTGAGTGATCTTTTTGATGTGTTGTTGAATTTGGTTTGCCATTATTTTGTTGAAGATTTTTGCATCAATGTTCTTTAAGGAGATTGGCTTATAGTCTACTTTTTGGAGGTGTCTTTGTCTGGTTTTGGGATGAGTGTAATACTGGCTTCATAAAATGTGTTTGGCAGTTTTCCTTCCCTTTCTATTTCATGGAACAGTTTAAGGAGGGTTGGTATCAGTTCTTCTTTAAAGGTCCTATAGAGTTCAGCAGAGAATCCATCAGGTCCTGGACTTTTCTTTTTGGGGAAGAGTCTTGATTTCAGCTTCAATTTCATTTTGTGTTATAGATGTATTCCAGTGACTAATATCCTCTTGGTTCAGTTTTGGATGATCATATGTATCTAGAAATCTGTCCATTTCTTTAAGATTTTCAAATTTATTTGAATATAGGTTCTCGAAGTAGTCTCTGATGATTTCCTGGACTTCCATGGTGTTTGTTGTTATCTCCCCTTTTGCATTCCTGATTCTACTAATTTGGGTTTTTTTCTTTCCTCATTTAGTCAGGTTTGCCAGGGGTCTATCGATCTTGTTTATTTTTTACAAGAACCAACTTTTTGTTTCATTAATTCTTTGTATGGTTTTTTTGGTTTCTATTTCATTGATTTCAGGCTCTTATTTTTATTATTTCTCTCCTTCTATTTGTTTTGAGATTTGCTTGTTCTTGTTTTTCTAGGAGTTTGAGATGTATCATTAGGTTATTGATTTGAGATCTTTTGTCTTTTTAATATATGCACTCATGGCTATAAACTTTCCTTTCAGGACTGCCTTTGCTGTGTCCCATAGATTCCAGTAGGCTGTGTTTTCATTTTCATTTACTTCCAGGAACTTTTTAATTTCCTCTTTTTTTCATCAATGATCCATTGTTCATTAAACAATGAGTTTCCAGCTGTTTGTATGTTTTTGTGGTTTTCTCTTTAATGTTTGTCTATTTTTCTCCTTAGTTCATTTATCTGTTTATTAATCATGTTCTCTGTTTCACTTTGGTTTTTATACAGTGCTTCTATGGTTTCCTTTATTTCTTCTTTTGCTTTTTCAAATTCTCTATTTTTGTTCTCTTGGAATTTCTTGAGTGTCTCCTGTACATTTTGGTTGACCATATCCGATATCATCTCTATAAAATTCTCATTGAGTACCTGTAGTATGTCTTCTTTTAAATTATTCTTGTGGGCTTCATTGGGTTCTTAGGCATAGTTTATCTTCATTTTGTTGGAGTCTGGATCTGAGTATCTGTTTTCTTCATTCCCCTCTGGTTCCTGCATTAATTTCTTGCTGTGGAGAAACTGGTTTCCCTGTTTTTTCTGTCTTCCCGTCATTGTCCTTGGTGTTGTTACTCTCCCTGTACTGTGTGCAGTTAAGTATTTTCTAGCTTGTAATAATAACAATGGTAATATTTAGAATGGAAGGGTGAGAGTAGATGGAAAGTAAGAAGTAAAGAAAAGGGAAAAACAAATAAACAGACAAGTAGGAGAAAACAAAAGAAGGAATCAAACAAGAAAGTTTCAAAGGTATAAACAGGGAGCGTTAGTGTACTAATTGACAGTAAGCTGAACAGGCATTAGAGAGAGAGAAGGTTGAAAATAAAAAATAAAAAGAATAAAGATAAGAATAAAAATAAAAAATAAGTAAATGAAAGAAATTCATATGTATATATATAAATAAAATAAAACAAAATGAAATATAGATAAAAAAAAGAACCATCAAGTTCAAATGCAATGAAGTTTCAGTCTTAATAATTTTGGTGTCCATCTCAGTCTCCACTCCTGGAGATGGTACCTCAGATGTTGTTCTGTAGTTGTCTCATCAAAGGGGACACATAAAGTAGAACAAAACTGCACACACACACAAAAAAAAAAAAACCCACAAAGTGTCCTAAGTTCAAATGCAATACAGTTTCAGTAAGTTTTACAGCATGCAGGTATCGTTTGGTTGTTTTCTCATCAAAGGTGGGGAGAGAGGAAAAAAAAAAAATATGAGTCTGGCGGCAGTTCTGTGAATGGTACCTGCAACTGTGGCTTGCCTGCTCACTGCTGTCAGCCTGCTGTTGCTGGAGGCGTTATTTATGCAGATCTCAGGTGTGAGCTTAGCACTCACCTGGCCACACAGGCTTTGTTTACTCTGAGTTCTCCTGTGGGCAAGCCTCTGCTACAAACTTTCCCCTTTCCAAACACACTCGGGGATGTGACACTGCACCCACTTTCTCAGGCCTATGTGTTTGTTTACAGCTCACGTGGGAAGTGGGTCTTCCCCTCTCTCCTGTGGAGTTTTCCTCCCACAGCTGCTTTTACAAGATTTCCCGCTCCTGATTACTGGGCTGTGCTGCTGCTCCTGCCAGCCGCCATGTTTGTTTATAGCTCACATGGGAGGTGGGTCTTCCCCTCTCTCCTGTGGAGTTTTCCTCCCTCCGCCACTCTCACAAGCTTTCCCATTCCTGGTTGCTGGGTGTGCGCCCCCGCTCCCACCAGAGTCTCCCAGCCTGCCCTGCTTGTTTATTTACAGTTCTGGGAAGGATTCCCTTCCCCCAGTCTTTGATGCTCAGTGTGCCCCACACTCTTTCCCATGTGTCTTTATTGTTCTTATTGCTTATTACTCAGCTTCTCTTTTTTCCCCGGGTGGAGGTTGGTCTGTCCAGGGGGCTATGCTGCTCTGGCCCAGGGTTGTCTGTGGGAGTACTGCGGTACTGCTAAGCTCCCCTTGTCCTTGTCTTCCCAAGCCATCTGGGCACAGGTGACTGGCAGCCCAGGGGCCCTCCTGGTTTCTCCTTTTAACGTGAAGTGGAGATACTCTGCGCTGGCTGGAGGTGTGGAGGAGTCAAAGTTTTTCCTCTTCTTGGTGGTTTTGCCTGCAAAGTGTGTCTCCAGCATCTCTCCAAGATTTCACTATAGGAGGCAAGCTTTCTGCTTCCTCCCTCTAGCCACCATCTTGGAATCTTCCTCTATTTCTATTTCTTACTCATTGAGATTCTTCCTGAATCCTAATATATATTAAATAATTGGGAAAACCATAATAACTTTTAAATTTCCAATAAGTTCTACTACCCAGACAACATTTTTCATTTGAATCTTTGCTATATAGTTATACATGCCTTGTCAGGTGTATGAATACTCCTACCTGTGTCCTTAATACAATATATAAAATATCTGGAAGAAATGGTGCTGTATGAATGTGTCTCAAAGAAAATATAAATTGACTTTATTTCTTTTAATATCTATCTTTCACAATAGGGAATGAATGATTTAGAAGGAGGAGTACTCACTTTGCCAAGGTCCAAAAGCAAGTTGACATATTAGAAGAAACTATAAGGATGAGGCCACATGAAATAGAAGAGATACAAAGATGAACATCTGATCAATTTATTTTATTTCTTCCTCTGTCTTAAGATTCAATTCAGATTCAATGGTCATTAAGGACAGTTTGATAATATTTTTATATATGGAGTACAATGGCATGGTATGGTGATAACATTCATACATATCAAAATTTTTTGTTCCTGGCAAGTGAACAAAAACTTGGTTGATTATGAAATTTTGTCCTGCAGTACTCTTTGTCAGTAATCAGTAAGTGTTAAGTTTTTCCTTTTCACATTAAGGCCCTAAGAAGTTTGATTTCAGCCCAACAATTTCTCATTAATAATTATTTTCTTATTTCTAAACTAAAATATTGATAAGAATGTGTCTTACTGTGCAAGCTTCATCATTAATTTGTCAATGATTCCTTTGTATAGAATGTCTCCTAAAAATGTTTTTGATGCTTTGATAATGTTCCTTCCACTTATTTCTTTATGCCTGTAGGACTTAAATTATCACATGCATATCCCTGGACCAAATCTCTTCTGTGATTCCCTCTTACACTCTATTTCTCAGTATTTCTGCTCTTTAGTTAGACATGTTTCATCTCTTGGGCACACTCCTTGTCTCAGGTAAGTTTCACTAGCCACACTGCCTTAAATTAATCCATTTGGGTATAGTTTTTATTTTTTATTTTATTTTTTAATTTTTATTTTATTCATATAAGCATACAATAAATGGGTCATTTCTCCCCCCTTGCCTCCATCCCCTCCCTTACCCCATACCACTCCCTTCCTTACCCTCCCTTACCTCTTGCTACCAAGCAGAAACTACTCTGCCCTTATCTCTAATTTTGTTGAAGAGAGAGTATAAGCAATAACAAGAAGGAACAAGGGTTTTTTCTAGTTGAGATAAGGATAGCTATACAGGGAGTTGACTCGCACTGATTTCCTGTGCATGTGTATTACTTTCTAAGTTAATTCTTCTTGAACTAACCTTTTCTCTAGTTCCTGGTCCTTCTCCTATTGGCCTCAGTTGCTTTAAAGTATATGCTTTAGTTTCTGTGCGTTGAGGGCAACAAATGCTATCTAGTTTTTTAGGTGTCTTACCTATCCTTACCCCTCCCTTGTGTGCTCTCAATTTATCATGTGATCAAAGTCCAATCCCCTTGTTGTGTTTGCCCTTGATCTTATGTCTGCATATGAGGGAGAACATATGATTTTTTGGTCTTTTGGGCCAGGCTAACCTCACTCAGAATGATGTTTTCCAATTCCATCCATTTACCTGTGAATGATAACATTTCTTTCTTCTTCATGGCTGCATAAAATTCCAATGTGTATAGATACCACAGTTTCTTAATCCATTTGTCAGTGGTGGGGCATCTTGGCTGTTTCCATAACTTGGCTACTGTGAATAGTGCCGCAATAAACATGGATGTGCAGCTGCCTCTGGAGTAACCTGTGTCAAAGTCTTTTGGGTATATCCCCAAGAGTGGTATTGCTGGATCATATGGTAGATCAATGTTTAGCTTTTTAAGCAGCCTCCAAATTTTTTTCCAGAGTAGTTGTATGAGTTTACATTCCCACCAGCAGTGTAAGCTGGTTCCTTTTGCCCCACATCCTCACCTACACCTGTTGTTACTGGTGTTGCTATTGATGGCTATTCTACCAGGGGTGAGGTAGAATCTTAGTATGGTTTTAATCTGCATTTCCATTATTGCTAGAGATGGTGAGCATTTTTTCATGTGGTTTTTGGCCATTTGAATTTCTTCTTTTGAGAAAGTTCTGTTTAGTTCACTTGCCCATTTCTTTATTGGTTCATTAATTTTGGGAGAATTTAGTTTTATAAGTTCCCTATATATTCTGGTTTTCAGTCATTTGTCTGATGTGTAGCTGGCAAATATTTTCTCCTACTCTGTGGGTGTTCTCTTCAGTTTAGAGATCATTTCTTTTGTTGAGAAGAAGTTTTTAGTTTTATGAAGTCCCATTTATCTATGCTATCTCTTAGTTGCTGAGCTGCTGGGGTTCCATTGAGAAAGTTCTTGCCTATACCTATTAATTCCAGTGTATTTCCTACTCTTTCCTGTACCAACTTTAGAGTTTGGGATATGATATTAACATCTTTGATCCATTTTGAGTTAATATTGGTATAGGGTGATATACATGGATCTAGTTTCAGTTTTTTGCAGACTGCTAACCAGTTTTCCCAGCAGTTTTTGTTGAGGAGGCTGTCTTTCTCCATCGTATATTTTTAGCACCTTTATCAAAGACAAGTTGTTTATAGTTGTGTGGCTTCGTGTTTGGATCCTCTATTCTGTTCCACTGGTCTTCATGTCTGTGTTTCTGCCAGTACCAGGCTGTTTTTATTGTTATTGCTTTGTAATATAGTTTGATGTTGGGTATCGTGATACCTCCAGCATTGTTCTTTTGACTGAGTATTGCCTTGGCTATTCGTGGCCTCTTGTGTTTCCATATAAATCTAATGGTAGATTATTCAATCTCTTTAATGAATGTCATTGGAATTTGATGGGAATTACAGTAAACATGTAGATTACTTTTGGGAGTATAGACATTTTTACTATGTTGATTCTACCAATCCATGAGCATGGAAGATCTCTCCACTTTCTATAGTCTTCCTCAATCTCTTTCTTCAGAAGTTTATAGTTTTCCTTGTAAAGGTCATTCACATGTTTTGTTAAGTTTACACCTAGGTATTTGATTTTTTTTGAGGCTATTGTAAATGAAATTGTTTTCATATATTCTTTCTCAGTTTGTTCATTATTAGTGTAGAGAAATGTGAATGATTTTTCTATATTGATTTTATATCCTGCTACCTTGCTGTAGCTATTGATGGTGTCTAGGACCTTTTGAGTAGAGTTTTTTGTATCTTTAAGGTATAGGATCATATCATATGTAAATAGGGATATTTTGACAGTTTCTTTACCTATTTGTATTCTTTTATTCCTTCTTCTTGTCTCATTGCTCTGGCTAGGAATTCCAGTACTATGTTGAATAGGAGTGGAGATAGTGGGCATCCTTGTCTGGTTCCTGATTTTAGAGGCAATGGTTTCAGTTTTTCTCTGTTAAGTATAATGCTGGCTGTAGGTTTGTCATATACAGCTTTTATAATGTTGAGGTAGTTTCCTTCTATTCCTAGTTTTCTTAGAGCTTTAATCATGAAGTGGTGTTGGATCTTATCAAAGGCTTTTTCTGCATGTATTGAGATGATCAAAGGGTTTTTGTCCTTGTTTCTGTTAATGTGGCTTATTACGTTTATTGATTTTCGTATGTTGAACCCCCCCTGCATTCCTGGGATGAAGCCTACTTGGTCTTGGTGAGTGATCTTTTTGATGTGTTGTTGAATTTGGTTTGCCATTATTTTGTTGAGGATTTTTGCATCAATGTTCTTTAAGGAGATTGGCCTATAGTTCTCCTTTTTGGAGGTGTCTTTGTCTGGTTTTGGGATAAGTGTAATACTGGCTTCATAAAATGTGTTTGGCAATTTTCCTTCCCTTTCTATTTCATGGAACAGTTTAAGGAGGGTTGGTATCAGTTCTTCTTTAAAGGTCCTATAGAATTCAGCAGAGAATCCATCAGGTCCTGGACTTTTCTTTTTGGGGAGAGTCTTGATTTCAGCTTCAATTTCATTTTGTGTTATAGATGTATTCCAGTGACTAATATCCTCTTGGTTCAGTTTTGGATGATCATATGTATCTAGAAATCTGTCCATTTCTTTAAGATTTTCAAATTTATTTGAATATAGGTTCTCGAAGTAGTCTCTGATGATTTCCTGGACTTCCATGTTGTTCGTTGTTATCTCCCCTTTTGCATTCCTGATTCTACTAATTTGGGTTTTTTCTTTCCTCATTTTAGTCAGGTTTGCCAGGGGTCTATCGATCTTGTTTATTTTTTCCAAGAACCAACTTTTTGTTTCATTTTTGTCTTCCCAAGTAGTCTGGGAGCTGGTGTCTGGTGGCCCAGGAGCCCTCCTGGTTTCTCCATTTATGGTGAAGTGGGTAATGCTATGCATGGGCTTGGGATGTGGAGGAGTCAAAGTTTTGCCTCTTCTTGGTGTTTTTTTTTCCTGTAAAGTTTATCTCTAGCATCTCTCCAAGATTTTACTTTAAGAAGCACGCTTTATGCTTCCTCCATTTAGTCACCATTTTGGAATTTCCTGGGTATAGTTTTTAATTTAGAAATTGAATTTTACCCTTTTTATTCTCTTGCTTAAGTCCTGCTTAAATCCTCCGTCCTCGTGGTAGTCATCTCTGACACATCCTCTGCCCCCACTATTTTTTCCAGGAAGCATTCTCAGTTTCATTTTTGAAACTTTCAGCCTCCAATATCTGCATATATAAATCTAATATATAGATACAGTCAGTTCAAAAGTTTGTTCACATTTATACTCAGATGAGAAAACAAAATGAAACCGTGTTAATTTCTTCTTCTGTACACAACCCAAAAATAAAGAAGACATGAGACTAAAATGAAATTAAAATTAATTTGAGTATTATCTACAAAACATCCTTCAGTTTAATCAGTCTATTTAGGTTTAAAATAGTTTGTATGAAAAATAATTATTGAATTCAAATTTGTGAGTTTTTTTCCAAGCACTCAGATTTCCTCTCCCTAACTGACGTAAAGTCTAAGTTCAAGGATTTCATGTTTTATCATAAATAATTTGCCTTCAACACATCCCTCATATGTTTTACTACCTAAGAATAATCTAATTGTGTATAAGTGCATAGTAGTGTTTCTGTGTGTGAAAGACCCTTCTTAACCTCTGTCTCAAATTTCTCTAGCTCCTATTCTTCTTCCCCTTTGTTTTTGTTTTTTGTTTTCTTGGCAGTAATGTGGTTTGAACTCAGGGTCCCTCAATTGCTAGGCAATGCCCCCAGCCCTTTTTAGTTATTTCTTTAGATATAGTTTTGCCCTTTTTGCCCAGGTAATGCCTCATACCACAATCCTCCTACCTATGCATTCCACATAGCTGGGTATGATAGGCATGTGCCACCATGCCCAGCTTGTTTTGTTGAGATGGGGCTTTCACTAACTATCTACCTGGGCTGGACTTGAATCATGATTCTTATAGTCTTTGCCTCCCAGGTAGCTTATGTGCCACCAGTATTGTGGTTATCCTGTTCCTTTCTTTAGACCCGCTTTTCACATGCAATTCTGAGGTCACTTTTCAGGACTTTTCTTATACGGCATTTACTAATTTCATCTTTACTCTTTCATGATTTCCTTTTATAATAATTCTAAAATGATGGACATAAACTTTTGTGTTCAACACATTAATGAGATTTTCCTCATCCACCTACTCATTCATCTTTCATGTCATTCTGATTTTTTTCTATCGGTGACACAATTTCTTCAGTTTATTTAAGTAAATTAACTATAGACTATTTTAGTTTTCTTCTGGGTCATTATATATTTCCTTTTGTGTCTTAATTGCACATTGCTTCTTCCATAGTGCATATTGTAGATGCTTGGTTGCCATCCATTAGAAAGTAAAAAAGTAGACTGTATAAATATTGAAAGTGAAAGTTACCTTTGCTAATTTGGAAATAAGATGCTGTCTTTGCCATATTATTTTCTGCAATGGGAACTCTGACTGAGAGGTTATTATGAACAAGATGGAATTTTAAAGTGGCAGGTTTATGTTAAGGTGCAGGAAATTAGAACAGTTATGAAAGTGTGAATCTTTGAATGAAAAATTTTGTGCAATATGCCAAAACTGTGCAATAGAAGCTCCAGGCTTAATCAGATAGAGCATTCTATTTCTTGTTTTTTTTTTTTTTTATTTAAGTTTTGTTAATGCCAGCTACCCATGCTCTGTGCCCTGAAGTGGGAAGAGAATACTACAGCTCTGAGTAGTCTAATTGTTTTATGAATTAATCTTCAGTTAATCTTTTACTGAACTTTGTTTCTACATATGTCATGTACTCACTGAATCCAGGTGGAATTTTTATAGATGGGAGAGATTTCTACTTTTCTGGCCTGCTTACGATATGTTATACATTCAAGTCACTCTCTGCTTCATTTCTCAACACAGCCTAGCCAATTTGGTATTTCAGAAATTTGCTTTTGAGATGGATTTATTATATTTTGTAATTAGGAATTTGATATAAGGGAGATGGGATAAGAAGTAAATGTGTTAACTCAATGAGCCATTTTAGCTGGAAATGTTATATAATATCATATTTTTAAATTCCAAAATATGTTTTTCTTGTATCATTGCATTTTAAATAATTATATTTTTGTGTTGCATATGCACTGTTTTCTCAAATTCATCTGTGAATATAAATTTAAGGGTTTTAAAATTTTCCAGGTTTTATTCTATTTCGTGAATTACGCAATTCAACTCAGATTTTTTCTGTTCTTTTGTTTTGAAATGATTTCAATTTTTTAAAAAAGTTTCTGGAAAATTTCATAATCTTTAGGGAAAGTTGTCAAATGTTTATATAAATATTTACAACTTATCCTCTTCCTTGCTTCTCCTTTCTCTCACCTGTGTGTGTAATTTTTTCTGAATTATTTTAAAGTCTATGGAGACACCTCTTCATACCCCTCTTCTATTGTATTCAATGTGTTTAATCATTTGCTAAAGGCTTTATTGTATAATACATGGTTCAGAATTGCAAAGCCATGAATTGATAAAAGATAGAGGTAAAGTAATTGACCTACAGTTCATTACTGGTTAATCATTGTTTTCTTTTTAAAGGAAAATTCACAAACAACTAAATATACAAATCTTAAACATACAACTTAATGACTTTGAATAGTGTATACATATATATAACCTGATCTTAAGATATACAGCACTTCTGGTTCATAAAATTGTACTGTCATGCCTCTTGATCAGTCTTCTTTCCCAGAGGAAACAACTTTGGTAATTTTTCACATTTACATGTTAGTCTTTCCTGTCTTAGCACTTCAGGTAAATTATATTTTACTTTACTGAAATCAGATTACTCTTTTATGTAGTTGCTTTTACCTGAATTTTTTGTCAGATCATTCCACATGGCTTTTTATAACAATTGTGTATTCTATTTTTACTGCTGAGTGGTATACTGTTGTTTGCATATATTATAAAATGCTTGTGCACGGTCTAATAGACAGCCATGTTTCTTGACATTTACATTTTGGAGATTTATCGATAAAAATGTTGAGATATTTAGTTTGCTTACATATATTGGTATTGTCTTTGGCAGAAGCCCATGGGTTTCTTGTTCATAGGTTAAGTGCATTTTCAACTTTATTAGAAATAGAATTTTTTAAAATAGTGTTATAATTTTTTTAAAATACATCTATGATGAGTGAGATTTTGGTTGCTTAGTTCCTATTCTAATATTCATAGTGTTAACTCATTTTAGATTTGACACTCAGTGGCTGCGTATTGGCAGCTGAATATGACTCTAATTTGAATTTTTTCCAGGACTACTTAGGTCAAGCATTGTTTATATGCTCAATATGCTCATACATATTTTATAAAATATGTTTTATTGGGCTATTTGTTATTTTTGAATCAAAGAGGTCTTTTTATATTCTGGATATAAGTCCATGCTTAAATATAGTTTGACTATATTTTATCCCAGTTTGTGTCTTGCCTTTTAATTTGAATGAAGATGAGAACATTTTAATTTATAATAAATTCTAATTTATCATTATTTTTAAGGTTTAGTTTTTTGAGGATCTGTCCCAGAACTCATTACTTTCTTCTATTTGCCACTGGAATATATATGTTGGTCTGTTTCTGAAAATCTCTATTGTGTTCCAGTAACTCATTTTATTTTCCTTAGTCAATGCCATATTGTCTTATTCATTTTTAAATTTCAGTGGCTTTAAGTTCATGGGATCCTGCTGCTTCTCCTTCTCTTCCTTTTATTTTTCTTCAATTTTGTTTTGTCTGCATAATGTTCTTTGTAGTTCCATACAGATTTTAGTACAACTCTTTAATTTTTACTTTTAAAGGCCAGTTGGGTATATAATTGAGAATTTGATATATTATCAGGTAAATTTGGTAATAATTGATATCTTAATGAACAATTTGTCTGATTCTATAAGCATTGCTTAACTCTTCATTTGTTTAGATGTTCTTTAATTTTCTTACCGATACTCCTAAGATGATTTTAGTATTTTGATGGGTATTTTTTTAAAAAGTCATTTTTCTGTTTCATATTCTTCATTTTATCCAAATATGTAATTGATATATGTATTCCATGAATCTTGCTTATTCACTTACTTGTCATAACAGTGGTTTTTTTAGAGTTTGGGGGATTTTTATGTCAGCAATTATATCACCAGCAAGTAAAACCAGGTAAACTTTCTCCCTTGCAATATCTGGTTAGGCTCAGGATTCAATTCCAACGCTTTTTTCTCTTGAATTTCTTCACATTCTCCTGCTCTCCACAGGTCTAAGACTTTCTGATTGTGTACTGGACATTTTAAATGCTCTATTGTACAGCATGTGGATTTTGTTATACATCCTTGAAGAATGCTGGTTTTTTGTTCATTTGCTCAGTCAGCTCTTTTTTATTGTTGTTCCACTAAGCAATTATTTACAACTCTGCCAACTTTGCTATGAAAAGCAGCTGGATCTCTTCTCTTTTACCCCCTAGATACTTATTGCCACCAGAACTATTGAATATTCTCCACATATACGTAGTTCAGTTGTTAGACAAGGATTAGGGCAAAGCTTAAATATAAATTTTGAGTCTCTACCTTCCATGACTCTCTTCTCTCCCTGATTTTATTCTTACCTATTGGATGTTCTTGGGAAAACAAATTCTTTCTTTCATCTTTTTTCCTCTACAAAATCAGAGAACAGGAGGGCAGAACAGGTCCTGCCCAAGGGATAGTGGTGATTAGTACCAGTGGAAAGGGGGAGATGGCAAGGAAATGGGGTAGGAGGGTGACTACAGTGCAAACACTGTGTACATATGTATATAAATGTAAAAATGATATCAGTTGAAAAACCATATTATACAATGTATTATTTGTCATGGTACCTGGAAAAGTGAGATATTCTTATTGACTGGCATATATTTGATACTGAATAAATTCTTGGTTTAAAAAAGCAAGATAAGAAATTCTATATGCAGGATAGTCAGAACCTAACTAGAATTCTGAAATTGCTACTTCTTGGTTGCATATGTTTTAGCGAGTTACGTAAAACAGCTAGAACCCACTTGTTTTATGTAGAAAGTTTTGAATATTTAATGATGAGATGCTTAAATTTCTTGCAATATTTTCTTTTCAGATGCTAAAATGGTCTTATTTTAATCTGTTCCCTTGCAAATCACCTCAAAGTGAGAAGAACAGGAAAAACAACAAAATGAAAAGACGTAGGGATTATTAACAACTTGAACTGTGGGTAATTATGTGCACCCATGTTATTTACAAGGGAATGAACTGATATATAAAAATTATTTAGAAATTCACACACAAAAAAACTGGAGATGGGGAGAGAACCCCGACAAGATAACCATACACCTATTTCTATAAACCTACAGCAGAGCCATTTATTTACCTTCAAGACAAATGTTTGCTGTGTGGGGTACATTGTGGCATTTACAAAAGTTCTTACAATGTATCAAATATATCATATTTGGATTCATACCTCTCCCATTTCTGGAATAGTTTCTTTCTGCTACTTCCTCTTGTGAGGAAGAGTGTGTTCTATGGCAGAATTTAACTTACCTTACTTACCATAATTGTATTACCTTTGAGAGGAACACAAGCAAAAAGTTAAATTTTATCTAATATTTTCCCCTTTAAGAATCTTCTCATTTTTACTATTTTCAGTCATTTCTTTGCCTTCAAATAATTGTTTTTAAATCTTTTATTTACAGTTTATGATTGTCATCAATTGGTGGGCTGGTCTAATGCAAGCTACATTGGCATTACTAAAATTATTCCTGCTGCTTCTACATTTGAATTTTGCCTTAATTCTTTTCCCAAATATTTGATTCCTTTGGCCACATTTTCCTGTTTGGAATTAGTTGAAGAGAAGTGGTCCCAAAAGATATGTTGACTCTGAGGTCATGAATATAGTGTTATTAGGGTAATAGATATTTGCAGATAAACTTAAGGATTTTGAAATGACCATTCTGCATTATCCAGATGTGTTCAAAATTTAATGAGAAATGTGTAATGACATTTCTGCTTGTTTGAGACAAAGTAGCTACACAGGAAGTTTCCTTGTTATATTTCCATTTCCATTTTTTTCTTTTTTCTGCAAATAGTCACATATAAAATATTAGAAAAATTTCTATAGGAATTAAAGTAATATTTATGGGTATTAGTTCATAATTGAATATCATGGGAAATGTGTTTTATGTGAGTAATAATGGTACCACATAGCAAAGAACAGTAAAATATTTGTCCTTTGTTAACAAAAGAAGGAAATATTTTTCCACATATTCTACCTACTATCTTTATGCTATGATAACTAGAAAAAGCCACCTAATATATTGTGCACTGTATCTCACCATCAATTATACTGCTAAAAACGTATAAATTCTATCTTGTCACATTAAATCTGCACTGGAAATGCTGGTACATTTCAAGAAATTATTTAACATTTTATTATATAAAATATTGTAATAAAACAAGGTTTACCATCATTTCTGTGACCTGCTAACTAAATATTGACTGAGTTAAATGTTGTAACATTAACTGTATTGAAAAAGGTTTTCAAATTTTTTATGGTACAAAGAGGCATTCCATGCTTCGTGAATTTTGAATAAATCAATATAACACAGCCATAGCTCAGGATCCCAGATAATATCTGTGAGTCATACAGTGAGGCTTCCACCTGTTCATACTATTTTAACTCTAAAAAATGTAAATTCAATGAACAACCTTAAAAAGTAAAAATAAAATGTTAAATGGAAATGAAGAAATAATAACCTTGGTCATTTCTTTAAAGTAGTTATGTAAAAATGCCAATACTACAGTAGTATAATTTAAAGAGAAAAGAAAGCTTTTTATACTTGTATTAAGCCACTAAATAGTTGGTTTCTGTTGTTTAGAGTTTCTGTTGATGAGAATGAGTGATTGAAGGCTTTACTTAAGAGTATTTTTATCAAAAAACTCATTATGAAAAATTATTTAATTAGTACTAAAAACTGTTCCTCCTTCCCTCATAATAACAATAATACTATTACAGCAAAACTTACTAAGGTATAATGACAGATTTGGTAATTCTGTTTAAATTGTGTGGAATCAAAGTGAGTGACATTTACCATCTGGCTTTTTCTTTAATCCTGTCTCTAATCTAGACCTTATTGAGGCCAGGAAAAAAGTCTTTGTGAAAAGTAGATTTTCCATAGGCCTCCCATCATAATTTTAAACTGTGATAATTTTCAAGAATGTAGCAAACCTCTACAAATAAAAAAACTCTCATTATTTTTAGAGACCATCCTTTAAATGTTCATTTTACCAGGGTATGCACGAAAAAAAAATCAAGGAAAGCATTCTATATTCAAATATATAAAAGTTCACCCTGTGCCCTTGTCTACACATGTGTTTTTTCCCAAATATTTATTTTGCCTTTACTGTATTAATTCCTGGTCAGCTTATTAATGTTGTTAGGCTTATTATTTAAAAAATAGCTACAGAGTAATGTACAGTGTAAACTATTACTATCTTAGTTTTAATTATAGTGCAAAACTTACCATTTTGATAATTTTATTATAAAAAATGATCAAGGAGGAAAGGGTGAAAAGGCAGAAGAACAGGAGGAAGAAAGGAAAGAAGGAAGGAAGGAAGAGTAGGAGGAAGGAAGAACAAGAGGAAGGAAGGAAGGAAGAGAGGGAGGGAGGGAGACGGGAAAGGGAGGAAGGAAGGGAGAGAGGAATGATTTGTGAGAAATAGGGAACACCACTTATAAACAGCTTAAACTCACTTTGGGGGTATATCCACATGCCTATCTCCTTGTTAAAAAAGAAGAATATTATTCACATACCATTTCCCCAAGACTTAAGTTATGTTGCCTAAAAGACTCCAAGTGATTATTACTAACACTGGGTTAACAAAAAAGAATGACTTGAGAAGGAGAGTTATCAATACCTTTTTGATTCTGCTTTAGTGCTGTTAGAATCAGTTTTAAAATTTTAAGTGTGTGTGAGTGTGTTCTATGTGCTTCTGCTTCAAATGATTTTCTTTGTGCCTGAAAGGGAATATGAGAGTACGCTCTGGTGCGTTTTAAATCACCATACTATTAAAATATGATATTTCACAAAGGTCTGTTCACAAATGTGTGTTGCTGGAGTTTTAATCAGTTTTTCTGAAGATATAAATTTGATCAGTGTAAACTGTTTTGAGTCCCTTATACAGCACAGAGATGCTGCCTATGATCACTGAATGTTGAGAAGACATCAGCATTGTTCCTTCATCACCAGGCTTCCCCATGGTATCTGAGAGACATGATCATCTTATACTCTAATCTTTCCTTGATGTTTTCTCCTAACAAGATCAAACCAGTGTCCTCACAAAACTTTTTTGGAAAATAAGCACATAAATACTATCTTCAATACACTGAGACTGATAGTCAAACAAATATTTCTACCTCCCAATCACTAGCAAGCTGTACCCTTCAATTTTCATTGCATTTTAATTGTCAAATTTGCCTTTAACTCATACATTCAAAAATTTTCATTTTAAGATATACAAAATATAGTATAAAGAAATTCTTAACTTATCTATTCTTAGACATGTTTCTAGACCTATAGTCTTAAGTAATTTAATTAAGCTTCTGTAATATATTCCTTTCCTGTGAAACTGCTGTGACAGATCTCACACACAGATACTCAATATCAAATGTTTTTCAAAGTGTGGTGAGAGGACATTTCGTGAATTCCCTGTTTAGTCAATTTTGTGTTAGTGTCAAATACCTGATAGAAAAATTAAAAGGAAAGATTTATTTGGGCTCACAGTTTCAGAGGTTTTGTTCCACAGTCAGCTGGTTTCATTACTTTGTGTCTAAGGCGAGGCTGAACATCACAGTAACAGGACCATGTTGAGAAAGAGGCTGCTCACCTCATACAGCACAGACAGCAGAGAGGAAGGGATTGAGGGCCAAGTATAATTTTCAAAGGCACACCCCCAGTGCCCTATTTCCTAATATTTCCACCACTTCCCAAAAATATAGCACCACCAGCTGCAGATCAAGCATTCAGTACATTAGCCTGTGGGACACACTTCATACTGAAACCACAACATTTTTCCTTTCAGACAATATATCTGTGTGACAATGGTCTTTCTTCAACTATTTATTATAAAGCATGATGTCATACTAGATTGAATACAGAAGAATAGTCACAAAAAATTAGCTACTTTTAAAATTAAACTTAATTTTAAAAAATACAAAACTTTACAACTCTTTTTACTAATATTTGGCTTTGAAAATACAGATATTTTAAATTTAAGAACATTATTTATAATAATAGCTAAAAGCTCAATATCATTATTCATAAAAGAATAAATATTTTTAACATTTCTGCTTAACTTCTAGTTTGATATACATCAAGAAATATGAAACACATAAACAAAAACAATTTGAGGTTACTCAAAAATGCATTCTATAGGGATCCTGATTCCAAAAAGTTACAGTTCCTGAGCTCAAACATTCATTTTAGTATTTTTGCTGTCAAGGGCTCACACCTTTTGTTTTTTCTTTTGAGAAGGAAGAAACCATTTTATTAACTCTAAATATTGTGAAATAAACCTATTTGCTTTGTGTGTGTGTGTGTGGTTTATTCATATGTGCATACAATGTTTGAGTCATTTCTCCCTTCCCCTACCCCCTCCCTTACCACCTACCCCGCCTCCTCCCTCTCCCCCTCACCCCCTCAATACCTGGCAGAAACTATTTTGCCCTTATCTCTAATTTTGTTGAAGAGAGAGTAGAAGCAATAATAGGAAGGAACAAGTGTTTTTTCTGGTTGAGATAAGGATAGCTATACAGGGAGTTGACTCACATTATTTCCTGTGCGTGTGTGTTACATTCTAGGTTAATTCTTTTTGAATTAAAGATTAGTCTTTTCTCTAGTTCCTGGTCCCCTTCTCCTATTGGCCTCAGTTGCTTTTAAGAAATCTGCTTTAGTTTCGTTGAGGGAAACAAATGCTATCTAGTTTTTTAGGTGTCCTACCTATCCTCGTATCTCCCTTGTGTGCTCTCGCTTTTATCTTGTGATCAAAATACAATCATCTTGTTGTGTTTGCCCTTGATCTAATGTCAGCATATGAGGGAGAACATACGATTTTTGGTCTTTTGGGCCAGGCTAACCTCACTCAGAATGATGTTCTCTAATTCCATCCATTTATCAGCGAATGATAACATTTCATTCTTCTTCATGGCTGCATAAAATTCCATTGTGTATAGATACCACATTTTGTTGATCCATTTGTCAGTAGTGGGGCATCTTGGTTGTTTCCATAACTTGGCTATTGTGAATAGTGCTGCAATAAACATGGGTGTGCAGGTGCCTCTGGAGTAACCTGTACCAAGTCTTTTGGGTATATCCCCAAGAGTGGTATTGCTGGATCATATGGTAGATCAAAGTTTAGCTTTTTAAGTAAAAGGCTCACACCTTAATTTGCTTAAGAAACATAGTCATGAGGACAGAATGACACATTGGAGGTACAGAGGTTTATAGTAATGCAATGCTTTTTCTCCATTGTCTTGGCAACATTCACCACAGTCTGTTAGATGCAAGTAGGTAGATTTTTCAATTATTTTGATGATAAAAAGGATAAAAGTTAAACAGAATAACTAGGTTGCCAAGACTGCCCACTGGTAGGTAACATTGTTGAAATGAAAGTTAAGGCCCACTGGCCTTACACTATAAAACTTCTCAATAATCCTACAATTCAATAAAAGGCTCAATCACAAAATTGCTTCCCATTACACTCCCAAAGTTAAAGTTTACATCTATAAAGATAAATACCTAATGGGAAATCTACTTTCTCATTTTCAATATGGATTATTTACTAATAAACAAACAAATGAAAAGAAAGCAAAACACATGTCTCAAAAGATTTAATGTTTGCCTAAAACATTCATTTTGTAACTTCTTGCTGACAGTTTGTCCACACATAATAAATTATTTATGGGCTGCCATTCCTTGCTTAAAAAGTTCAGTGATTTGCAAATTCTTTAATAAGGTTGAAAACCACATCTCTGCTATTGATCTACTTTTTTGTCAATTTCTATCTCTTTCCATTCATTTTTCCAGCCACATTGGACTTCCTAGTTCTCCAAGCCATTTTTGCCTTAGGATCTTTATGTTACACCGTTACATTGCATGCCATGACTTTTCACTTCCTTTGCTGTGTGAGTTCATTATCCCATTTAGATTTCTACTCAAATGTTACCTTTTACTGGTCACCCAGTAAAAGGCTATATAATCTATTTCATAGAATTTACAATTATCTGATATCATTTGCTCTTTTTCATTGTCCATCCCTTCCCAGCAAAATATACATGCTATACATGCAACACATACAATTTTGATCACTGCATTGAAGCAGTGTCTGATGTAGGGTAAACAAAAAAGTTTGTCTAATTAATATTATATGACTGACTGTTAAAATCCAAGTTCTGAAAGTGGGAAAGAAAAGTTGTTTTTCTAGTTTATAGTAATTTTGAATTTATTTCTGTTATATATTGACAAATTATATTTGTGTATATTTATGGGGCATAAAGACATGTTATGATTTTTAATATAATATGGATTAACATATTCTTATACAATTTTAACTATTACACCTCAAATGTTTAATTTTAATTGCATTATGATTCTGAAAAATGGCGTATATCATCACAGAACTGAGCAATTTGAAATACTTTATCTATCATTTAAGAAAAAATACTATATTTTCCAATTTAAGACTGAGGGGAAAATGTTCACATACTATGAAAAATCCTATTTTTTTAATGAGTCATCATGTCTAAATTATAGTATCATAACATATTACCTTAAGAATAGTTTTGTTAGCTTGAACACAGTAGTGAGCGATCTTTTCTATATCATGCCGTCAATGGCACTAGTAGACACTAATATGTAATTATTTGAATCAAACTTTAGAAACAAGCATTTTTAGCAATTTTTCAATATTGCTATTTTGTGTTGAGTCCCAGATGTCAGAAGAGTTGAAAACATGTTTATTTTGGTCTCTTGGTCCTTCAAGATTTTTTTGACTCAGTACCTTCCTCATCTTTCGTGGATATGTATTTAGCCTCTTTGAGTGAACAGCTTTGAGGAACAGCAATCTGCATACTTCTAAAACAAATGATTTGGCCACCTGCACTTTTGGAAAAGTTAAAAAAAGTCTATAGAAAGATTTCTAAGGGAAGAATTATCAATAAATAATATATTAAAGATCTTGGATCTCTGAGGAATATCTCATTAAGGTGCAAGTTCTTACATTTACAGAGAAATAGAAATGAAGTGATCGTTTTTACTTACAAATTTAACAGAAAAGCACTTGGGAAAGTTTAATATGATTCCTATTTCAAAAGAAATTGTACAATATACTTTGTAAATTCCCAAACAGTGTTTTCAAATTAGTTTGAATTCTCAACATTTCTGTCTCCCTTCACCCTTCCTTTCCCCTCCATGTCTTGGCAGGTCTCAATGCACATTGGCTATTAGAGGCTCCAGGTTATTCCATTAATTATTGCTTCACCCAGAGTCCTCCAAGCATGTTTAAATGCAACACAGTCTGAGAAACTATGATTTGTATGTTAACACAAGGTTAATGGATTAGAATATGATGCCACTGCCTAAATTTAGGAGTTACTTCTTCAAAGCCATCAGATGAAATGAAACAAAGTTTATAAATTCTACAGAGTTTATTACTAGTAACATTTTGAAACTTACAATAAATATTTTATTGTTTTGAGTTACAGATTAAGTTATGAATCATTGTCATTTCCCCAGAAATATGAAAGCTTTATATGTCAGATTCTTGCTTTAAACCTGGAGAAATTGTGGTATTGACCTAGGCAGAAAGAACAAATTAATCAAACTTGCATTCAGCTTTGATCTATTCTTTTTGGAAGGAACCCAAAATGCATTGAAGTTATGTTTTTATCACTGTTAGAAAGTGCTTTCCAATTGTTCCAAAAGTTTTTAGAACAATTTCTGTCTATAAATACTAATAATTTTTTTAAAATACTCTAATACAATTATCATTTGACAAGGGTTTCTTAATGTGTACCATTCTAGCATTATGTTTAGGGGAAGATATTTATTATTTATCAATTCACATCTTTATGTAACAAAACTATCACTTTACTTTTTTAAATGTATGCTGTTCATTCAAATTTTGCTGAGGTTGTCTTTTAATGTCCCATCACCTAATTATACTATAAGACTTATAATAGGTAAACTGCTATATTTCAAAAAATGTTAATGTATTGATTGCCTATTTAATATAATTATGATTAATTGTGTGTATTTTTAAAAATTAGTTTCCATATCTTATCAATTTTAATGTAATTTTTCTTTCTAGAATTGACTTTATTATATGAATTAATCTACATGGCATAATGCAGGAGCTCAAAGACATGAGTACAATGGAAAACTTTTATTATAATTTAGAATCTTCTCTAATTAGCATTCATATGTGAATATATTAGATATATAAGACATTTTCAAAAGTTTCTCCCTGAGTTAGGCAGGCAGAAAAACCTCCTCCTATAATGGAGGTGATGAAAGCATCAGAGATAACGAAACAAGGACTAATGTATATGGCAGTATTTGCTTAGCAATAGGCTGATTTATGATGATTATCACTAACAGAATGTGTACCATGCTCTTTTCACTATTTTTCAAAGCTTTGTCATTGGGCAATATTAGTAAGATTTATACTACATACACTTACAGATTGGACAGGTAGTCATACTGAATAATTTGAATGAACATTTAAAAATAATCATTTTATTGTAGTGAATAAATGAAGTTTGAAAGGCATAACTGCAGTTAAAGAAATTTGATACAAGAAAATCACTACATATTAGTGATTCCCAGGGTGAACATTTACCAGAATGATAATACAACAAACTAATCCATTTTGATGAGATTCACATCATGGAAATAAGTAAACCTACAAACAAAGACCTTCTCCGCAGTTCGAAAGTTGATTTTAGAACACATTGAGTTTTTCTAATTGCTCAACGGAAACATTGTCCTGCTACGACCTACTCTATCATACCCAGGAGCAGAGATTAAAGTCATTTTATTTATTGGATTCAATTAAGTGCCTTGTTTTTGTTCTAAAAAAATAAGGGTTGTATTTCCTGAGTAACTTTAAATCAGGGTTATTCTGGCAAGTGTTCTAAAATTAACTTTCCAACTGTGGAGCAGATCTTTGTTTGTAGGTTTACTTATCTCCATGATGTGAATCTCATTACAATGGATTAGTTTTTTGTATTATCATTCAGGTAAATGTCCACTGTGAGAATCACAAATATGTAGTGATTTTCTTGTATCAAATTTCTTTAACTGCAGCTATGCCTTTCAACTTCATTTATTCACTGCAATAAAATCATTAGCACAATACACAAAATATAGAAATGAGTAAATTTATTATTCTCATTTTCTAATTGCCTGACGTTGTACTTAGAAAATCCAAAATAACCTATAACTTAGTCAAATTTATAATAGTAGTTGAATAAAAACACAATACATACTTTAATTGGATATGTATATATATAAAGATAAATCAAATACAAAGGTATTTTGAGTAATGTAATTTAAATTACTTGGTATCGAATGCCTAGTAACAAATTTCCAAAGTGTCTAAAGGCTTAAAACTTATTTTAGCAATTAGCAAGAAATTTTAAGAAAATTTAAATAAGAGCAAAGATACCCATGTTCCATAAATTAGGTTCAATATTATAAAAATGGCAACTCTTTCTGCATAATTCTATAGGATCAGTATTTTGCATTCCAATCAAAGTCTAAAACATTTAGTATAAATTGAAAAGCTAATTTGTAATGAAATATAAGGAATCAAAAACAGTCAAGGTAAGAATGTGAAACTATAAGCCTCAGAGGAGGGAAGATATCCTCAATTCCTGTAATCAAGAAACACTTTCATCTAAAATTTATAAAGAGTTTTTATTTATCAATAAAAAGACTGAAACATAAGCTAGAAAGTGGGGAATGATGTTCTCAAAAGAATGGCTAATCAATATAAGGAAAAGTGATCAATTTCATTTCTTAGGGAAATGCAAATTAAAAACACATTGAGAAATCACCATATACTCACCAGAATTAGCAAAATTAAAGAGAAAGAAAATAATAAATGTGGCAAGAATGTGGACCAATCAAATCTGTTAAGACATTGGTACAAAAATAATTGTTGGTAACAGCTACCAAAATTTAACATACACTTACCCCTATTACTCAGAAATTTCACTTATTGGTTTAGAAATCTGCACCTATGCTTCCACAAAATACAGATATTATAATGCTCATACAAATACTACACTCTGTTTTGAAAGGATTTAACCACTATGAATTGTAGAATGTGCAAATAAACTATGATATATTCACCCAATTACTCACTATGCAAAAAATGTGTACACTGTAACTGCACATAGTAATACCTATAAATATCACAAACATGTTACATGAACTAAATAGTAAGGGCACAAGAGAGTGTATGATGGTATTATTCATAAATATTAATCAATGCTGTTAGCATGAAGATGTTTTGGGGGTATTGGTAATGTTTCTGCTTGTTTAAAAGGGAGTATTTATGACATAGAAACAAACTTTGTTATATAGTTATGATATGTGCATCTTTCTGGGAAAAATCCAACAAGTTCTTAAACTATTATATTATTGAATGTGTCTCAGATTTAATACTCTGGTACTGAGACAGAAGAAAAGCAAGTTAATTTTACAGACTAACAAAATGTAAGTTTCAATAAAGTTTAGTAGATTTCACTGACTTAGAACAGCAATTTCATCTATCAATTCTTCACATTTTATGTATAAACATGCTTGGCTATTTTGGTAGTCTAGGGCATCTTTTCACAATATTTTCATGATGTTTACTTCCTTCCTTTACTTACTTGATAAATGCTTTTCCAGAATGAGAATTAAATATTATAATATTGTTTTTAATAAATGTCTTATAAAAAATTATAGGGAGTGAACAATGGTTAGTATATATATATATCCCACTCCTTTACTAAATGGCTAGCACATTTGTATTAGAATTTTCAGTGTTCAAGCCTTCAAAAACAGCATATCTTTTAAGGCACATGAGAGACCTTTCAATACAACATACCTCTATTATTTTCAGCTTTACAATTCCACTTCCCTTCCCCCTACCTCAAAGGGACCCAGCCCTTCAGGCCTTGAATCATGTCACTATCCTTCTAGCTAAAGGGAACCAGACAGCACTCCCTTGGGTTCCTATTAACACCTGCTACTTAATCAGCCAGAGGGGTTGCTGGCGACTGATGTCATATAGTCCCATCCATTCCTCCCTCCTCCCTCCCCAGAGGCTATACCACCATTGCAGCCATCTCAGCCTTGGGAATGAGAGTAACAGAGACTGGGCAACACAGTAAGTTGGAGAAATATATTCAATTGTTGAAAAGCTGGAATTCGTTAGTAGTAAATTCCTAGTTATAAATTTGCAAACCAAGAACATGCAGCTGTGGAATGTATTAGCTGCAAATCTATAATTTTTCAACTTTCAGATTCATAAATATTTTAGGTATTGTACAAATACAGCAACAAATACTAATAGAGATCTCCCTGGATAGAAGGCAGCTACAGATAAGATGTATGTGGCTAAGCATAGGGGGTCCTTACATTTTGAACGAGGAATAAGTTTAGCAGTGCAGCCATCTCTAATTTAGACTGTTTTCTTAATCTGCTGCCAGGGGACCATGCTGGGTGATTCACAGTAATGAACTCCACCTGGATGTTCTGTAAATCTGCGCAGGAGAACTAACTGCAGCATACTAACTGTTGTAACCACAGATCTGGTTGAGTGAGCTTTAATTTGATCATTAGGTGACCATCCCACCAAGGAATCATGAGAAATGCTTGGAGACTGCCACTCCATGATAGAGCAAGAAAGACTACTTATTTAAATAAGATTATTATGAAAGCAAATGACCTGTTTTGAGACAAAACAGAAATGTTTATTAAACAATATAAACAAATATTACATATTTAATCTGGAACTCTTGGATCATAGTGTTAGTTTAATGGGATCAGTACTTCAAGAGAAAAAAGTAATGTTAATTTTTATAACAGATAAGAAATGTTTACTAAAATTGTTTTAATACCATTATACAATGGTGTTGAAGCAGTATACTTGCCAGCTATAACTACAATACTTGAAGCATCTGGCCTTATATGAGTGGGAAGCTAAATTATAGACTATAATGTGTTGCATAATGAAATCTATCAAGTGGATACTATTTATGCATTCACAATGCATATATCATTGTTGCATAACAGCCATTATGAAATGTTGTCTATATACTAGACAGAACAAGTTGAACTATGTCTCCTGGATTCTTTTATTTATGTCTGAATCTGGTTGCTCTCTTAATGTAATTTAAGAACAAAGCCATGGCCACTGCTATTACTGTTGCCTTGCTGAGGCCCTTTGGAATCCACTAAGAGCAGCTCTTGTCTCAAAGAAGGCTGTTAGTTGATTTGTCTATTCTCTTTGATTACAATTCATTTGCCTACCATTCACTGTTACAAATATTTGTTCACTTGAGTAGCCATGTACTGGTTTCTTTTCCATTCTTTTCTATTCTGACACTAGAACAAATATAAACACATTTCTCTTGAATCCAGTCCCCTTGTTATTTACAGTGCTTGTAGTATTCAATCATCATCTGGGATAATTACCAGATTTACTAACAAACTTTTCTGTGAAATAAGCCAACAAAGAATCCAGTTATTCATTCATCTTTTTTTTTTTTTTTGCTTAAGGTAGTTTTTGAATTTCATTTGAGTATTGATGATAGACCACACCACTCTTGGATAAATTCTATCCAATTGCTCTGAAAATGAGAATCTAATGTCTAGATTTGTTACATTGTGCATATATTCATATATTAATGTGCACAAATACCCTAAAACATACAGTACTACAAAACAAATTATTTTCCCCATGGCTATTTATTTTGTGAATCAGGATTTTCAATTTATGTACTAGTTTTTAAATGTTGTGCACACCCTCACTCTGATTAATTTTATGAAGTAATGAGTCAATTAGCCAACTAAGTCAATGTTGAGTATTCTGTAGCAACTCAAAGAAGGAATTGCCTGTCTCAAGGGAATTTACATCCTTGTCATTGAAAGTATATTAACAAAGGCTGGACATCCACTTGTGGGAATTTCAAAGTAGGATTTTCACTATTAGATGGGAGTCAGATTGGAGAATCTCTGATGTTATACATTTCTAGCTGAATATACAAGTGCTAAAAAGAGTTTTGTAACAATGATTAATTAATAAAGTTTCTATTAGAAAGTTTTTATTGAGTCCAGTCACAGTGATAGCAGATTTACTTCTATAATTCTTATAAATCAAGGTCATTGAACTCTTTAATTTCAGCTACTTTTAATTTTGTCTTGGGTGCAAGGATATCAGAAACTATTAAACAGCAGGTTTTACTAACTCAGTAAGCAACAACTCCAAATTCTGTGTATATAAAATTTAGCTATATCCTAACCTTTCTTTTCAATCAACTAGGAGACTAAGTAGACAAATCTACTGCCATGCTTGAAAATTCTTGTTTTTATGAGTAAAGTGGGAAAATTTATTGAGACAGAAAAAAATAGCAAAAACTAAAACCACCAGACCTGGGAGGTACACCAAGAGAGGGTTGTTTCATACTTTAAAACATTATGCTTCTTTTTAAATAATTAGTAGATTGATAAACTAGAAATTATTTTCTGAATACTGCCAAACATCATGTCTCAGTGTCTTGAATATTATTTTCAACTATTGCAGCAAAATCTTTTTGAGTGCACATGGAACAATTACTGAGATAGGACATGTGCTGAACCAAAAAACAAGTCTAAATCTAGACCAAAAATTGAAATCATAAATATTATATTCTGTGATTTCAAAACAATGGCTAAAAACTAAATAATAAAAATCTATAAAATCCCAAATGTTTTAAAGTTAAACAATACCATTCTTAATATTCCATAGTCAATGTAGAAACCATGAAAATAGTGGAAACAAATTTTTGCTACAATCTCACTTTGTAGCCCTAGGCTACCTTGGACTTGATACACAGCCCAGTTGATAGGCCTCAAACTCATGATCCTCCTGCCTCAGCCACCTGAGTGTTGGGGTTACAAGTGTTAGTCACCACATTGACTTGGAACAAATTTTAAAATAAATTATATTGAAAAGATAATATATAAAAATGTATGAAATGTCCTAAGCAAATGTGAGAAAGTAAACATTTTAATGTTTTTATTAAATAAATTATCTGGTCCTCCTTTTAAAAAGCTGTGATAAAAGAGCAAAATAAACAAAAAGTAAGCATAGACCATAAATATGTAAGCAAAGAAAAAACATCATTAGAATAGAAAAGAACAAAGAATAGAAAATCCGCAAGGATAATGTTAGTTCATCAAAAAAACTAATAAAATTCATAGCTTGCTTTGCAAAAGATAAATGTATAATTTCAACAAGACAGATGAAATACCTGCGCAGATCATGTAGACATTAACTGAGTGTTAAAGAAATGCTGTGAACAATGTTATGTCAAGATAGTTTCTTAGGGCTGGCAGTGGCTCAAGTGGCAGGGCGCCTGCCTAGTGATGAGCATGAGGCCCTAAGTTCAAACCCCAGTACTGCAAAAAACAAAACAAAAAATAACAGCTGCTTACATAGACAAAATTCTCAAAAGTATAAAGTAAATTTTATTTTAAATATCAATAAATAGAATCTAATACTATGTACAAAAAGTTGTGTTCTTGTATGTTAAATATTGCTATATTCTTTGTAACACTTCTTGACAAGAAGTCTTAGGCTTCTATCCTTTGCATACAAAATGGATAATATTTTTAGTTAAGTAACTTTCTCTGTGTGTTTGATGTTCATAGAAACTTGGGGACCCCAAATTTTTTTCAGCACTGAGGTTTAAACTCATGGCCTTGCACCTGCTAGGCCAATGCTGTATCACTTGAGCTACATACCCAGCCCTTTCTGCTTTAGTTATTTTCCAATAGGATCTCGTGTTTAACCCCAGCTGGCATTAACCATTATCCTCCTATTTCTGCTTCCACCACATCTGAGATAGCAGACACCTGCCACCATACCTATAAGGCAAAGTGATGAAGAATAGGAGATAAGTATTAGAAAATTATAATTTTTACTCGAGCTCCCATATCTCAATAAAGGGAGTATGAGACAGAACCAATGCAATGGAGAAGGAGGGTTGAATATGACTGAAGTACTTTAATTATTAAAAGAGAATAATGAAACCTACTAAAATTGTGTTTGAACAAAAGGAATGAGGGAGATAAAAGAATAATAATGGAGGGGTTGAATTTTATCAAAAGATATTAAATGTAGGTATGGAAATATCATAATGAAGTATTTGACAATTAATATATGCTGAAAAAAATGAAAAACTTAAATATAAGACCCCCAACTGGAAGAAATCACTCTCAGACCTCAGACACTGGTCTTGGAAACCATATTTTGAATATGACTCCAAAAGCACAGGAAAAAAAAGCAAAAATTGACATATGAGATTATTTCACACAACATCGTTCTGCATAGCAAAGAAAACAATCAATGAGTGAACAGACAATTTACATATTGGGAGAAAATATTTCCAAGCTATTCATCTGACAAGAATTAATATCCAGAACATATAAGAACTGAACAATTCAATAGCAAAAGATAATAATGCAATTAAAGGTGAGTGAATGATCTAAACAGACATTCATTCAAAAGAAGATATACAAAGTATATGAAAGAATGCTAAATATCACAACTCATCAGGGAAATGCAAATAAAAATTATAATGAGAGATCACTTCATTCTTGTTAGAATTTTTCTTATCTCAAAGACAAAATAATAAGTGCTGGTGAGGATGTTGTGAAAAGGAGCCCTTACACACTTGGCAGAAATGTAAATTAGTATAGTCACCATGTGTTGTTACTAATCCTGTTAAAATGATACTTTTCAAAAGCTAGTTATAATTATCAGTACATTTGATATATTGCAAGAACTTTTGTAGATGCCACAGTGCATCCCCACTGAACACAATAAAAAAAAACAATTAAAATAAAGTAAAACAAAAAATTATCAGTGCCTTAGGATATGGTATAGTTCTTGTTTCTTATAAAATACTTTGATATCACCTTATAATACTTAAGTGTTTTTATAAAAATAGAAGAAAAATATGAAGACTTCACTAAGCATGTTTAGAAAACTTTACAAAGCCCAGATTTAAAAAAAAATGAAAGAAATCTTTTGTTTTTTCTGATTGTACCTAGAAATTATCATAACATACTTTTATACTTAAGAAATGGAAACATATTCAGCATTTTTGTCAGGGGTCAGGTACAAGACACATACGTAGTCTGATGGAGTACATGGAATATATTCTAATTCCCCCGTATATTTTTATTAATTTGCTATTCAGTTTTGAGAGACATCCAGAAATCATTAATAAAGTGTGCTTAGTCCAGTCGGAAAAGATATTAAAGGATATTTGCCATCAAAGATTACCTACCAGAACTCTTGATAACATGTCATTCACTGATATATCTGTATCTACTTCATGGACTTGACAAAATTGGGTAGTGATTAGATGATTTATGAGATACAGCAGAAGAGAACCCCTCAAGGGGAATAGTCACAAGAATGAAAGTATTTGAACATAAAGTGTTTAACTTTTCTTAATATCAGTTCAAATCTACAGGAGAGGGAAAACATAAGTGGAAAGGGTTAAGCAAAACATTATGGAGCTAAATAAAAAATATTTTAAAATAGGATGATTATATCAAGATGATAAAGAAGAATAAAATGCTGATGGTACTGTAAAGACAAGATATATACTATTTTCTCTCAATAAACAAAAGTATGGTCTAACAGAAGATAAAAATCAGTATAATTTGATAGATGAAACATGGTCTTTTAATCCTTGATTAAATCCAAGCTTCCTGATTTATTATTTTATGTTTGCAATATTATTTTACTCTCCTGAACTTCAGTTACTCATTTGTAAAGTAGTTACTAAAATACCCATGCAATAGGCTGCTTTGAACATTCTACAAGTTATCAAATATAAATCACTTAGAATGATGCTTGCCACAAATTGATAGCTTTATTATATTGTCTGGAGAAAAGTAAATCAACTGTACAAACTTTTCCTATTAAAGCAGTTTCTATTTTGACACAACTTTTATGATGGTAACAAGCATAGGTAAGAATGTAAGTAGTTTATCTAAATGAGGTCCATTCCAGCAGGAGGAGTAACTCAGAGGGAGGGAACTTGCCTGAAGGAGGCACACTGTGGGACTATTCGTAGCACTGACCTTCATGGGACTAGATAGTGGACTGAAGAAAGGATGTTTTGTTCCATGCCTCTTCTGTTTCCACTGGTCTCCGTGAAATGGTGGGATTAAGGCTAGAAAAACTGTCTCAAAAAACAAATAACCCAATTTAAAAATGGGTAGTAAGTCTGAATACACATTTCTCAAAAGAACACATACAAATAACTATTATACAAAAAAGTTCAATATCCCTAATCATTAGGGAAATGCAAATCAAAATAACAATGACATGTTCCCTCACTCTAGTAAAAATAGAGATTAATGAGAAGCTAAAATGACAAGCGCTGGCAAGTATATAAAGGAAGAGGCATACTGCACAGTGTTGGTGGAGATGCAAATTAGATTGGCATTATGAAAAAATTTATGGAAGTTCCTCAAAAAATTAAAAATAGTACTAGTATTTGAGCCATCAATACCATTATGGGCATTTATTTATACAAAGGAAATTAACTCAGTATATCAAAGATACATCTGTGCTCCCATGTGCATTGCACAAGAAAGGGGAACATCAAAAGAATTCATTACATTGTGACTGAATAATGAAAATGTGGCACATGTATACAATGGAGTATTATTAAGCCATAAAAAGAATGAAGTATGAAGTCCTGTCATTTGTTGTAGAAGTTGAGAATAGTATGGAGATTGCCAGAGGCTAGGGACAGAGGGATTGGGAATGGATGGGAAAGGTTGATCAATGGGTGCTAAACTACGGTTGGATAGGAGTGAGATGACCTGCTGTGCTTTTGCACAGTTGGATGACGGGAGGTAAGAATGATGTGCTGGTATGTTGAAAGGAGTTTGGATCTTTCTACCATAGAAATGACCCAAACAATGTACATACATGAATAAATGAATAATAAAAAAAGATAAGAAATAAGACAGATGTTTTACCTGATTTAATCACTACATGATATGTATCCATATAGAAATATCATATGGTGCACTATAAATATGTACACTTTTAAGTTTATGTCTCTATTAAAATAAATATGAATTTATAATAAAAAGGAAAAAATGCTTTTTATATAGAAAATTCATTTGTAAAGATATGAACCTCAAGATATAAGCCTGAACATGGCCAAGAACTATAGGAAGAGATGAAATTTATATAATCATCAGCTCTTTCTAGTCTAGTCAACAAAGATGGCATATATTTATTAAGGTTCTGTGTGCCTCAGACTATTCACAACTTGTTAAATGCATTGATTGACTTAACCCTTACAACCTTAAGAAGCAGTATTATTATTCTCATTTATGGTGATAGAGATAAATGTTACATGGCTCCTGCCTTCATATTATGTGAGAAATAGAGGCAGATGTATATTACAACAAACAAAAACAATCAAACAAGTAGTTCATAAACACATAAATACATAAAATAATTACATGCACAAAGTCAGAAGGCAGAATTTTTTTGACTGTTTTATTAGCATATAATGGTTGTACAGGGGGATACAATGTGATATTCACATATGTGCTTACAGTGTATCTTGGTTAGATTTACCCTCTCCATCATTCTCCCTCAGCCCCCTTCCCTCCTTCTTAGAACAACTTCAATGGGTTTTATTCTTCGATTTTCATATATGAATATAAAATATATCTACCATATTCACCTCATTCACTCTTTCCTTATGCTCTCTCCCTCCCACTGGTATCTCTGGAAAAGACCTGTTTACACTCCTGTCCTTTATTTTTTAAAGTATATATTGATAGTTCAAGGGGGTTTTGTTTTGACATTTCAGACATGTATATATTGTGATGAATTAGAGTAACTCCCCCCATTACCTACTGTTTCTCCAGTGGCCCTATTGATCCTGGAGCAAAAGGTGGAAAATTTTGGGCTAATTAAGTTCACCTCAATTCAGGTGATATTTCCCTCACATCTCTGAAGCTTTTCTTTTCCCTTCTGATACCAAGATATATTTTTAGATATCCAACCAACCAGAATGTCTACAGGATTCCAGGAATAAATCTCAGGATGACACAGTCACAGTCTCCTTTTAATAGACGGGACCAGTTTTGGCCACAGAAGAAAATGGACATCTTCGTTTTGTTTTGGAAGAATTGAACTGAATTTCAATTAATTACTTCAAAATTGTTGACTTTTCTGTTCATCTATCCCAATTTTTACAAATGCAAACCTTCTTTTTCATAGTTCTTGCCAATCAAGAATGTTTTCTGAGACAACCAAACCCTGAATTTCTCAATCTTGGAAATGTTTAGTTGTGAAATAAGAAGCCTGAATTCTGGTGTTAAGAAGGAGATGAAATTAAAGTGAATGCTGCTAATTCTGATTCCTTTTTCTCCAAAATTATAAAAGTATTATGTTATTCAACTCTAAGGAGCCTTTTCTTCAATATATAAAAAAGTGGGTAAGCTTATTTTTCTTTATCTTTCAAGAAATACAGTTCCTATGGTTTTCTCAACTCTATTTTAATTGATAGAAACTGAAAATCTTCAAACACAGCCCATATTAGGAGAATATATATGTAACATATATAGGTTACCTGAAAATAATTTTATACAATATTTTTAGTTCATTTTGACTGTGAACCATCACATACAGTCAGGTGTGGAATTGTTCACATGTTCTGTCATGTTAACACTCAAAAAGTTTAGGATTTTGAAGCATTCTGGATTTTGAATTTCTGATTAGGGTTGCTCAGTCTGCATACGACATGATTATGACAGAACAAAGTATTGTTTGAGGACATCACTGAGATGTTTTCTGAATTTAAATACTATAATTCCTTTAAAATTATTGAAACCATTTCATTTTCTATCACAACTATACTACTGCATTAAGATTTAAAATAATCTCTTTGGGCCAGGAATGGTGGCTCACACCTATAATTACATCTATTTGGGAGGTGTATATAGGAGGATCATAGTTTGAGGTCAGCCAAGGCAAAATGTAAGGGACCCCCTATCTCAAAGAACGTGCTGATTATAGTGATTCAGGTACGCAATACTAGTTGTGCAGGAAGTGTGGGTAGGAAGATCATCATCTGAGACGAGCCTGGGTAAAACGCACAAAACACTATCTGAAAAATAATGGCTGGACGCATAGTGCAAGTGGTAGAGCACTTGCCAAGCAAGTGTGAGGCCCTGAGTTCAAATCCTCATACTGCCTCCAAACTAAACAAATAAATTAAAATAACCCATTTGAAGCAAAAATAGTTAATTTAAAGGTAAAAAAGATAGTATTTAGAAAAAGCAAAAATTTGCAAATCTAGCATGTGAATGAGCATAATTTATTAAATAATAGGCTAGACAAACACTATATCCGGGACCTGACAGTGGAATTTATTCTGTGCTTTGCAACTAGTTGCTTTCAGGTTGAAAGCAGGTAGAGGCAGACTAACTTAGCATCTAGTTTCATTTTCAATGATTAAAAAGCTGAGTTTGTGCTGCTATTTTTCAAATGTGCACAGATTTTAGGGGCTACATAGCAATGCCAATTTTTTAAGTCTTCTATTTAAATAAAGCATGCAATCAAAATAACAGTAATATACATTTACCATGTCTAATGCAAACAGATCTTAGCGTTTTAGCTAAGATTTATTTGTCTTAATTTTACTCATGCAAAAAGCTGCTATTTTTGTTTGGAGGGAAGCAGAAAGATCCTAAGAAACGGGAAGGATCTTTATAGTTCATAAGTGGATTCCATCGTTTCTTTCTCTATGTCTATTGTTTTAGTTTTGGAAAAGCTGAACCCTCCCAGCATTCTAAATATCACTAAGTGTGAGGAGCAGATAACCTAAGCCTAGACAATTAAAGAACTCTATCCCTTCACCACTAAGCATTGCATGAATGGATTTGGTGTTTTAATTTCCTAGCCACCCCACTCATTGAATTGATGTTTAAGTTCAATGATTTTTGAAACTAAATATTTAAAAATATTAAGAACAATGCCTGAGACACCTCTTAAGTGTCATAAAATGTTAACTATCATCATAATAATTATTATTTTAAATTGATAGACTTGAGTCTCGGTCTGTTACCAGCATGCCATTGTGTCCAATGCAGAGAGGATCTTTTTTGAACACTGGGTGCACAGTTATGAGTCAATTAAATTTCTCTGTATGCATTGATTTAAACATCATACAGTTACAATTCTCTCTTATGCAAGCAAAAAATGACTCAACTGAAACACATCTTTGATCATTTTTTTTCCTTTTTGTACTATGATACAGCAATATGGTTTAGGCATTTTGTTTCTGAATCACGGCAATATTTATTTAAGTATTAGGGTATATATTTTGGCATCACATATATGTGTTTATATCCATTAATATAAATATATCTAATATGTGTTTTACATTTATATGTAATTTGGCACCTGCAGGATTTCTCTGCTATTATTGCTCGGTATAGAAGATGAAATGTGGCACACAGTGAAGACTTAACCAATAGATTAATACTAGTTCTTCACATGATCAGAGCTGTGAAATAAATGTATATATTTATTCATTTGTGGACAAATGGTTGGATGTATAAATAAAAATGAAAAAATAGGCATTATATAACTAGTCTAGTGGGATTTCATGTAATATTTTCCTTTCAAATTAATTTTACAGGACTATACTATTGTTAGGATTATGAAAATTCAGAAAGAAAAGTATTAATTTGTAGATTTTTACACTTTTATAACACTACATCTACTCTTGTGCCAACATAGTCTCTAAAAATGCCCACTCCTTTCTCCTCACTTCTCAAAATACCATTCATCTCAGAAGGCCTGCTTCAAATCCCACTTCTTCAATAAAGATCTCCCTGACTCCCCAAACTAAAATGAATTCTCCTAGCTCTGAGATTTCTGAAAATTCTTTCTGTACAATGTATTTAGAAATTAATCATGCATTGTCTTGAGGTAATGGGAAGAGAGCTTGAGCTTTGAAGTCAGGCAGACTCAGGCTGAATTTTGACTCTTTTACAAAGTAGCTGCATGACCTTGGCCAAGTATATGCTCTGATCCTTACCATGTACCAGGTATTGTTTTTTAATTTTTCACGCAGCAGGGCACTGGTGGCTCACACCTATAATCCTATCTACTGGGGAGGCAGCGATCAGGAGGATCACAATTTTGGGTCAACCCATGCCAATAGTTCAAGAGACCCTATCTCAAAAATACTGAACACAGAAATGGCTTAATGTAGAGGACTTAAGAGGTAGAGCACTTGCCTAGCAAGTCTGAAGCCCTGACTTCAAGCCCCAGTACAGTCAAAAAAAAAAAAAAAGGATGCTTTACTCATGTTATTTAATTTGCACAATGACCCAATAAAATAGATGACATTATGAGTTCTTTTTTAAACACAAGGACATCAGCACACAATGTCTCCATCTATACCACTATATCTATCCAGTAATGTATCCAAAGCCATATTGTTAGTACATTGTACAACAGTCTTGTCTGTTTTTCTCACTTTTTTACTATGAGCACTTTGAGCAATGCTTCGAAACACAGTGCATATTCAGTAAATATTTATTAAGTTAAAGAATTAAGCCACTCAATTAGATTGATTTAGAAGTAATAATAATAAAGGGAGATAGAATTACAAGGTCGTTGAAAATCCCTCTGAAAGGGAAAAGCAAGCAAATGATAAAACAGAAGCTTACTGACCTATAGTTGCTATAAACTAATGAATGCTCAATTTATATAGTTTGGTACAGTCCATATTCTCAGCTTTACTATGATGCTGTAATGTGGTTGTTGCAACTTCATCTAGAATATGTTATCAGATTTAAGTAAGAAATAAATTTAAAAAAATACTCAAGTGCCACTTTTCTGTCACATAGATATTTCTGGGGACAGAGGATGGGATACAGGCCTGAATCAGTTGTTTCAATGAACTGATTTTTTCCATTTACCTTTAATCATAACCTAGTAGCAAAAATGAAGTCATTTTTATCAGACTTAATTGACCTTCACACTTCACACTTTAAAAAACACGTGTTTAACATTTTTTCTTTCTCTGGTATTAATGGTTTTTTATATGTGGTCTCTGTATATTCCCATGAGCATTTATTCCTTAATTTTTTCCACACTAACCCCTGTATTCTCAACTCATTGTGGGCATTACCAGGACTTAATTCAGTGATTTTCTTTTGCTCAATCTCCTTCCTATACTTACCTTCTGAATCACTGGGATTAAATCAGTGTTTAGGAATCCCAGATGCTTAGGAGTCACTGGTGAATGGGCTCATGAGATGAGATTTCAGATGGACACATGACAAAATTGCATATTTTCTTCAGTCATTGCCTATGAATAACATGATATTCCAAATATAACTTAATTATAATTGAGGTCATATTTTAACATTCCCTAAAGGTAGGAATAGCTCCATACCTTCCTTATGTGGTGATCTACCTTTTTTGTTATTTGTGTAGTTAATGACTACAATAATCTAATAAATTAACCTAATAAATTATGTAATATTAACATTTACTAAGTCTTTTTAATGACTAGTTAATATATGTTAATCTAAGGAATGATGGAATGTTAAGGTTTACTGATATCTGGTAGGTCATTTTTGCATTTATCTCAGTTTGAATGAACTCTAATGATACTTTTTGTAATGTTTGATTCCTCACACTTTCACCTAAATCTACCATCTGGGACTCCAAATATGAGTATAACACTCACTCATTTTCTCACTTCCTCTAATGAAAAGTTGCATATATTATCTCTTATGCCCTCAAAAGCCAATTCTATGGAATAGGTAAATTATGGGGCTCAGTTTGTCTACTTGCTTCTCTGGCTTTATCTGTCCCCTAGATGTTGCTGAGATATTGTGCATTGATATTTTGTACATTGAAATCTCATGGCTAGGCTAAAACAAAACTAAGACACGAGCTAATGCACAAGTTGTCTGATTGTACGAAGTAGTTAAAAGTGTTAAATATTTTGTTCTCTGTAGATTACTTTCACAATTGAAGAATGTTATACCTTTCATGAGGCAAGATTAAGATACAGAGGGATAAGTTCGAATGGACAGAGTTGGTGGAAGAGAAATGTCAAGTTCAGATAATGGCAACTGTAAATCAGGACTTTTGTGAAAAGGGAATACTAATTTTTGCCAATAATTACTTAGTTAACAAAGAATTTCATGTCCATTCATTAAGATTACAAAACTAATCGTCTAAAGCTTTAAAAAATGACCTCAAATGCAACTAAAATAAAATTGGATTAGAGTATTATAATATGGAATTAATTAAACCAAATGTACAGGTGCCTTGTTCCATATGGAAATTCGAAAAGAAAGACAAGTCTACTCTTGACATGCTTTTATACTTAGTTATAAAACTACAAATTGTCTTTAGAATATGAATATCAATTATTACATAATAAGGTAGAATGGTCCCATTTTTAGAGTCTACTCTAGCCACTAAGAAGTTCCTGGATGAGAAATAGAATTTCTATGAAAACTTTTATAATGAGTTCTCAGTATAAAAAAAAACATGTAGCATTTGAAAACTGTCATGTAATGTACAAAATAGTGAAGACATTTGTTATTCATTACCTAATACTTTACAGTTATGAATCTTTCATATCCCTGTAATGTCGTCTTGCCCCAGCTGCCCTGGCATGCATCCTGGTTCAAATCAGGGCCAGCCAAACATAATTAAATAAATGCAGTTAAACAGGTAGCTCTTGGAGATCCTTGCCCATGATATATAGAAAAATCTTAAAATTATTTTTAGGAAGATTGTGGTCATAAGTATTAGCCATGGGATGGATTGTTGAAACAGCTATTGATATTACCAGTTTTGTGCACAGAATGCCTATAAACTATGAGTTTCATGTAACAAAAGAAGTTAACAAGTGTGTCACTATTCATTTTGCTGTGCTTAACATATTCTGAATCCTAAATGCACTTTTTATTTCTTTATGAAATAAAAAACTATTCTAAATTACATTTTGTAAAAGTCTCTCATTGACTTTCAAAATAATCTTCCTGTTAGCACTTCTCATCAATGATAATTCAGATATCCTTTTTGGAAAGATCAATGGGTTTAGAGGAATGCCTTAAGATTGTATGTTCTAAATTAGAGAATGAGGTACGACATGCCATGAGTTGTTCCTATTTGCACTTTTATTTCCACAATGACACCAAGTGATATAATATTCATCTTTAAGACACACTCAAAAATGCTCAGTGTATTTCCAAGGATTTACTGTAACTTAATCATCAACTTATTCAAGAAAAGATAGCATAAAATGAGGACAATGACAGTATAAACTTAACCTTCAATCTGTTGTCTCCCTGTAACACCTAAATTTTTCATAAACTTTCATAATTGTAGTTTCATTGATAACAAACAACTTGGGTCAGTCTTCCATGAAATTTCCTAGAACTGGTAATGTGTTGTACCTATGTTCTAAGTTACTTGTACTTTTATGAACAAAAAAAAATTGTGCTGATATTTGAATCAAAATTGTGTCCATGTTAAGTGAATGGTAATGTTGAATTTCTGTTAGCTCCTGTGGAGGAGTATTTCTGAATCTTTCCTGTTAAAAGTGATCCAAAGTTTCTTATCCCAACATTTAAGTCAGAATTCTACATGCTTTCTCACATTTTAATAACTTCTACATGGTAGATAAACCAAACTAAAATTAAAAATTCAACAAAAGTGTGGGAAAATATTAGCATTGTACAAAGGACTATGAACACTAGGGAAGTTACTGTCACACTAGTTTTTCCTTGCTTTAAAAAATGCCACTGGCAAGAATAATGAAGCTTCCATAATGTAACTAGAGTGCTATATTTGTAAAGCAGCAGGTAAGCCTCATAAAAGGGTAATGAGTTCCTTAAGTGATAGTAAAATAAGCTTTCATGTAGAGATATGCCGAGGTACTACTGTTCCTGGGCAGCAGTAGAGTTGCATTATCTATTTTGTATTGCAATTTTCACTAACAGAAAAAAAGGGATTACAATAATGGTCATATTTTCCTTCTTGTAACATAAAAAAGAACTGTAGTGGAGTTGAACTAAGTAAAGAAAATGATAAAAATCTTTTATAAATTTTATACTTATTTGGCCATTCTTCTTTATATAAGCATGTTATTTGAGTAGACTGGAAGTACATGCCTCTAGCTTATCATAGAATTACCCCAGACAACTATTTTCAGTTGATTTTCTCTCTTTTAGATTTATTGATTATTGTAGCTTCATAAAATATTCATAAGTTCTTTGACATTTATGTTAAATAACACTCATCTTCTCCCTTCCATTTTTGCATGTAAAATAATTGTCAATAAAAGGAATTATTCAGTATAGTAATTTTACTTTTATAAATAATATGTAAATAATTTCCAAATGTTCTTCAATCTAGTTCCTTCCATTTAAGATAAAAATTTTGTCTACCATATAATTGAAATCCCTTAAAAATGGAAATTTTACACCTAATTCTATCACTTAATTGCCTATAAATTCAGTAAGTTTCTCATTTTTAACTATGCTTAACTGAATTTCTTCCTCTTTTGTAGCAACAGGAAAGAGATACTCACAAAATTCAGAATTTCCAGTAAGTGGCAGGTATGTGAAACATATTAGCATTAATTCTGTCAAGGCAACATGATAGGCTGACAGGAGAGATAATATTTAAAAATCTGTGAGTATGATTCTATAAGAATCAAATAGAAATGATGGCTTCTAAAGCAGGTGTTTAAAAGAAGAAACTTTGAGTGATGGACTGCAAATAAATAATATACATGCATATGGTAAAAGAACACCCCAAAGTATATATTACCCCCAAATTATATCCCACCAAAAAAAGCCTAGACTAATGAATCACTTGTAATTCCATAAGTACAAAACTACTAAAGTGTTCTCCTCCAAACAAATATATAAACTCTTCATGAGTTAAATCAAGACAAATGTGTTAAAATGCTAAATGCTGTTTTCCTTGAACAGGAATATACATATATTAATACTATTTAGATTGCATATTTTATTTAATAAGAGAATTGCTTGAGAAATTTGGCATTGTTCTACAAATACTAAAGTATAAAAGTCTATATATGTTTGAAAAATAGAAACGTGAAGACAATCTACATACTTGATTCAGAAATTAGATAATGAGTTGGGTACCTGTTCAGTCTGAGAGCAACTAGTTCCTCAGGAGAGTCTCAAGCTAAAAGATCCTATGTTTTCTGTACATCCAAGATTTTCTGTAATTCAAAAACATAATACTTGCCAGTGTATTTCCAATAAAATGCTATTTTCTTCACAGAAGAAGGATATAGAATAAGACATCTACTTTAAGTTCCTCCCCCAATAGACTGGATTGTTAAAGAAAGGTTTTTGTATGTAGCGATAATTCTTAGATATATTCAAAGAAAGTTTTAACTAATAGCAAAAGAGAATTACATATTAGCAATTTCCCCAAAATGAAAAAAAAATTAGCATACAGATAATTAAAAACAATTTTCAAAATTATAAAATTTAAAAACAAAAATTTAAGTAGCAAAGTAAAAATATTCGATAATAGCAAAACACTATTCCTAAAAAGTAATTTGAATTAAATCATATTTGTAAGCTAAATATTAGATTTTTAAAAAATCATATTGTAAGGAATGGTTTGTCTTAGTGAAAAGTAACTGAAATAATATTTAGCAATTATCCTCACAATAAAGAGAGCAGATAAATAGGACAAGGCCCTTTACTCCAATATTACTTTTATTTACTCCTTTAATATTCACTTATAAAACTATTGTTTGGGCAAATAACTATGTATTATAAAAATGTGATGCATGTGTTGAAAATGTATTTTAAAATGCTACTGAAAATTTTTCCTGTTATTGTTGATTATCCCAATTCTGTCTCATGGGAATAATCCCCTAGATCTTCACATACTTATTATGGGGGTGTGGTTTTCAGAATTCTGAGGTGGCTTCATGATCTTCATATCCTGGTGTTATTCTCAACACTATATTGTCTTACATGGCAAAGGGGATTTTGCAGTGACATTAAGGATACTTGTTAGTTGTCTTGAAAAATGGGGAAATTATCTGCATATGTACCATAATCACTTGAGCTGTATAAAAGCAGAATTTTATCCATGTGGCATTGAAAAGGGAGTCCATGATCAGAAATGAGAGATATTAATAACCTTTTTCTGGTTAAGAGAGAAAGGAAATCATGTGGAAAGAGGTTTGTGAGAAGCTCTTGGAAATTTAGAGCAAACATGAGCCACAAGTAAGCAAGGAATCTGAGACCTCATTCCTACACTCTGCTATAATAAGAAAGAGCTTAAAAGCAAATTCTTCCCCAGAATCTCCAAATAAGATCCCACGTGGCTGACTACTTGATTTTGGCCTTGTGGGATCCCAAAGAGAGAATCTGGTGGAGCACACATGGACTTCTGATACAGTAATCTGTGAGATAAAAATGTGTTTGAAGCTGTTAAATTTGTGGTGATTTGTTACACTCCCATTAAAAATGAATACACTGAGATTAACCTGTTGTTAAGTCAGAGATATATTTTGAATCTGGAAACCCTAGTTCCAGAGGAAACATAGTTCATATTGCATACATGATTGGCTCCCAGCTCTTGCAGTGTAGACCAGATGAAGCTTCTTATCATCTGTAAAAGAGTTTACAAGATACCAATCAGTCTCATGTCCAGGACCTTAGATGGCAATGAGTTTCTGAGAAAGAGATCTGTCTCCATTCCTTTCTTCAGGATTTGAATAGAAATAGGGATTAACAAACATATAGATAGGTCTGGGTTTATAAGACATGGAGATATTGATATTACCTTTCTTGAAAGGAGAAAAAATGTAAATAATTGGTAATCTTGGGAAGCAGTGTTAAATACATCATAATTTTTGACTATGTTATTTATAAATTACTTTTACCATTATTTCACTTAAAAGTCATAAAGCAGTATAAAATGGAACTACAATTTCTCCTATTTTACAAATGGAAAACTGAAGTACAGGGGACTGAAGTCACTCTCAACTCTCCAATAAATAAATAAATACATGAGCCAGGAGTTGAATTCTAGTAGACTGATGCCTTAGTTTATGCTCCTAATTGCTAATCTAAGACTACAAGAAAGCAGGAAAAACACAAAGCAAAACAAAACTCAAGCACATAAAAGTGTTTCATGATGTTTTCAGGCAAATAGTTTGTAGAGAGTCTCTCACATTACCATGGCTCCCAACCTAATCCAAGTATCTGAGTGTCATGGGAGCCATACAGCAACTCTTGTGCTCACACATGCAAGTAGTGAAGGATCACACATGATTGGCTCCAGCACATTTCTATATTAAAATCATTTTTAATGTGACAAAGAAATAGCAAAGGACTATACCTAATGATATCTTAAAATCAAGAAAATGGCCAACAAAACACCTCAGATGTTTATCAATCATAGTAGATAACTTTGCTCCTGCTCCTACTCCACAAGTACAAAAGGTAGTCTTGACTATAAATCTTAAATTTTATGTTTATATTGGAATACAAAAAATATTTTTTGAATTACAGGATTTCATCTATTCTTTTCAATAGGCATTTTCAGAGATTTTATAATTTACTTTACACATTAATTTGTTAGCTTTCTGAAAGTAAGCTTTTCAGCACAAAAATACATATATATATGTAGATATATATATATAGGTCAATTGTAGAAATATGAATTGGTCAATGAATATTATCACATTGCTTTACAATATGAGAAATAATCAGGAAATATTAAATACTAAGTTTTCAATTTTTATAAGAATTTCTCTCCTATGTAAATAAAAATTTAATCTCCTTACATGTTTTAATTGTGAGTTTTATATCTGCATATTAATTTGAAAATATTTGTAATATGTACACTACATTTGTACTTCTCTTATTTTCAATCATATTTTGGTATATCTGTCAGCATTAAAAATCACACAAGGACATATTGGAAAAAATTACCAAACAGAAGTTTCAAATACAAAGTGTGCATTTTATTTATACTTCTGTTTTATGAGACCAGTTAAGAATGAGAGCATCATATATTAACTTCACATTACAGCAAATGATGCCAAAATGTTTCTTACATTTAGTTTTTAAGTGAAACCTAGAAATTTTAGTTAGATCTAATCTTAGATGTGTCTCCTCAGATTCATCACATACTACCATATGCTGTGTTTCTAATCACAATTCCCGTAATCTGTGAAGTGGTTACAGATGTCTGCTTTTAAATAAAAACAACGGTTGGGTTTCTAAAGAATGGACATAGGCCATGTTTCTAATTTAAGTTGGAAATTTTGTTCCATTTTGCAGATTTATTTTTATACCTGCAAACTCCCAACAAGATTTTCTATTACTGAATAGTCTATGTCTATACACTTCATTATTATCAGTATTTTCAAGTAACATTTTTCAAAGATATATTTTGAGGTGTTTATGAAATTTTATGCAGTAACTACCTGTGGTCAATTGAAAAACAAGTCTTTGCATATAAGCAAATTTATAATTTCCTCTTTTTGACCATGTTTAGCTATGGATAGTCTCTAAATTTTGTGTTTTTTACTTTCAGTTATGTGAGTCCATACTGAATGGGAATTTTTTTTACACTACATTCCTAAAAAGTTGATTTACAGATTGTGAATTTATATTGAATAGTGATATTTAATAATTAATCCAATTCATGGATTAAGAAGCTAAAATTCAGTAAAGAGTTGAGTTACAGCACTTTTGAGTAGAAGATTTAGATACTTTCATTTCAACAACTTTCATTGCTAAGGAAGCTGTACTTAGAATTTTTGGACAGCATTATCTATATTGTATTTCCATTTCCAGGTTTTCAAATAATTATTTAACTATTTTCTGCTGTTTACCCACTTCATTGACATTTTATAAGACATAGGTAATAATCTCTTCTATAGAATGTATACAGACATATTTAGTAATTAATACTGTTGCATAAATCTTTCCAAATATAATTCTTACAGGGATTTATATACACATTTGTTGGTGCATAGAGGTTAAATGAAAATGAATGACACTTCCAAGTGCTGCCATATCACTTTCTAAATACTTTGATTTTGATTAACTTAGTTGGAATTCTGTATTATTAACAATTGATTTAAGATCTCTTTATATACATATATGAATTATATTTATATATAAATATATTAACATATACATATATAATGTGAACATTTAACATATAATATTACATATATAGTCTCCTTATCTTGTTTTTCAAGGGAATGTATTGTCCTCATTATGATTTCCAATTCAAAATTTTTGATTATTGAATAATATATGTAAAAATTTAGTTCAGTAGGAATATATTAACTGGACCAAAATTTTACACAGAGATACATATCTGGTACTCCAATTTGATTATAAATCATCAAATATTTTAGGCTGAATAAAAACAACATCATTTCTTTCCAGTATTACATCAATACATACTTTGATAATTTTTTAGAAACATCATGTAGCTAAAAGCATAAAAATATATGTCATAATAAATGTAGGATTTCCAAGAATCAAATTCGCACAATTCTTCACAACTTAAATAAAGTAACATTGGTGTAAAATATTGCTATACTTAACTGGATATACATGCTTTTAAAATTTTTGTTCATTAATTTATTCATTCAAAACCAACAAGGAGCATTGGCTTATAAAAGGATTTTACCCTATGAAATTAATGCTTAGGAGAATGGTAGGGATGACTAGAGAAAGGTCGATAAAAGGGTTCTACATTACAGTTAGACAGGAGGAAGATGTTCTGATGTGCTATTGCCCAGACTGAAGATAATAGTAACATACTGTGCATTTGAGCTAGAAGATAGGATTTTGTAAGTTTTCACCATAAATAAATAAGAAATATTGGAGCACAGAGAAATGTTTAAGGTGGTTTAAAGACAGACAGTATATACATATATAAAGATGTCACATGGTAGCCTGTTAATATGAATATGTAAATTTTTATGTACCAGCTAAAATACATTTAATTTTTATTTATTTTTGTAAATGGAGATACTGAGGTCTTTTTTATTGTAGTGCTGAGTGTAGGAACATTGTGGCATCCACAAAAGTTCTTATACTTATAACAAATATAAGATATTTGAATTTACCCCTCTATCATTCTCCTTTATTCTCTTCCTCCCCCATTCTGGAAATAGTTTGAACAGGTATTATTTTTCTATTTACATACATGTATACACAGTATTTGCACCATATTCAACCTCCTACACCCTTTTCCCACCTCCTCCACTGATACCAACCTTCCAGGAAGAATCTGTTCCACAGTCATGTTCCCTGATTTTGTAAAGAAAAGAAAAAAATCACATTTTCCTTTGTTTAGATAGTTACACAGAAAGTTTCCTTGTGACATTTCCATGCATATATGTTTTATAACCTGAATTGGTTCATCTTCTTTATTTTTCTTCTTTCTACCTTAGTCCCCTTCTTATGATGATTTCAACAGGTTTAAAAATTCTATATTCATTCTTGTATAGAGAGTATACCAACCATATTCATCTTCTTCACTTCCTTCTTTTACCCCCACTCTCTCATATATAACCTCATCTTTGCGTGACCAGTTTTGACTATATTTGTATTAGGTCTATATTCCACATGTGAGAGAAAACATGTGGCCTTTGGCTTTCTCAACCTCACTGACTTCACTTAAGATGATGTTCTCCAGTTCTATCCATTTACCTGAAAACAACAAAATTTCATTCCTTTTGTGCCTAAATAAAATTCCATTGTATACAAATACTACATTTTCTTAATGCAGTCCTCAGTAGTAGGGGATCTTGCCTGTCTCCATAGCTTAGCTATTGTGAATAATGCTGCAGTAAACATGGATGTGCAAGAGCTTTTACTGTAACCTGACTTAGATTCCTTTGGGTTTATCTCTAGGAAAGGAATTGCTGGATCATATGACAGTTCTATTTTTAACTTTTTGAGGTGCTTCTATACTGTGTTCCATAGTGGTTTTACTAATTTACATTCCCACCAGCAGTGTGTGAGGGTTCATTTTTCCCCACATCCCTGCCAATGTTTGTTGTTTGTGTTGATGATAGCCATTCTGACAGAAGTGAAGTTGATGTTGAGGAATGGTGAGCATTTTTTTCATGTGTGTTTTTGACCATTTGGACATCTTCCTTTGGAAAACCTCTGTTGAGTTCATTTGCTCATTTCTTCATTAATCATTGATTTTTTGGGGGGGAGGAGTACAGTTTTTTGAGCTCCCCGTACATTCTGATTATTAATCCCTTGTCAGATGTATAGCTGGCAAGTATTTTCTCCCATTCTGTGGGCAGAATCTTCAATTTAGTGACCATTTATTTTGTTGTGCAGAATCTCTTTAATTTCATGTAGTCACATTTGTCAATCCTTTCTCTTAGTTGCTGAGCCATTTGAGTTCTATTGAGGAAGTTATTGCCTAAGCCTATAAATTCCAATGCATTGCCTGCTCTTTCCTGCATTAGCTTCAAAGTTTCAAGTCCACATTAAGGTCCTTAATCCACTTTGAGTTGATACTTGTACTGGGTGAAAGACATGGATCTAGTTTCAGTTTTCTGCATGCAGATACCCAGTTTTTCCAGCAACATTTGTTGAAGAGGCTGTCCTTTCTCCATCATATATATATTTTAGCACCTTTGTCAAAAAATCAGATGGGCATACCTGCATGTATTCATATCTAGGTTTTCTATTCTATTCCACTGGTCTTCTGATCTGTTTTTCTTCCAGTACCATGCTGTTTTTATTGCTATGGCTCTGCAGTGTAGTTTGAAGTCAAGTATTATGATACCTCTAGCATTGCTCTTTTGCTCAGTATTGCTGTGGCTATTTGCTATCTATTGAGCTTCCAAATGAACTGAGGGTTGATTTTTCAATCTCTGTGATGAATGTCATTGAAATTTTGAACATGCAGATTGCTTTTGGGAATATAGCCATTTTCATAATATTGACTCCACTAATCCAGGAATATGGGAGATCTTTCCATCATCTATAGTCTTCTTTGATTTCTTTCTTCAGTGATTTAGAATCTTCCTTGTACAGGTCTTTCACATCCCTTGTTAAGTTTATTCTTAGGTTTTTTTTGCCACTATTGTAAATAGAATTGCTTTCCTATATTCTTTCTCAGTCTATTCATTGTTGTTATATAGAAAGGCTACTGATTTTTATAAATTGATTTTGTATCCTGCTATTTTGCTGAAGCTGTCTATGATGCCTAGGAGTTTTTTTAGTTGAATTGTTTGGCATAAGATTATTTCATTTGCAAATAAGGATAGGTTGGTTATTTCCTTTCCAATTTTCTTTCTTTTTATTTCTTCTTTATGCCTTATTTCTCTGGCTAGGAAGTCAAAGACTATATTGAATTGGAGTGGAGAGAGTAGACACCCTGTCTCATTCCTGACTTTAGAAGACATGGTTTCAGTTCTTCCACATTTAGTGTCATATTGGCTATAAGAATGTCACTTATAACCTTTCTTAGGTTGAGATATAGTCCTTCTATTCCTAGTTTCATTAGGAAAGGTTGTTGAATTTTGTCACAAGCTTTTTCTGCATCTTTTGAGATGATCATGTGGTTCCTGTCTTTGCTTCTGTTAAAATACTGTCTTACATTTGATAATTTGTGTGTATTGAATCATCTCTGCATCCCTCAGATAAAACCAACTTGATCATGGATGATCTTTTTTGATATGCTGTTGAATTTGGTTTGCCATTATTTTATTTAGGAATTTTGCATCTGTGTGCCTTAAGAAGATTGTCTTAAAATTCCCTTTTTTTGTGTGTGTCCGTGTCTGGTTTTTGGATGAGTATAACACTGGCTTCATAGAATGAGTTTGACACTATTCCTTCTCTTCCTAGTTCATGGAAAAGTAGGAGGAGTGTTGGTGTTCTTCTTTAAACATCTGGAATCCATCAAGTCCTGGACATTACTTGTTTGGGAGTCTCCTTATTGCTGTTTCAATTTCATTCATTGTTATAGATCTGTTTATATAATTAATATACTCGGTTCAGTTTTGGATGGTCAAATGTGTCTAGAAATTTCCCCATTTCTTCTGGATTTTCCAATTTCTTTGAATATAAGTTTTCAAAGTAGTCCCTAATTACTCCCTAGATTTCCTTCATGTTTGTTGCTATCTCCCCTTTTTCATTTCCAATTTTATTAGTTTAGGTCTTTTTTCCCTACTCATTTTAGTCAGATTTCAGGGGTTTGTCAATTTTATTTAACCATTCAAAGAAACAGCCTTTTGTTTCATGATTCTTTTCATGGTTTTGATACATTCCCCTTAGGCCTGCCTTTGCTGTGTCCCATCATTTCTGATAGGTTGTGTTTTCATTCTCATTAAATCCAGGAATTTTTTTATTTCCTCCCTTATTTCTTTAATGATCCACCAATTGTGGATCAATGTGTTGTTCAGTCTCTAGGTATTTGAGTATTTTCTTCTGTTTCTTTTTTTTTTTTATTGAGTTCTAGTTTTATTGCATTGTGGTCAGACAGTATGCAGGCAGTTATTTCAGTTTTCTTTTATTTGTTAAGAACTGCTTTGTGATCTAAAATATGGTCTGTTTTGGAGAAAGTTCAATGGGCTACTGAAAACAATGTATACTGTGCTGTTGTAGGATGGAATATTCTGTAGACTTCTGTCAGGTCCATTTGATCTATATTGTCATTCAATTCTAGAGTTTATTTGTTGATTTTTTGCCTGGATGTTCTATCTACTTGTGATAGAGGAGTATTGAAGTCCCCTATCACCACTGTGTTGGGATCTGTGTTTTTAAGTCCAGTAATGTATTTTAATGAAATTGGATGTACTGACATTGATCACACGTAAGTTAATAATTATTATTTCCTCTTGATGTATTGCTCCTTTTATTAGTATGAAGTGACCTTCTTTGCCTCTTCTGACCAATTTAGGTGTGCTATCTACTTTATCTAATATAAGTATTGCTATCCCTGCCTGTTTTCAAAGCCCATTATCTTGGAAAATCTTCTTCTACATTTCTGTTTGTAAGGTGGGTTTCTTGTAAACAACAAATTGTCCAGTCTTTTTTTTTAATCCAGTTTTCCCATTGGTGTCTTTTGATGAGGATGTTGAAGCCATTCACATTCAGTGTTAATATTGAGAGGTATATGGTGATTCCTGCCATTTAGTTTTTTTGTTGTGTAAGGGTTTGTGTGTGCAACTAATTTTATGCTAGTCTCTGATTACTTGTCTGCTCTTCTCTTGAGGGTTAATAATTCCCATCCTTTCATGACTGTTTGTTTTCATCATCTGTGTGCAAGATTCCTTTCAGAATCTTCTGTAGTGGTGGTTTAGTGGCCATATATTATTTTTGTGTTTATTCTGGAAGGTTTTTATTTCTCCTTCAATTTTAAAGGATAGGTTTTCTGGGTAGAGTATCTGAGGACTGAAATTGTTGTCTTTCAGTGCTAAAAATTCCTCACTTCATGCCTTTCTTCCTTTTAAGGTTTCTGTTGAGAAATATGCTGTTACTTTGATGGGTTTTTCCCTCTTATAGCCTTCAATATTCTTTCCTTTTTCTCCATGCTAATTGTTTTAAAATAGAACTGTGGAGCTGTTCTATTTTGCTCATCTGTTTGGTGTCCTGGAGGCTTCCTGTACCGAAATGGCCACCTCTTTCTTGAGATTTAGGAAATTTTCTGCTACTGATTTGTTGAATATATTGTGTTTACCTTTGGCTTGCACCTCTTCTTCTTTGATGCCCATGATTCACAGGTTTGGTCTTTTGATGGAGTTGCAGAGTTCTTGTATATTCCTTTTGAGCTGTTTAGTCTTTTGTTTAAAAATTGTTCTTTTTTATGTATCTATTTTGTCTTTGAGCCCTGAAATTCTATCTTCCATTTGTTCCAGTCTTCTGGAGTGGCTTTCAACTGTATTTTTTATTTGACTTTAGGAACTTTTTATTTCCAGGATTTCTGTTCAATTTTTTTTCTGAGACTTTGCATATCTTTGTTAATCTCCTCTTTCCTATCTTGTGCTGTCTTTTTTTATATCATTTATCTCCTTTTTCAATAATCCCCTTAATTTCATTTCTGAATTTGATGAGATTCTCTTTCAGCTCATTTAGTTGTTTCTGTGTCTTCTCAAGCATTTTATTCATGTTTGTTTGTAATTCATTGAGTTGGTTTTTTATGTCCTGCTTAAGCTCCTCTTTAGGCTCATTGAACATTCTTACACTAATTCTTCTAATGTCAAAAACTGGGGATTCATCCCTAGTTTCTTCCAGATCTTTTAATATATTATTGTTAGTGTTTTGAGGAGTTTTACTCCCCTGCCTCCTTTTTCTCTCCATGTTTCTATTTTGTGCTTTGCCTTGTGTGTTGTTCATTAGTTAGTTGAGGATTTTAGTCACTTGTTATCTTTCCCTTACTTAATTTCTATGCTTTGACTAGCTTAGTTGTTAGCTATGTCATTGTAATATCTCTGTTCCCTGACCTAGAGGTACAACTTAGCAATAACAAATTCACATTCAGTGCCAAACCATTATATATAAAAAACCCATGGTGATATTATGTATAAATAGCAAGTATTTGGGAGACAACATTTGGCAGAGAGATTGATACTTAGGTAATTGAAAAAATGACTAGAAAAGGGGACAGAGAGGGAGGATGGGATAAGGGGAAGAAGAGGTGTGAGGTATGGGAACTGAAGGGTAATGGGACCCTAATGTGTGAAAAAGGTATGGTTCAGTTGTTGTTGGGGTAGGTGCTATTGTCAGGGTTTGTAGAGGGATAGGAAGGGTGGGGGTAATGTGTAAATGTGATATAGTAGAATACTCAGTGAGTGATGAGTGTGGAGGAGGTAGAGACAGTGGAGGAAAGAGAGGGGGAAGAGAGAAAGGTAAGGATAATAAAGAAAGTGAGAAAAAAGAAGAAAAAAATGGGGGAGAGAAAGAAAGTGGAAGAAATATGGGCTAAGCAAATTGATATTTGGATAGAATTAAAGAGGGAAATAGGTAACAACAAAATGAAAACATAAAAAATAATTAAAATAGCTATATATATATATAATTATATATCTATTTTTAAAATATCTTCATTCTCCAAATTACTTCCTTGTCATGGAGAGAAATGGGCTCACTCTCAGTTCTGAGCTTTTTCCTCTGATTTCTAATATAGATGCTGACCTTATGGCAGGGGTTTTCTCTCTTTCTGCCCCTTCTTAAGGTTGCTATGGTGGGCTGTGTGGCAATGGATTTTGGCCCCTTCCCATCAGACAGCTGGGGGGTGCATCTGCTCAAGGTGTTCAGGTGTTTGAGCAGAGGCTCTCATTGGGGAAATGGGCCCTCAGGGTCAGCTGTTTTTGTAGGTGGGCTCTATTGCCCACAGGCAATCATGAGAACTAGAAGTGAGTTTTTGGTTTGCCGCTATTCTCTTGGAAGTCTGTCAGGTTCAGCTCACTACCAGTTTCTCCAAGATAGTGGATGTGTTGTTGTTTTCACTGGACGGAAGCTGGGCTGCCAGCTCCCCCACAGGCTAGATCAGCTCAGTGTTCCGCTCTATCCCTATCAGGCACAAGTGAAACTTTCCCTCTGTTTATTGCCACCAGTTTTGTCCAGGGCGTGTGCAGCATGCCCACCTGTTGCACTGGACTATATGGTTGTTGCCTCCAGAACAGATATTGTGTCAGGGTTGCAGACTCTCTGGGTGGAATCAGTTCAGCTCCAGGACAGCACAGGTAGCCAGAAGTCCCAAGTTCTGAGTCCAGGAATTATAGCAGGTCTAGGATGTCCCAGGTTCTGAGTCCACAACTCATTTTGAAGTTCTCTGAGTTGCATTTTTGATCTTCCAAGGAGGAGAAATGAAGCCAAAAGAAAAAAAAAAAGGGAAAAAATGGCTTTCCAGTGGGCAGGCAGTAGCTGGTGGTTGCAGTGCCCAGGTTTCCAGGGTTGTTATGTGCTATAAAAAGCTAATTTAAGTGTCAGGTGTTTCACCTAATGTTCACCCTAGGTATTAGTGGTATCTTAATTGGTTAAAAAAAAAAAAAACAAAGCTGGGTTACCCATCCTTGCTACCACGAATCTGAAGTATACTTCTGGGGTCTTTTGGGTATCTGCCATCTTGGTCTTGAAGTCCATTTAATTTTTAGAATTAAAATCAAATCTACCTGTTAATTTCATGGAAGAACATCTAGAATGGGTATGGTTCTAAGCCTGACTGCATCATCATGACAATGAGTAGAACTGTTGTTTTTGTTACTTCATTGCTAGTTTTTGTTACTTTATTTTTACTCCCTCACTTTTCTTCTTTACTTATCTAAGGACATCAGAAGATATTTGATTTTCCAATCTGTGAAAATCATTAACTTGTGATCTTCTTAATAAGGTCTACTTGTAGGATTTCTTTTCTATCATAGATTTGTTTCTCTCAACTGGTAAATTTCTGGATTGGATGGGTAGTCTTATCTTAATCATGCCATTTAAAAGCAATGTGAGAGAATGATTGATACAATTCAAGACAGTTATGCTCAATACTAATTCATGAGTTCTTTCCTCTCCCTGTGTAATTTAATCTTCAGGATTTTTTTTATAGGGCCTTTCATTTTCTCTAGTTGATAGTGATGACTATTATGCTGAAGAGCAATAGTTAGACATAGATATATATTTACATTAAAATGTAAAAATATATCAATTAACCCAGAATTAATATAGTTATTAATTATTGTTAATTTGTCCTTGTAGAAAAATTAGAAATAATTCCATAAATGCAAATATGGCTTCACATTAGAAAGGTATTAGTGTGCTTTTCTCCATACTTAAAAGATAAAGGAAATTATTAGAGAAAAACATTTTTACTGAAATTAAATATTCATTCATGGAAAGACTCTTATCAAAACATACATGAGACTTTCCTAAACTCAAAGAAATTAAAACTAAACATACCACTTTTTGTGGTGGTTCCAAATGAAAATTAGAATTTAAAAAGGAGCTTACTGTCACAGCTCCTATTTAATATTGTGTCAATAAATCCTAGTATATAAAGATTGGAAAGTAAGAAATGCACTTCCATACTTGGAATTGATGTAAATGAAATACAAAAATTATAATATTGATCAGGGATTCCAGCAATATTACATTATCTACATATAAAAGATAATTGCATGACTGTAAGCCACCAATGGTTAGAAAATAACAATAGTAAGAACAGTTCACAAACAAATAAATTGAGTGAAAAAGGCATTTTGAGGAATATGAAAATTTCACATAAAAATCTATCAATTAACCCTAAATTAATCTATAGTCAGTGTAATTCTGAATAATATCTCATAGATCTTCAAAATGAAATTGTTACAAACATATAAAGATTAAGAATACACAAGATCATTTTGAAGAGCATGGTTGTGTTAGCAGTTATCTAACTATAAAAACTATGGTTGGATAAATCAGTATTATTAACACAGGAACAGAAAATACAGTGGAATAAAATCAAAGACCTGGAAACTGACATATTTAATGTGAAAATTATATGTACGAAAAACATGAAATTACATATGATAAATTCACATTAGCATTTTTGCATTTATAATGATAAGTAACAAGAGTTAGAATTAATATAGTTCTGATCTGAATGCAATACTTAAAATCACTAAATTTTAAATTAAATCAGGATTGATTAATTATTTCCTTTGTAATTTTTAAGTAAATTGGAATTATTGGTATTTTAAATGATCTTAATACTCCATAAAACTATAGGAGATCTGGAATTTTTATGAACAAAATCATTAATTTGTAAATATCAAGTTTATTTGTTGAATAACAGGAATATTCAAAATTTTTATTTCTTCTCCTGAAAATAAGTTAATTTGTTCTAGAAAAAATATAAATTTAAATGAAATGTTCCCAATTTTGGATAAAATTTTTAACATGTTCTGTTTGTGCCTATAGCACTTTTTACATTTGTGCCAGTGTTCATTTGTGTATTCTCTGTAGTCCATCATATTTTTCCAGAGGTTTTCCCATTTAATTAATTGTGTAATGAACTCATTTTTGGCTTTATGTTTCCTCTGTGTTATATCTTTATTTTTTTATTTTCTTAAATTCTACTGTTTGCTTCCTTTACTAACTTTGGTTTTTAATTTTGTTTCATTCTGTATTTAAAAAAAAATTTAATAACCCACAGAGTGGGTCCTTACCAGAGCCCTGAGCTTGGGATTCCTAACCTCCAGAACATTAGAAATAAATTTCTTTTGCTTATAAGCTACTCAATCTATAATACTTTATTATAGAAGCCTAAAAATACTAAGTTAAGACTTAATAATAAGTTAAGACTTGTATAACATTTTTCTTGTGTTTACTAACTTTGCTCATATTCCTTCTTGAGTTACAGATACTTAATGAGATCATTTCCTTCTCCCTAAAAACATTATTAGAAATTCCTCTAAAAGGGGCTGTCTTTTTATAAACTTTCTGGCCTTAAGTGTCATTTCACCTTTATTGATAAAAAAGCAATTTATCATGATGTAAAAGCCAGTGCCCTTTCAAATTTTTGAAGCTATCTTTTTACTGTTTACTTTTATAGTTTTAAGTTCCTAATCATTTTTTATGTTTATAATATTTTTCTTTTTTAACTTAGTGCTGTGCAGTGATTTTGTGACAAAGTTTTGCTTCATTCAATATTTCTTTCTTTTGACTTTTAACTTATCCTGCTCTTGATTCTCATAACTTTCTGCACCTGAAAAATTATAGCTTTATGCTGGAAGCATGTCTCAAATAGTACAGTATCTGCCTAGTAAGTGTTCAGATTCTACTACCACCCAAAAATTACACCTTTAAATAATTCTACAAAATTGTCAGCAACTATTTTATTTTTTCTAATGGAACATTGCAACTAGATATGTGCTACATTTTATGTATGTTAGCCCTTTTATAGCACATTCATTATATTTTCTTTAAATTATGTTCTTAGTAATTTTTTAGAATGTATCCTCTACTTCTCTAATTCTCTCTTTTGTTATGTCTAGATTTTCAATTTGTCTACTAACTTTTTCATTATTTTGACAAGGTTTTATTTTTTAAATCCACATTTGGTTGAAACATATCAAATATACTGAGGTTTTCTAATTATATTATCTTCTCTAAAATGTTATACTTGTAAGCTTAATGATAATCTCATTAAATAAAACTTTTCCCTCTTCCTATGACATATTATTTATTAGTCCTTGGTATTTGAAACTAATGTTTCATAGAGATTTGTCTTTGAGAACTTTGAGAATCACAGGCAGAGGTTGAGCCATTTTTTGCCAAAAGAAAATTTTTTTCCTCTCCTCTCCTGAAGAAATCAGGTTGAAGAAGAACAGTTATCTCCTTTTTTTTCATTTCATTAGTGGTTTAATTCTTTGCTCTACCCAATTAGTGAGATACAACCCATTAAGTGTCCATATCTATTTGACTGGAATCCTAAAGTATTGGTTTTTAAATTTCTGACTAACCAAAATGCTCCTTGTATTTATTTTAAGAGGCAAATTCCTATGACTTTTGTAATTTATTATCACAGAGTCTATCCCACTAATTATTTTACACTGCTTAGCCCATATCTATTTTTAAACATTTAGCATTTTTCTTAATACTCAAGTGCGCTCTTTAGTAGGTTATTGTATTTTTCCCAATATATTCTATTTTCTAAATACATGCAAAAAATGTTGGAATTGTTTAGTGCATCATCTGTCAGAAATGTAAGTCTATTGTTCCTTTAAAAGTATGTAGCTTTTGATTTTCTAACATCTGTGTTCCAAAATAGCATCAGGCTTTAATTTTCATGCATTATACTTCATTTTTTTTAGATTATGATGTGATGTTAATATTTATGTAACTGTCACAATGGCTAAGAACTATAGCTGCAAGTGGTTTAAAAAGTAATGCATTACATGAAGCATTATGAGAAAAATATAATCATTACCCTTTTTTTAAATAATTAGAAAACTAAGGAATAAATTTTCAAACAACTTACACATAGTTATGCAACGTATAAGTGACAGTGGTAGGATTTAAACTGACACGGTCTGGTTTGAGAAGCAGACTTAAACCTACAGTATCTTTATTTTTGAAAACTTTCTCCACATTCCTAACAAATTTGGAAGGATATTTTGACTATTTTGTTCATCTTTATGTGTTAGTGTTTACATTTTAACTATTATATTTTTCTACTGAACAACTTAATAATTTCTTCTTGTATATTTACTGTGTTTTTAACTCTTATTTTTTTTCTTTTTGCACAGCTTTTAGTGGCTTAATTTATTTCTCTTCATTGAAAAAGTCATGAAAACGCATGACAAAATATATGACAAAAGAATATAATTGCATATGTATGATAAATTTCTAAATAGTGTCCTGATTTTTCTTTAATATTCTCCTCAGGATGTCCCAATGCAGTCTGATCAATTCAAGAAAGAATGACTATAAGTTATGAAATACTGGAGTACATTCATAGCAACTTCAAAATTAATTTTATTCATAATCTAATAGTAAAAACCTTAGATTTCTAGAAACTTTAAAAAAAATTCTACTTTGCTATCTTACTATATATCTCTGTGTCTAGATTTTATCTAAGAAATATTACACAGACTCAGTAAATTTAGCAGGGCCCAGCTATAGCATGTAAGCCCTGAATACATACAGATTCAAATCTACAAATTTGAAAGCTGCTATTCAATTTTTTCTGCTTGTTCTATGTGTATGTTATCAATTGGTTTTAATAAATTTCTTGATGGTTTCCAAACCAAAGAACATTAAATACTTTGATGTTGATAAGTTCACTGCTGACTTTATGCCCTAAAGGAAAACTGAAATATTTTACTTTCAAAAAGGAGATGATTCATTTATAAATTGAAAATTGTGTGAATGATATGATGAATTCTGGGGCCAGACTCAATCAACTTGTTGTTCTGGGCCTTTGTGAATTTTATAGATAAGAGGTTCTTCATATGGGTGTGCAATTCCAGACCAATTGAAGGGCCTGGAAAGCTTCTGGCTTTTAGTGGTGCTTAGAGAAGGCCCTGCAAGAGGTCCAAGCTGCTGTGCATAATTTTGTTACTTTATCAATGTGATCTAGCAGATTCCATAGTATCAGTGGCCCATGGAGTTTCTGTTTGGGGCTTTTGTTGACACATGTAGGCTAATCCTAGTGTCATTTAGGAATAATGCCTTGCCATTCTCTGTGGATAACTTTTGAAAAACAACATTAGCCCTTCTGTTGGACCTATTGAGCTTGAACAACCATAGATTACCAAGTTACCATAAGGCCAGAGCTTTCCACATGAACAACATGTTATTTAGATCACCCAACCATAAAATTGGTCATACACAGCTGCACTCCAACATCACAAGGAAGTGGTATATATATATAAGATCAGAACAAAGCAGATATTGAAAGTATAAGTTACATGAACAGTGACCCAAATGACCATGGTCCCTGCTCCTGATACACTACCTTCTCTCTCCCACCCTGTACTTATGGCCCCATGGGGAGATTTTTATGATCAGTTGATAGAAGAAGAGATTTGGTCCTGCACAATATTCAGACAGCTGCAGCAATATGGGTCTCTTTCTGAGATACCCCTAAAAAACAGTGATGAAATTATATTCTTAAAAATTAAAATTTAGTGGACTTCTGAGTCTGACTATAACTATACAAATGGTACAAGATTGTTTTCTCAATACAAAGATCTGGAAACTAAGTAATATCAACATAAACTAGTGGTTTATGGCACTATACCATTCACAGTGATAGACTATGATCCCTGAGAGAGGACACAAAAAGAGATGTTTTCTACACTTCATTCAGTTTTCTGTATGGGAGAGTTTTATGAAGTATGCATGGAGAAGAAACATAAGTGGAACTCTGTGCTCAAATTCAGTTGATAACTCATAGATCAGATTGTAGAGGCAGAGAGAGTGTGATATCAGGTAACACAGTGGACAGAAGTGAACCTTACAAGGAAAGAGTACCATACATCTATTGATACTTCTTGGATTCTAGCTGAATTCTATGTACATTTTCTCTTGAAACACCATGACTTTGTACATAGGAAATCTACTGGTTACCTGTTGGCAAAACATTTCCCAGATGCCAGCCTGACCAGGGAAACATAAAAGAATGGCAGAGAAAGTTTGATGAGCATTTTTTGGAGATTTCTTTCTTTAGAAAACTCAGCAGCTCCAAGTTATATTGATTAGAATAAATTAGCCCTAAACATGATTTTAGATGAATCCTGAAAAGATTAAAAACAATCTTCAAAAGTATACAATTTATGGTAACATTACTGTCTACTAAATAGAGCACATAGCCAGAAAAAAAAATCAATAGAAAGAGACCCAAAAAATATCAGAGGTAGTGGAATTTTCAGTGAAAATCTGAAACAACTACTATAAGTATGCTGTCAGACTAAGTGCAAAACAAAATATATAAGGAGATAGATTCAATAAAGAAAAAATGGAATCTATGAAGCTGTCAATCATAATAAATCAAATTCACTTGGAGGGAAATCCTTCTAGGCACCATAGAAACTATCAGGGAACATGAAGACATTACAATAAAATCTATTTAAAAAAATCTTAGTAAGACATGCAGAGAGACTCAGTGACCAGTGAGAAAATATCAAGTAGTCTTTGTATCTGTAATTGAACCCCAAATGGACAGAACAGGAAGAGCAGAAAAATATTCAAAGATATAAAACTATTTCTAAATTTGGGGAAATTATAAACAAAAAATCACAAGAAACAGCACAAGTTCACTTAAATTACTAATCTGCTTTAAGTTAGCACATGAAAATTACCCACAATAAGAAAGATATGAAATAGATATGTACTTTTGAAGTGTTCTAAAGTTAGATAATACTATTTAAATGTAGGCTCTGAAGAGATATGTTAAGAAATCATATTAATAAAACCATACAGCAACAACTGAATTATATTAGATATAGCTCCAGTAAGTTAATATAGTATATAAGGTAAAAAATTGAAAAAATCTAAAAGAAAGAATAATAATGGAGAAAAGGATGAGTAGGAAACAAGTAAAAAAGTGGTATGCTTAAACCCACATATATCAATAACTATAGTAAATACAAATGGTCTAATTACTCTAATGAAAACATAGAGATTGGCAGTTTGGATAAAAGGCAAGAGCTAACTATGTGCTTTCTTTAAGAAATACTGCAATTGTAAATATACAGAGATATTAAAATAAGACTATGGGAAATCATATACAATGAAAACACAAAATGCTATAGTGATAAGGGATAAATTAATTATAAGCACAGAGCAAAACTAAATATTTATGTAGGTGAAACAGAAAGATAAGTATGAACATAAAGCAACTATATTAAATATAGCAAATATTACAAAACTAAAGAACAAGGCAGTTTTGTGGGTATAATGGAGATTATACCTCTCTTCCATTGGTGACTGACACTAGAAATAGGCAAAGTTCAATAAGGATATAAAAGACTTGAAATTAAATAATGTATAAAATAAAGAATTTATACACACTATGCTCAGTAACAGCAGACTATACATTATATGTTACTCTATGTAAAATATTCACCAATATAGAACACATGCTTTCTCCAAAAGAACCACATGTGGAAAATTGCTTACTATAATTTTAGCTAAATGAAATCCTTCAAAATCCAGTGGATAATAATAAAAACCTGGTTAATTCAGTATGAAAAAGTTTTATGTACAAAATTCCTTAAGATATTATTTCCTTCAGTTGAGAGTTGTTTCTTCTACATTTATAACTCTGGGACTAAACGAAATAGCTTTCCAAAGAGGTCATTATGAATTTAAATCTTTATATAGATTTCACTAAATATAATTGGATGCCTGTAAGTAAAAGGGACATAAATTCTCACTTTTAGGGTAACATTTAGAAAAAATTGACAAAGGTTTTAGCACTATAGGCTCTTTTTTATTGCTTTGCTGGGTGGGGGTACATTGTGGCATTTACAAAAGTTCTTACAATGTTTCAAATATATCATACTTGAATTCACCTCCTCCATCATTCTCCTTTATCCCCCCTCCCACCACTACTGGAATAGTTTGAACAGGTCTCATTTTTCATTTGCATATACATGTGTACACAGTATTTGTATGATATTCACCCTCCTACAGCCTTTCCCCTCTGCTTTCCTCCTCCCACTAGTACCACACCCCATACAGGACCTGTTCTCCAATTTTGTAAAAGGAAAAAATGACATTTTTGTTTGTTTAAGATAGCTAACAGGGAGTTTCCTTGTAACATTTCCCTGTGTATATGTATTATAACCCAAATTGATTCATCTCCTCTATTAATTCATATAGGCTTTTAATGGTTTCATGGAAAAACTAACCTATATTGCAGACTCTGCATAGAAATGTATCATCATGATGTTTTAGTAAACATGATATACTCTAGAAAAACATACTTTTTTTTTCCTTTGGAATTTTATCTAGGGGCAGGAGATATAGTTCAGTGGTAGAGTGCTTACATTCAAAATGTGCAAAGCCCTGGGTTCAATCCTTAGCATTGGAAAGAAAGAAAGAAAGAAAGAAAGAAAGAAAGAAAGAAAGAAAGAAGAGGGAGAGAGGATGGAAGGGAAGGAAGTGGGGGGAGGTGAAGAAAAAGGAAAAGAGTAAGAGAGAGAGAAAGAGAGGAGGCAGGAAGGGAAAGGGATGGAAGGAAGAAGAGAGGAAGAAAGGGAAAGGGATAGAAGGGAGAGGAATGAAAGAGGGAAAGAAGGAGACAGAGAAAAAAGTTTAAATATCTTAATATATAGATGAAGCTTTAATGTTAGTATGTCTGATTGAAATGTATTTTTATGAAATTACCTGTTACATATCTTTAAGTATGTCTTTCCATAAAATGCTACAAGATTAAATGCACTAAAAATAGCATCAATATATGAACATCATTAAAACATTTAGAATGTTTAGCATAGTAAGTATGAGTAGAACTAAAAGTTAGATCAAGTTGTCTTTAGTAGAAAAGATAAATGGAAGGCAAAAAATCACATGTTCTCCCTCATATGTAATTCTAGGCCTAAAACAAATGCAGTAATATTATTGGGCATTGTATACACTAAAGGGGAGACCACACATGGGAGTGATCGGTAAAGGGAAGGAAAGCAAAAACTTGAATGTGGTTGATGTGCTCACTGTACAGGAGTGAATATAGCTATCTTAAACTGGCAGAGTCCACTATGGGAAGGAGACTAGGAAGTAGTGAAAAGGTCTTGTAGAAATGAACCAATACGGGTTGCAATACACATATGCATGGAAACAACATAAGAAATCTCCCTGTATAGCTATCTTTATGTCAAACTAGCAAAAATGTGATGTTTTTCTTATTACCCTTTTTTTCCTTTAATCTTTTTTCTTTTTTAATTCAGTTATTCAGATGTGCATTCATTGTTTGGTTCATTTCTCCCCCCTGCCCCTCTCCCCTACCCTCTCCCCCCAACTCCTCCTGGCTTCTAGGCAGAACCTGGTCTGCCCTTATCTCTAATTTTGTTGAAGAGAAGACATAAGCATAATAAGGAAGACAAAGCATTTTTGCTAGTTGAGTTAAGGATAGCTATCTTATTACCTTTTATGTTTTTTCCTTCTACAAAATTGAAGAGCAAGAGGGTGGAATGGAAATGGATACACATGAAAGTACATGTAAAAACACTAAAACAAAATTTTAAAAAAAATTTAAAAGAAAAGATATATAGTATATATATAGTAATGATATATGTATATAGTATATATCTAATCAAGGAAATAATTTTTTAAAACCCTTATAAGAGATCTCAAATACACTAAACATATGAGAACTATTCAATGTGACATAGTAAGAAACAGAATTATGACCAGCAGAAGCTGATGCTCAATCTGGAAGTTTTAAAAGGATCAAATTATAGTTCTGAAAACAATTAGCTTGAGCGGTCTTAATAAGTCTTAATAACAGAAAGGTAATAAAGCTGTTAGAGTCTGTCTCAAGAGTGTTCCCCTTCACCTTATTATTGAACTGTTAAAATAAAACACCAAAACTGTGCTGTAAGCTCAGTGACCTCTCCATCAGTTAACACAAATGCTTTATGTTCTGAGGCAAGGTCAAAACGCCCAGTCAACCAAAGATCAAAAAGGTTTTGTGGCATAAGTAACATATATCATGTAATTTTCAAAAAGGTTGTGACCTGACTCAATTACAAACAAGATATAAAAATGGATTTTTATTTGTTTTCAAAATATTGGATTAATTTAAATACAGTGATTATAATCTTGTTTCCCATACATAGTTTCCATTCCATCTCAGTTCTCAAAGTCTGTCAGAAAACACTGGCTTCACATGAACAAAAACTACCTTCTAGAATATACTTAAAGTGTGCATATACTTAATAAGATAATTGCAACTGCAAATGAACATTTCTATTTAACTTTGGATTGTTGATGCTATGTTCTGTGATTCTACAAATTACATATCCACTGACTTTTAAGTTATCATACATTTGCAGGTGAAATAACGTGCTTTATTCAGGATTCGTATATTTAGTTATCTAACTTATTTTGAGTGTTTTATTAATAAAAAATTAATGGTGAACTTACTCTTTTCTTCAGAATGAGATGTGTATCCTAATAAGTTTATCCAAAGTTGATTACATTTCATAGTCAATTTAAGAGAAAATCTCCACAATTCTTGTTCTTAGGCAATGTGACAATAGTACAATTTCTTTTCAATGGTAAGATATTGTTTCATTGTTAGGGTCCTATGCAAGGCTATTTATGAAAATGCAGTTTCATTTAAAAAGTGATGTCAAGTAAGTGAGCAAAATGGACCAATTGTGCCTAAGGGGTAGTCTTTATTCTCTGAAGCAAAATTATTAGCTAAAATTGAGATTTCATAAAATTTACCTTTATAAAATATTAATGTCGCATTTTCTCACAACACTCTTTTGCTTCTGCTTCTTAGATATGGCACACATATTATCAACATAACGATAAACTAAAAATAGAGGGAAAACTGGCTGGTATAATTGCCTGTAGGCTGACATTATTGTGAAACTATCAAGAATGACATATTGAAAAAAACGAATGGAATGCTGAATCAGGGGATATGGGATAATGTCTTCTAGAAATTAATTTCATTTGAGCTTTGGGAAATGTTAATCACATAATCCCGAATTACCAAAAATCATTCATAAGGAAATTTAGTATTCAGGGTAACTTGTGAAGATAAAATTTTATGATAATCTGTAAGAAAGGCAAAGACAGACAACATAAGAGGCACAAGGTCTTTCTATCTATGAGCCTCAAAAACTTTAATAATGACTGCAAGTCCTGAGAAAGTAATTTGATTTCTTTATCCGCTGTTTGAAGACCATTGAAACTGCTGGGTAACACAAATTGATGGTCTTTTAATCTTACCCATTTTCCTCACTGAAAAGTGAACTGAGAGAACCAACCTATCTCATATTGTTAACTGAAAAGCTGATAGTTTCCATTAGCTGGGAGATCGGGCACAAAGTGACCATAGACATTAATAAATATATTCTACTTAAGCTGTGTGATTTTACCATGATAATTTCTTGTTTGAGAAAAATCAATCACATAAGAAATTAAGTATACAAATAGGTAATAAATTCAATAAAAATGGAAATAATAAAATTAATATTTTCATGAGAGATAAAAAGTTTTCTCAGTCTCACATATGGTTTGAACTATATAATATTTAATATCTGTCATCTCAATTTATCTATTTACTCACATAATTTTACTTAGCAATTAGGATTCAGTGTCAGTATTTTGAATCACTTCAATAGCTATTTGAGTGTTATCAAAATGGCTGGCACTTTGGAAGATTTTAATGAATTCATCTTGTCAGACTAGTTCTTGTGTTTAATGTGTGAAAACATTTTTACTGAGTAGTAATATGTCTTTAGTTCAACTGGAATGAGTGAGCTTTTAGTGGGTGAGAAAGTCATCTGATACAGTTGAATTTTCTTTGATGTCTAGCACATTATCTGGCATGTAGGCTAACTAAATGTGCACTGACTTAATTTTATTAGTTCTACAGAGAGTATGTTGTCTAAAATAGGCAGTGAAATCTGGCTCCAGCTTTTCTTAAAGACCATGGTAGGAAGCTCTTTGTTGCTAGAAATCATGGCAAGTATTTTCTAGTTTCATATGTGATTGCTATCTTGTTTCATGTCATAATAGTCTTTTTATAATTATATACTT